>NC_136261.1:286452157-286819657 GCF_964187855.1 Myxine glutinosa | reverse complement strand
GTTGTTTCAGAAATGAAAGCACTTCCAAATAGTTGTTTCAGAAATGAAAGCACTTCCAAATAGTTGTTTCCGAAATGAAAGCATTTCCAAATAGTTGTTTCAGAAATGAAAGCACTTCTAAATAGTTGTTTCAGAAATGAAAGCACTTCCAAATAGTTGTTTCAGAAATGAAAGCACTTCCAAATAGTTGTTTCAGAAATGAAAGCACTGCCATATAGTTGTTTCAGAAATGAAAGCACTTCCAAATAGTTGTTTCAGAAATGAAAGCACTTCCAAATAGTTGTTACAGAAATGAAAGCTCTACCAAATAGTTGTTTCAGAAATGAAAGCACTTCCAAATAGTTGTTTCAGAAATGAAAGCACTACCAAATCGTTGTTTCAGAAATGAAAGCACTTCCAAATAGTTGTTTCAGAAATGAAAGCTCTACCAAATAGTTGTTTCAGAAATGAAACCACGACCAAATAGTTGTTTCAGAAATGAAAGCTCCACCAAATAGTTGTTTCAGAAATGAAAGCTCTACCAAATAGTTGTTTCAGAAGTGAAACTCCACCAAATAGTTGTTTCAGAAGTGAAAGCACTTCCAAATAGTTGTTTCAGAAGTGAAAGCTCTACCAAATAGTTGTTTCAGAAATGAAAGCTCCACCAAATAGTTGTTTCAGAAATGAAAGCTCTACCAAATAGTTGTTTCAGAAGTGAAACTCCACCAAATAGTTGTTTCAGAAGTGAAAGCACTTCCAAATAGTTGTTTCAGAAGTGAAACTCCACCAAATAGTTGTTTCAGAAATGAAAGCACTACCAAATAGTTGTTTCAGAAGTGAAAGCACCACCAAATAGTTGTTTCAGAAATGAAAGCTCCACCAAATAGTTGTTTCCGAAGTGAAAGCACTACCAAATAGTTGTTTCAGAAGTGAAAGCACTTCCAAATAGATGTTTCAGAAATGAAAGCACCACCAAATAGTTGTTTCAGAAATGAAAGCTCTACCAAATAGTTGTTTCAGAAATGAAAGCACCACCAAATAGTTGTTTCAGAAATGAAAGCTCCACCAAATAGTTGTTTCAGAAGTGAAAGCTCTACCAAATAGTTGTTTCAGAAATGAAAGCTCCACCAAATATTTGTTTCAGAAATGAAAGCACCACCAAATAGTTGTTTCAGAAATGAAAGCTCGACCAAATAGTTGTTTCAGAAATGAAAGCACTTCCAAATAGTTGTTTCAGAAATGAAAGCACTACCAAATCGTTGTTTCAGAAATGAAAGCACTTCCAAATAGTTGTTTCAGAAATGAAAGCTCTACCAAATAGTTGTTTCAGAAATGAAACCACGACCAAATAGTTGTTTCAGAAATGAAAGCTCCACCAAATAGTTGTTTCAGAAATGAAAGCTCTACCAAATAGTTGTTTCAGAAGTGAAACTCCACCAAATAGTTGTTTCAGAAGTGAAAGCACTTCCAAATAGTTGTTTCAGAAGTGAAAGCTCTACCAAATAGTTGTTTCAGAAATGAAAGCTCCACCAAATAGTTGTTTCAGAAATGAAAGCTCTACCAAATAGTTGTTTCAGAAGTGAAACTCCACCAAATAGTTGTTTCAGAAGTGAAAGCACTTCCAAATAGTTGTTTCAGAAGTGAAACTCCACCAAATAGTTGTTTCAGAAATGAAAGCACTTCCAAATAGTTGTTTCAGAAATGAAAGCACTACCAAATAGTTGTTTCAGAAGTGAAACTCTACCAAATAGTTGTTTCAGAAGTGAAAGCACTTCCAAATAGATGTTTCAGAAATGAAAGCACCACCAAATAGTTGTTTCAGAAATGAAAGCTCTACCAAATAGTTGTTTCAGAAATGAAAGCACCACCAAATAGTTGTTTCAGAAATGAAAGCTCCACCAAATAGTTGTTTCAGAAGTGAAAGCTCTACCAAATAGTTGTTTCAGAAATGAAAGCTCCACCAAATATTTGTTTCAGAAATGAAAGCACCACCAAATAGTTGTTTCAGAAATGAAAGCTCGACCAAATAGTTGTTTCAGAAATGAAAGCTCGACCAAATAGTTGTTTCAGAAATGAAAGCTCGACCAAATAGATGTTTCAGAAATGAAAGCTCTACCAAATAGTTGTTTCAGAAATGAAAGCACCACCAAATAGTTGTTTCAGAAATGAAAGCACTACCAAATAGATGTTTCAGAAATGAAAGCACTACCAAATAGTTGTTTCAGAAATGAAAGCACTACCAAATAGTTGTTTCAGAATTGAAAGCTCCACCAAATAGTTGTTTCAGAAGTGAAAGCTCCACCAAATAGTTGTTTCAGAAATGAAAGCACCACCAAATAGTTGTTTCAGAAATGAAAGCTCGACCAAATATTTGTTTCAGAAATGAAAGCTCGACCAAATAGTTGTTTCAGAAATGAAAGCTCCACCAAATTGTTGTTTCAGAAGTGAAAGCTCCACCATATTGTTGTTTCAGAAGTGAAAGCTCCACCAAATTGTTGTTTCTGAAGTGAAAGCTCCACCAAATTGTTGTTTCTGAAGTGAAAGCTCCACCAAATAGTTGTTTCAGAAATGAAAGCACCACCAAATAGTTGTTTCAGAAATGAAAGCACTTCCAAATAGTTGTTTCAGAAATGAAAGCTCCACCAAATAGTTGTTTCAGAAAGGAAAGCTCCACCAAATAGTTGTTTCAGAACTGAAAGCTCTACCAAATGGTTGTTTCAGAAATGAAAGCTCCACCACATAGTTGTTTCAGAAATGAAAGCACCACCAAATAGTTGTTTCAGAAATGAAAGCTCCACCAAATAGTTCTTTCAGAAATGAAAGCACCACCAAATAGTTGTTTCAGAAATGAAAGCTCCACCAAATAGTTGTTTCAGAAGTGAAAGCACTTCCAAATAGTTGTTTCAGAAATGAAAGCTCCACCAAATTGTTGTTTCAGAAGTGAAAGCTCCACCAAATAGATGTTTTAGAAATGAAAGCACCACCAAATAGTTGTTTCAGAAGTGAAAGCACGACCAAATAGTTGTTTCAGAAATGAAAGCACTTCCAAATAGTTGTTTCAGAAATGAAAGCACTACCAAATAGTTGTTTCAGAAATGAAAGCTCCACCAAATAGATTTTTCAGAAGTGAAAGCTCGACCAAATAATTGTTTCAGAAGTGAAAGCTCTACCAAACAGTTGTTTCAGAAATGAAAGCTCGACCAAATAGTTGTTTCAGAAGTGAAAGCACGACCAAATAGTTTTTTCAGAAATGAAAGCACCTCCAAATAGTTGTTTCAGAAATGAAAGCACTACCAAATAGTTCTTTCAGAAATGAAAGCTCTACCAAATAGATGTTTCAGAAGTGAAAGCTCCACCAAATAGTTGTTTCAGAAATGAAAGCACTTCCAAATAGTTGTTTCAGAAGTGAAAGCACTACCAAATAGTTGTTTCAGAAATGAAAGCTCCACCAAATAGTTGTTTCAGAAGTGAAAGTCCTCCCAAATAGTTGTTTCAGAAATGAAAGCCCTACCAAATAGTTGTTTCAGAAATGAAAGCTCTACCAAATAGTTGTTTCAGAAGTGAAAGCACTACCAAATAGTTGTTTCAGAAATGAAAGCTCTACCAAATAGATGTTTCAGAAGTGAAAGCACTACCAAATAGTTGTTTCAGAAGTGAAAGCCCTACCAAATAGTTGTTTCAGAAATGAAAGCACTTCCAAATAGTTGTTTCAGAAGTGAAAGCACTACCAAATAGTTGTTTCAGAAATGAAAGCTCCACCAAATAGTTGTTTCAGAAGTGAAAGCCCTACCAAATAGTTGTTTCAGAAATGAAAGCCCTACCAAATAGTTGTTTCAGAAATGAAAGCACTTCCAAATAGTTGTTTCAGAAGTGAAAGCACTACCAAATAGTTGTTTCAGAAGTGAAAGCCCTACCAAATAGTTGTTTCAGAAATGAAAGCCCTACCAAATAGTTGTTTCAGAAATGAAAGCTCTACCAAATAGTTGTTTCAGAAGCGAAAGCACTTCCAAATAGTTCTTTCAGAAGCGAAAGCACTTCCAAATATTTATTTCAGAAGCGAAAGCACTTCCAAATAGTTGTTCCAGAAGTGAAAGCACTTCCAAATAGTTGTTCCAGAAGTGAAAGCCCTACCAAATAGTTGTTTCTGAAATGAAAGCACTTCCAAATAGTTGTTTCAGAAATGAAAGCACTTCTAAATAGTTGTTTCAGAAATGAAAGCACTTCCAAATAGTTGTTTCAGAAATGAAAGCACTTCCAAATAGTTGTTTCAGAAGCGAAAGCACTTCCAAATCGTTGTTTCAGAAGCGAAAGCACTTCCAAATAGTTGTTTCAGAAGCGAAAGCACTTCCAAATAGTTGTTCCAGAAGTGAAAGCACTTCCAAATAGTTGTTCCAGAAGTGAAAGCACCACCGAATAGTTGTTTCAGAAGTGAAAGCCCTACCAAATAGTTGTTTCTGAAATGAAAGCACTTCCAAATAGTTGTTTCAGAAATGAAAGCACTTCCAAATAGTTGTTTCAGAAATGAAAGCACTTCCAAATAGTTGTTTCCGAAATGAAAGCATTTCCAAATAGTTGTTTCAGAAATGAAAGCACTTCTAAATAGTTGTTTCAGAAATGAAAGCACTTCCAAATAGTTGTTTCAGAAATGAAAGCACTTCCAAATAGTTGTTTCAGAAATGAAAGCACTGCCATATAGTTGTTTCAGAAATGAAAGCACTTCCAAATAGTTGTTTCAGAAATGAAAGCACTTCCAAATAGTTGTTACAGAAATGAAAGCTCTACCAAATAGTTGTTTCAGAAATGAAAGCACTTCCAAATAGTTGTTTCAGAAATGAAAGCACTACCAAATCGTTGTTTCAGAAATGAAAGCACTTCCAAATAGTTGTTTCAGAAATGAAAGCTCTACCAAATAGTTGTTTCAGAAATGAAACCACGACCAAATAGTTGTTTCAGAAATGAAAGCTCCACCAAATAGTTGTTTCAGAAATGAAAGCTCTTCCAAATAGTTGTTTCAGAAGTGAAACTCCACCAAATAGTTGTTTCAGAAGTGAAAGCACTTCCAAATAGTTGTTTCAGAAGTGAAAGCTCTACCAAATAGTTGTTTCAGAAATGAAAGCTCCACCAAATAGTTGTTTCAGAAATGAAAGCTCTACCAAATAGTTGTTTCAGAAGTGAAACTCCACCAAATAGTTGTTTCAGAAGTGAAAGCACTTCCAAATAGTTGTTTCAGAAGTGAAACTCCACCAAATAGTTGTTTCAGAAATGAAAGCACTTCCAAATAGTTGTTTCAGAAATGAAAGCACTACCAAATAGTTGTTTCAGAAGTGAAAGCACCACCAAATAGTTGTTTCAGAAATGAAAGCTCCACCAAATAGTTGTTTCAGAAGTGAAAGCACTACCAAATAGTTGTTTCAGAAGTGAAAGCACTTCCAAATAGATGTTTCAGAAATGAAAGCACCACCAAATAGTTGTTTCAGAAATGAAAGCTCTACCAAATAGTTGTTTCAGAAATGAAAGCACCACCAAATAGTTGTTTCAGAAATGAAAGCTCCACCAAATAGTTGTTTCAGAAGTGAAAGCTCTACCAAATAGTTGTTTCAGAAATGAAAGCTCCACCAAATATTTGTTTCAGAAATGAAAGCACCACCAAATAGTTGTTTCAGAAATGAAAGCTCGACCAAATAGTTGTTTCAGAAATGAAAGCACTTCCAAATAGTTGTTTCAGAAATGAAAGCACTACCAAATCGTTGTTTCAGAAATGAAAGCACTTCCAAATAGTTGTTTCAGAAATGAAAGCTCTACCAAATAGTTGTTTCAGAAATGAAACCACGACCAAATAGTTGTTTCAGAAATGAAAGCTCCACCAAATAGTTGTTTCAGAAATGAAAGCTCTACCAAATAGTTGTTTCAGAAGTGAAACTCCACCAAATAGTTGTTTCAGAAGTGAAAGCACTTCCAAATAGTTGTTTCAGAAGTGAAAGCTCTACCAAATAGTTGTTTCAGAAATGAAAGCTCCACCAAATAGTTGTTTCAGAAATGAAAGCTCTACCAAATAGTTGTTTCAGAAGTGAAACTCCACCAAATAGTTGTTTCAGAAATGAAAGCACTTCCAAATAGTTGTTTCAGAAATGAAAGCACTACCAAATAGTTGTTTCAGAAGTGAAACTCTACCAAATAGTTGTTTCAGAAGTGAAAGCACTTCCAAATAGATGTTTCAGAAATGAAAGCACCACCAAATAGTTGTTTCAGAAATGAAAGCTCTACCAAATAGTTGTTTCAGAAATGAAAGCACCACCAAATAGTTGTTTCAGAAATGAAAGCTCCACCAAATAGTTGTTTCAGAAGTGAAAGCTCTACCAAATAGTTGTTTCAGAAATGAAAGCTCCACCAAATATTTGTTTCAGAAATGAAAGCACCACCAAATAGTTGTTTCAGAAATGAAAGCTCGACCAAATAGTTGTTTCAGAAATGAAAGCTCGACCAAATAGTTGTTTCAGAAATGAAAGCTCGACCAAATAGATGTTTCAGAAATGAAAGCTCTACCAAATAGTTGTTTCAGAAATGAAAGCACCACCAAATAGTTGTTTCAGAAATGAAAGCACTACCAAATAGATGTTTCAGAAATGAAAGCACTACCAAATAGTTGTTTCAGAAATGAAAGCACTACCAAATAGTTGTTTCAGAATTGAAAGCTCCACCAAATAGTTGTTTCAGAAGTGAAAGCTCCACCAAATAGTTGTTTCAGAAATGAAAGCACCACCAAATAGTTGTTTCAGAAATGAAAGCTCGACCAAATATTTGTTTCAGAAATGAAAGCTCGACCAAATAGTTGTTTCAGAAATGAAAGCTCCACCAAATTGTTGTTTCAGAAGTGAAAGCTCCACCATATTGTTGTTTCAGAAGTGAAAGCTCCACCAAATTGTTGTTTCTGAAGTGAAAGCTCCACCAAATTGTTGTTTCTGAAGTGAAAGCTCCACCAAATAGTTGTTTCAGAAATGAAAGCACCACCAAATAGTTGTTTCAGAAATGAAAGCACTTCCAAATAGTTGTTTCAGAAATGAAAGCTCCACCAAATAGTTGTTTCAGAAAGGAAAGCTCCACCAAATAGTTGTTTCAGAACTGAAAGCTCTACCAAATGGTTGTTTCAGAAATGAAAGCTCCACCACATAGTTGTTTCAGAAATGAAAGCACCACCAAATAGTTGTTTCAGAAATGAAAGCTCCACCAAATAGTTCTTTCAGAAATGAAAGCACCACCAAATAGTTGTTTCAGAAATGAAAGCTCCACCAAATAGTTGTTTCAGAAGTGAAAGCACTTCCAAATAGTTGTTTCAGAAATGAAAGCTCCACCAAATTGTTGTTTCAGAAGTGAAAGCTCCACCAAATAGATGTTTTAGAAATGAAAGCACCACCAAATAGTTGTTTCAGAAGTGAAAGCACGACCAAATAGTTGTTTCAGAAATGAAAGCACTTCCAAATAGTTGTTTCAGAAATGAAAGCACTACCAAATAGTTGTTTCAGAAATGAAAGCTCCACCAAATAGATTTTTCAGAAGTGAAAGCTCGACCAAATAATTGTTTCAGAAGTGAAAGCTCTACCAAACAGTTGTTTCAGAAATGAAAGCTCGACCAAATAGTTGTTTCAGAAGTGAAAGCACGACCAAATAGTTGTTTCAGAAATGAAAGCTCCACCAAATTGTTGTTTCAGAAGTGAAAGCTCCACCAAATAGATGTTTTAGAAATGAAAGCACCACCAAATAGTTGTTTCAGAAGTGAAAGCACGACCAAATAGTTGTTTCAGAAATGAAAGCACTTCCAAATAGTTGTTTCAGAAATGAAAGCACCACCAAATAGTTGTTTCAGAAATGAAAGCTCCACCAAATAGTTGTTTCAGAAGTGAAAGCTCTACCAAATAGTTGTTTCAGAAATGAAAGCTCCACCAAATATTTGTTTCAGAAATGAAAGCACCACCAAATAGTTGTTTCAGAAATGAAAGCTCGACCAAATAGTTGTTTCAGAAATGAAAGCACTTCCAAATAGTTGTTTCAGAAATGAAAGCACTACCAAATCGTTGTTTCAGAAATGAAAGCACTTCCAAATAGTTGTTTCAGAAATGAAAGCTCTACCAAATAGTTGTTTCAGAAATGAAACCACGACCAAATAGTTGTTTCAGAAATGAAAGCTCCACCAAATAGTTGTTTCAGAAATGAAAGCTCTACCAAATAGTTGTTTCAGAAGTGAAACTCCACCAAATAGTTGTTTCAGAAGTGAAAGCACTTCCAAATAGTTGTTTCAGAAGTGAAAGCTCTACCAAATAGTTGTTTCAGAAATGAAAGCTCCACCAAATAGTTGTTTCAGAAATGAAAGCTCTACCAAATAGTTGTTTCAGAAGTGAAACTCCACCAAATAGTTGTTTCAGAAATGAAAGCACTTCCAAATAGTTGTTTCAGAAATGAAAGCACTACCAAATAGTTGTTTCAGAAGTGAAACTCTACCAAATAGTTGTTTCAGAAGTGAAAGCACTTCCAAATAGATGTTTCAGAAATGAAAGCACCACCAAATAGTTGTTTCAGAAATGAAAGCTCTACCAAATAGTTGTTTCAGAAATGAAAGCACCACCAAATAGTTGTTTCAGAAATGAAAGCTCCACCAAATAGTTGTTTCAGAAGTGAAAGCTCTACCAAATAGTTGTTTCAGAAATGAAAGCTCCACCAAATATTTGTTTCAGAAATGAAAGCAC
Organism: Myxine glutinosa; assembly: GCF_964187855.1. Classification (NCBI taxonomy): domain Eukaryota; kingdom Metazoa; phylum Chordata; class Myxini; order Myxiniformes; family Myxinidae; genus Myxine; species Myxine glutinosa. The sequence goes on along the minus strand of NC_136261.1, from coordinate 286,810,940 downwards.
CACCAAATAGTTGTTTCAGAAATGAAAGCTCGACCAAATAGTTGTTTCAGAAATGAAAGCTCGACCAAATAGTTGTTTCAGAAATGAAAGCTCGACCAAATAGATGTTTCAGAAATGAAAGCTCTACCAAATAGTTGTTTCAGAAATGAAAGCACCACCAAATAGTTGTTTCAGAAATGAAAGCACTACCAAATAGATGTTTCAGAAATGAAAGCACTACCAAATAGTTGTTTCAGAAATGAAAGCACTACCAAATAGTTGTTTCAGAATTGAAAGCTCCACCAAATAGTTGTTTCAGAAGTGAAAGCTCCACCAAATAGTTGTTTCAGAAATGAAAGCACCACCAAATAGTTGTTTCAGAAATGAAAGCTCGACCAAATATTTGTTTCAGAAATGAAAGCTCGACCAAATAGTTGTTTCAGAAATGAAAGCTCCACCAAATTGTTGTTTCAGAAGTGAAAGCTCCACCATATTGTTGTTTCAGAAGTGAAAGCTCCACCAAATTGTTGTTTCTGAAGTGAAAGCTCCACCAAATTGTTGTTTCTGAAGTGAAAGCTCCACCAAATAGTTGTTTCAGAAATGAAAGCACCACCAAATAGTTGTTTCAGAAATGAAAGCACTTCCAAATAGTTGTTTCAGAAATGAAAGCTCCACCAAATAGTTGTTTCAGAAAGGAAAGCTCCACCAAATAGTTGTTTCAGAACTGAAAGCTCTACCAAATGGTTGTTTCAGAAATGAAAGCTCCACCACATAGTTGTTTCAGAAATGAAAGCACCACCAAATAGTTGTTTCAGAAATGAAAGCTCCACCAAATAGTTCTTTCAGAAATGAAAGCACCACCAAATAGTTGTTTCAGAAATGAAAGCTCCACCAAATAGTTGTTTCAGAAGTGAAAGCACTTCCAAATAGTTGTTTCAGAAATGAAAGCTCCACCAAATTGTTGTTTCAGAAGTGAAAGCTCCACCAAATAGATGTTTTAGAAATGAAAGCACCACCAAATAGTTGTTTCAGAAGTGAAAGCACGACCAAATAGTTGTTTCAGAAATGAAAGCACTTCCAAATAGTTGTTTCAGAAATGAAAGCACTACCAAATAGTTGTTTCAGAAATGAAAGCTCCACCAAATAGATTTTTCAGAAGTGAAAGCTCGACCAAATAATTGTTTCAGAAGTGAAAGCTCTACCAAACAGTTGTTTCAGAAATGAAAGCTCGACCAAATAGTTGTTTCAGAAGTGAAAGCACGACCAAATAGTTTTTTCAGAAATGAAAGCACCTCCAAATAGTTGTTTCAGAAATGAAAGCACTACCAAATAGTTCTTTCAGAAATGAAAGCTCTACCAAATAGATGTTTCAGAAGTGAAAGCTCCACCAAATAGTTGTTTCAGAAATGAAAGCACTTCCAAATAGTTGTTTCAGAAGTGAAAGCACTACCAAATAGTTGTTTCAGAAATGAAAGCTCCACCAAATAGTTGTTTCAGAAGTGAAAGTCCTCCCAAATAGTTGTTTCAGAAATGAAAGCCCTACCAAATAGTTGTTTCAGAAATGAAAGCTCTACCAAATAGTTGTTTCAGAAGTGAAAGCACTACCAAATAGTTGTTTCAGAAATGAAAGCTCTACCAAATAGATGTTTCAGAAGTGAAAGCACTACCAAATAGTTGTTTCAGAAGTGAAAGCCCTACCAAATAGTTGTTTCAGAAATGAAAGCACTTCCAAATAGTTGTTTCAGAAGTGAAAGCACTACCAAATAGTTGTTTCAGAAATGAAAGCTCCACCAAATAGTTGTTTCAGAAGTGAAAGCCCTACCAAATAGTTGTTTCAGAAATGAAAGCCCTACCAAATAGTTGTTTCAGAAATGAAAGCACTTCCAAATAGTTGTTTCAGAAGTGAAAGCACTACCAAATAGTTGTTTCAGAAGTGAAAGCCCTACCAAATAGTTGTTTCAGAAATGAAAGCCCTACCAAATAGTTGTTTCAGAAATGAAAGCACTTCCAAATAGTTGTTTCAGAAATGAAAGCTCTACCAAATAGTTGTTTCAGAAATGAAAGCTCTACCAAATAGATGTTTCAGAAGTGAAAGCACTACCAAATAGTTGTTTTAGAAGTGAAAGCTCCACCAAATAGTTGTTTCAGAAATGAAAGCACCACCAAATAGTTGTTTCAGAAATGAAAGCTCTACCAAATAGTTGTTTCAGAAATGAAAGCTCTACCAAATAGTTGTTTCAGAAATGAAAGCACTTCCAAATAGTTGTTTCAGAAGTGAAAGCACTACCAAATAGTTGTTTCAGAAATGAAAGCTCCACCAAATAGTTGTTTCAGAAGTGAAAGTCCTCCAAAATAGTTGTTTCAGAAATGAAAGCCCTACCAAATAGTTGTTTCAGAAATGAAAGCTCTACCAAATAGTTGTTTCAGAAGTGAAAGCACTACCAAATAGTTGTTTCAGAAATGAAAGCTCTACCAAATAGATGTTTCAGAAGTGAAAGCACTACCAAATAGTTGTTTCAGAAGTGAAAGCCCTACCAAATAGTTGTTTCAGAAATGAAAGCACTTCCAAATAGTTGTTTCAGAAGTGAAAGCACTACCAAATAGTTGTTTCAGAAATGAAAGCTCCACCAAATAGTTGTTTCAGAAGTGAAAGCCCTACCAAATAGTTGTTTCAGAAATGAAAGCCCTACCAAATAGTTGTTTCAGAAATGAAAGCACTTCCAAATAGTTGTTTCAGAAGTGAAAGCACTACCAAATAGTTGTTTCAGAAGTGAAAGCCCTACCAAATAGTTGTTTCAGAAATGAAAGCCCTACCAAATAGTTGTTTCAGAAATGAAAGCACTTCCAAATAGTTGTTTCAGAAATGAAAGCTCTACCAAATAGTTGTTTCAGAAATGAAAGCTCTACCAAATAGTTGTTTCAGAAATGAAAGCTCTACCAAATAGATGTTTCAGAAGTGAAAGCACTACCAAATAGTTGTTTCAGAAGTGAAAGCTCCACCAAATAGTTGTTTCAGAAATGAAAGCACCACCAAATAGTTGTTTCAGAAATGAAAGCTCTACCAAATAGTTGTTTCAGAAATGAAAGCTCTACCAAATAGTTGTTTCAGAAATGAAAGCACTTCCAAATAGTTGTTTCAGAAGTGAAAGCACTACCAAATAGTTGTTTCAGAAATAAAAGCACTACCAAATAGTTGTTTCAGAAGTGAAAGCACTTCCAAATAGTTGTTTCAGAAATGAAAGCACTTCCAAATAGTTGTTTCAGAAGTGAAAGCACTACCAAATAGTTGTTTCAGAAATAAAAGCACGACCAAATAGTTGTTTCAGAAGTTAAAGCTCTACCAAATAGTTGTTTCAGAAGTGAAAGCACTGCCAAATAGTTGTTTCAGAAATGAAAGCACTTCCAAATAGTATAGCTGCCCAGTCGGCAAGGCTCAAGTCTGACATTTAGACTGCAGTGTTCCTCATCCGAGACTGTCCATACCTCTTATGCAACGTGGTGGGTGGGATGGGGGAGTCACCCAGTGACCGCAATGAGCAGGTGGTAAGAACCGAGGTGTCTATATATCATTGTCAACATACTTTTTAGTGCATCATGTCTTTTCTAGTGATGAGATATATTTTAATTTCAACTTGATCAAGTGTCACCTTCTTCAATTACCCTGTCTTCAGCAAGTGTTCCTCCTCAGTAATCTCTTGAAGAATATTGCACTTGTATGGATGAATCTTTACATCTTTCAAAAATATTGCTACGGTTTTGAGATTGGCACATATTGATTATTAAAGGTTAAAGGGTTGCCCCCCCCCCCCCATAGTTAGTCCACGAGCAACACGTAGGCCACCTATAGTATTAGTTATGTCATAGTATGTGTAAGTATAGGCCATTTCCCCTAGTAATATCTGCGTTGTGTAAAGACATGAGTTTAGGGCCCCTTCATTTTTGCACCACCCTCCAATCCCACCTCTATGGGCATAATTGATCCCGCGCCCCATTTGGCTGACCCTCTCAGTTTGTTACGCTTTGGCTAACCGCAGCATTTATTATGCTTTGGCTGCCAGCAGCGTTTGCTGCCCTTTGCTTGCTCACTAGTCGTGTAACACGAGGTAGGCCTAAGAGGGAGGAGCACGGGTACGGGGTGGGGCGGCGTCAAGGCAGCGCGTCAGAGGCGATGACGATAAGGGCCACCAGCCAACCAGGGCTCTAAAGGCATGGCGTGACAGGGCGTGGTAAGGCGCGTCTGGTATGTGCTAGAAGGTTCGCGGGGCGTGCCTATAAAAGTCACTGCACAAAGGACTTGAAGAGCTGTGGTGAACAGGACTCGACTGAAGCAGAGACTCGCAAGTGGAGAGTGCACGCGAGAGGACTGTGAAGAACGTGATTCGCAGCGCTCGCTTTGGAGGCATTGCACTATATCTCAGTATAACGTACGCACCAAAGGAAAGGCAGCCAGATGCGCTGGTGGCAAATAGCACGTACCTCAGCCACACGAGTGAAAGCGGCAATAGCCGCCAGTGATAACCGCCAACTGCCAGAGCCCAGAGCCTACCGTACGCCCCGCATTAACCCATGTGCGCCAATCGACACGCGGAGAGCTACTGCATCTCTACTTACCATCTGCACGGGACGAACCGGAGACCGGAGGGAGCTGCACGAGAGCCATCCTTGGACGCAGACCATCACCCTGCAGCTGCAAGCCCTGTGTGAGTGTGTCTGTGTGTGAGACGGGCCTGTTTGTCCTGGGGATTAAGTTAAGACTGTTTTAAGGCTGCACTGTGTCCCCTTTTTCTAAAATCCCTGTATAGTGTAAATAAATCTTGTTATTCCTTTCTTCCCAATTCGATCGCCTTTGTGATTTCTCCATTGGCTAAGCGTGGTACGAACGAGATCGCTAGGACTGGGGTGACCATATAAACGGCACGGATCGCGTGTGCGCACCGCTCGGCGTCTCAGCACGTGTGATTCGTGCGGGGCTTATTTCCTTGTTTCAGGGCAGCGCGAGTAATTAGGTAATAGTGATTCTAGTCCTAAGACCCTATTTTGCGCTGTCCGGGATGGACGTCATAGGTCCCGGGTCCCATCGGCCAGTCAAAGTCAAGGGGACTAATCCCCCCTTGGTAAGGGGAGAAGGCCGGCGCTGAGATCCACAACAATTGGTGTCAGGAGTGGGATTGGGACCCGGAGTGTGCTTAACGCACTCGAAAATTACGAGCGACCAAAATTTAGTTTTGTAACATCCAAATTAAATTCGTGCCATGGCTAGCCAAAGCGGTCGGATGCCAGTGGTGGTAAATGATGAGGTAGGTGAGGAATTAAAATCGATGAGGTAGATGAGGAATTAGAATCGATGACCCAGGACCCACAGGAAGAATTGGGGGAAGAGGAGGACATTGATGAGGGGCCGGTAGCAGGAGAAGAAAATGTCGGCGCCTCGCACGTGGCGGCGAGGGCCGCGCCCGCTGCGCAAGTGGGGGTTATGGATATGCAATCCTTCATGGCGCAATTCATGGCAGAAATGAAAGAGATGGGGAACAAATGAAAAAGGGAAATAATTGATGCCCAAAAAAACGACATAAATCAAATAAAATGGAATATGGACATCCAAGAGAAAAAAATGGAAGAGATGGGTGGCCAATTGAAAGAATTGGGGGACAAAACCACCGGGAATTGAAAGAGGTAAAAAAATGAATTGGAAAACAAAATGGTGGGCCAATTGAAGGAAATGGGGGGCCAATTGAAGGAAATGGGGGACAAATCTACCCAGGAAATAAAAGGGTTGGAACACAAGATGGGGGATCAATTAGAAGAGGTAAAAAACAGGCTGGAAAGAAAAATGGATGCCCAAAAGAACGAATTGGAACAAATGAGGGTGGCATCTAAGAGGGAAATAGAAGAAATGGTGGAGGACATAAGGCGCGGGTTGAGCAAAGAGGTCGCATTGGTACGCGACGAGGTAAAGCAGTGCGAGGAGCGCATGGAGGAGTTGAGGAAGAGTACGGCTAGGTTACATGGGGGTATTGAGGAATTGACTCGGGAGGTAGAAAAGCTGACAGTGGGACAGCAGGAATTAAGGGAGCAAGTGGGTAAGAACACGGACGTGATAGGGGGGCTGAAAGCAGCACAGAGGGAAATAAAGAAAGAATTAATAGCGACAAAGAAGGGACCCATATAGAGACGAACAGGGTGGCTCTAGAAGAAGAAATTGTGGGGGCACTACGGGAAATTGAAGAGGTGAAACAAAAGATAGAGGAAGTAGAAGAAGGGGTGAGTGAAATTAAAAAGAGACGGAAGGAGACTAAAAATGAAATAAAGGAGGAGGTGATGGAGTATGTGCAAGGTCTGTGCTCACATCGTGATGACGTGCTCGCTAACCAAATAAAGAGTTTGCAGGTGGTGGAGGAGAAGCGAAGAGGAAGAAGCGCCGAGGTGAGTGGCGATAATGTCGGAAATGTGTATGGTGTGAGGGGAGGTTCGTAGAGCTTGGGAGTTGGCATAGACCCGGGCGTTCGTGAGAGGCCGATGGTAAGGTGTGCGACTGTTTCGGAGTGCGTGGAGAGAGAGTGTGCGCAGGGATGTCCGACCATAGGGAGAAGACCTAATGGGGGAAGAGGTCACCCCCTCGGGGCCCCAACCAAGGCATATTGGGCTCTGTGGCAAACCCTGGAATTGAAAGGTAACATCTTGTATCGCAAATGGGTAGAGAATAGAGATTCCCTCTGAGAGAACTTCCTGGCTGGTGATAGTTCCAGAGAAATTTAAAAACACCATATTACAGCAGGTGCATGGTACCCCATTTGTGGAGGACAAAGACAACATCTCGGTTCCGCTGGAGGTTCTATTGGGTAAATATGGGGCGTGATATACAGGACTGGTATTGGAGATGCGACGCCTGTACTGCTAAAAAGGGACCAGCATGGAGGATGAGGACCCCCCTTCAATTACACCAGGTGGGGGCCCCCCTTGAGTGTGTGGCTGTGGATATTCTAGGCCCACTACCCTGCACCCGCCAAGGTAACAAGTACATCCTCATTGTAATGGACTATTTCACCAAGTGGCCGGAGGCCTATGCCTCCCCAACCAAGAAGCCGGGGTGGAGGCACAGGCCTTCGTGGAAGGATGTGTATGTAGGCATGGGATTCCGGAGGAGCTGCACACCGACCATGGTCGAAATTTTGAAAGCCAATTGTTAAAAGATGTGTGCAGGCTCCTGTCAATTAGAAAGACAAGAACAACACCCTTAAGACCACAATCTGACAGGATGGTGGAAAGATTCAACTGAACCCTGGTTCAACAATTGGCATAGTTCACCACCACCCATTAGGATGACTGGGACAAACATCTCCCGTATTTGTTAATGGCCTACCGAACTAGCCAGCACGGGGCCATCGCATGTAGCCCAGCGTTGCTTATGTATGGGCGGGAGTTGCGGGCTCCCGCCGACCTGCTATGCAGTCCCGTGCCAGAGACCACTGATAGACCACCGGGGGAGGGCTATGCACGTCACCTGGAGGAAGGCATGGAGGGGGTCCATGCCTTCGCACGCCACCAGCTTCAGCTGGCAGGTGCCAAAATGAAGCGTAGGTACGACCACCGGAGCCAGGGCAGTCAGTACGCTCCGGGGATGAATATTTGGTTCTTCAATCCCCGGAGGCGGAAGGGCAGGTGACCCAAACTCACCTCACCCTGGCAAGGCCCAGGGGTCGTCCTGGCGCAAATTTGTGACGTGGTCATTAAGATCAAAATGGGGCCACGAGCCCTCCCTCGGATCGTCCACGCCGACTGGGTAAGACACTACTCCGGCGAGCAGGTGCCCTCATGGATCGCCTCAGCTTTCGAGGCCGAGGCAGGACCCAGTACCTCGAATGACGGGGGCTCATAGTGCAGATGACTGGGGGGTGATAGTGTTGGGGAATAGTGTCCGATGTAGAGGGATGGTAGATCTACCATCCCTCACATTTTGGGGCACATGAGCTTTAGATTATGGGGATGGCAGTGAAAGCTAGGCGAGGGCGGGCTGGGATAATTGTTAGGGATTTAGAGATGACAATAGGAGACATGAGATTTAAGTAGTGACTTTTGTTCAGGTAGAGGGGACGTAGAGAGATTAGATGGATGATAATGACGAGGGAGTGCTTAGTGTAAGGGATGACGGAAAAGCACGAGTATTAGAGGGAAGTAGTTAGTTAGATGATGCTGTGTGTATGTAGTAGTGTATAAGTGGTGTATTGAGGACGAATGGAATTGTGTTTAGTGAATTGACTTGCATGGGGTGCAAGTGGAGAACAGGTGTGTGGAATAAATGGTGTGGAATGAGTGGTGTGGAATGCTTGGTGTGACGTAAAAGGTGTGAAATGCATGGTGCGAAGGAGTGGATGGGGGGGAGATGGACCCCTTCACGAATACCCGGGGAGGGTAGTTTAAAGTTAGGTAGAGGGTTTAGGTAAATTGTTGGATATTGACACCTGTGGTGCAGGTAGTGGCAAGGAAGTGCTTGGATGGGTGCATGAGTCTGTGGAATGGCTGGGCGTGTGGGCTTTTTTGGTGCGTATGGTTATTGGGGCACTCCGCCACTGGTAGTTTGTCGGCCAGCTGAGGCCGCAGGTAGGCTCTGGGAGCCAGTCAGAGTAGTGTTCAGTGGGGCCCGCGGATCCTAGGAAAGGACCTGGGTAGCCCAATGCCAGAGAGGGCATCAGAGGGGTGAGAGAGCCAGGAGGGGCCTTCCCCGATTTAGGGTAGTTGCAAGGAGCATGGTAAGCTCGGGTGGCGACTTCAGTGGCGGAGTTGCGCAGGTAGTTGGACCTGCTAGTGGAGCCACACGACCCAGCCCCGAAATTGTGCAAAGGCACAGCAGTGAAAAATTGGGGAGTGAGGCCCAAATTGGAGGGCACCACAGGGTGGGTCAATGGGAATTGGTTTTTAGAACCACATAGTGTAATGATGGCCAATTGAATTGGCAGGGCATGACCCCGGGTAGTTTAAATGAGTTAATGTCATTAGAGTATAGTTAGGATGAGAAATCGCTTCGCACCATCCACATCCACTCACCAAGGAGACGGAACTCCACACCAGGCTTTGTGAACGATTTGAGTGGGTGAGACGCATCTCGACGGGATGAGACATTGTGTGTGAGACACTTCCTCCCCACCCATGGACCCATTTTGGAGGGGAGCGTGCAGGAATCTTGAACTGTGCTGCAGCACGTTGCTTCACCTGTGCGGCACGCCTGCTACCTTTTGCTGCACCAATACACCTTATGGACCACACGTTCTGTGGCCTGGCATCTTTGCTGAGCAGACATTTGCTGCAAACATTACCTTGCACCTGCGGACCACTGACCACTGGCCTTAAGTGGCGTCAATGTCACGCAGATGGACCATAAGATTGGCTCTGCTGGCAAATAAAAACGAACACGGTTTTGTACATTGTATTTTGGTGCGTCAGGAAAGAATACCTTTGACTTTTTATTATGCCACACTAAAGACGAAGCAGGAAGCAAGAAGATGCAGCAAGAAGATGCAGCAGCCAAGCAGCAAATATGACACTTGAAATGGTGATTGTGCATTTTTGTGCATTTTTGTGCATTTTTGTGTATTGGTGTATTGGTGCATTGCATTGTTGTTATCTCACCTCCAAAATTTATTTCCACAAAAGAACAGGTCCTGGGTTATAGAGATGTAAATAATTAGTTTAGCGTTGTAAATAACATGCTCCCCACTGGCTTTATGTTTAGTTTGAGAATTCATTCCGCAATTCGGTTAACTGTGGGTGTGAGTCTGTTAGTTAGTACACAATGCAGTAGGTGGGACATATCTAGTGTTGTAAAACTGTCACATACAGGGTGTTAGATTAAATGTAGAGGGAAACCACACCTAAGTGTCACACGTAATTTAAAGAGTAGTCCCAAACCTTTCTCAAAACCGGTCGTTCTCACCTGTGTGGGTTCGACTCGGGGGCGAGTATGGCAAGGGTGGGGGGCAGTGCTACGGTTTTGAGATTGGCACATATTGATCATTAAAGGTTAAAGGGTTGCCCCCCCATAGTTCGTCCACGAGCAACATGTAGGCCACCTGTAGTATTAGTTATGTCATAGTATGTGTAAGTATAGGCCATTTCCCCTAGTAATATCTGTATTGTGTAAAGACATGAGTTTAGGTCCCCTTCATTTTTGCGCCACCCTCCATCCCACCTCTATGGGCATAATTGATCCCGCGCCCCATTTGGCTGACCTCCTCAGTTTGTTACGCTTTGGCTACCCGCAGCATTTATTACGCGTTGGCTGCCAGCAGCGTTTGCTGCCCTTTGCTCGCTCACTAGTAGAGTAACGCGAGGTAGGCCTAAGAGGGAGGAGCGCGGGGTCGGGGTGGGGCGGCGTCAAGGCAGCGCGTCAGAGGCGATGACGGTAAGGGCCACCAGCCAACCAGGGCTCTAACGGCATTGTGTGACAGGGCGTGGTAAGGCGCGTCTGGTATGTGCTAGAAGGTTCGCGGGGCATGCCTATAAAAGTCAATGCGCAAAGGACTTGAAGAGCAGTGGTGAACAGGACTCGACTGAAGCAGAGAACTCACAAGGGGAGAGCGCATGCGAGAGGACTGTGAAGAACATGATTTGCAGTGCTCACTTTGGAGGCATTGCACTATAACTCAGTATAACGTACGCGCCGAAGGAAAGGCAGCCAGACGCGCCGGTGGCAAATAGCGCTTACCCCAGCCATGCGAGAGAATGCGGCAATAGCCGCCAGTGATAACCGCCAACCGCCAGAGCCCAGACCCTACCTTTCGCCCCGCATTAACCCGTGTGCACCAAAACGTCACGCGGAGAGCTCCTGCCTCTCTACTTACTATCTGCACAGGACGAACCGGAGACCAGAGGGAGCTGCACGAGAGCCATCCTTGGACGCGGACCATCACCCTGCAGCTGCAAGCCCCGTGTGAGTGTGTCTGTGTGTGAGACGGGCCCGTTTGTCCTGGGGATAAGTTAAGACTGTTTAAGGCTGCACTGTGTCCCTTTTTCTGGAATCCATGTATGGTGTAAATAAATCTTGTTATTCCTTTCTTCCCAATTCGATCGCCTTTGTGATTTCTCCATTGGCTAAGCGTGATACGAACGAGATCGGTAGAACCGGCGTCACCACATAAACGGCACGGATCGCGTGTATGCACCGCTCAGCGTCTCAGCACGCATTATTCGTGCGGAGCTTATTTCCTCGTTTCAGGGCAGCGCGAGTAATTAGGTAATAGTGATTCTAGTCCTAAGACACTATTTCGCGCTGTCCGTGAAGGACGTCATAGGTCCCGGGTCCCGTCGGCCAGTCAAAGGCAAGGGGACTAATCCCCCCTTGGTAAGGGGAGAAGGCCGGCGCTGAGATCCACGACAATATATTTGGCACATTCAGCTGTAAAGATGCCCACAGTGCATGTTGCTGCGGCAATGTGAACATGGTTAAAGTGAGTAACAAAGCGTAGTTATTTCATTATTTAATGTTCAGCATAAAGCATGTATGGTCTTTGTGTACGCGGCTTAACGTGTTGGGATCTGTCGAGACAAGGTTAAAGGTCACCCTTCCATTTTGTAATGTGACTGTACATCCCACTATTCCTCCCACACTAATCCTTTAAATCGACCCCTGTCATAAATCTGTCTAAATGTGCTTTAAATCTTTGCTCGTATATGAACTGCTGTAAATGTAAAATGTGCTAGTTTATGAACTCTTAATCTGGACTCCCCGCGCAGCAACTCTTGCCTGCAGAAATCCAGATGCTGCGAAAAATACTCAGATGCTGTAAGAGAGATTCAGAAGCCGTGTGAAACAGCAAATAAGCGCTCAAAGGGAGGAGGTGGGAGTATGCAAAGCCCCATAAAAAAGTGTGAAGGGGTCTCTGAGTGAGTCGGTTGGAATCTTCTGCTGGTCGGTTTGAGTTGGTGGGGGTAAACTTGTTTGGAACGCGTTTGCTCCCTGGACGGTTCTTCTGCATGGCGCTCTTAGGTCAGTCACACTGACGACTCGCATGCAACCCGACCCTCGATGAATGCCCAGCATTCTGGAGAGAGTCGAAGGGAAGAGACCAGGTGAGTGAAGCATCTGCTGTATAAATCCGAGGGACAATTTCCACGTAAGCCTCGCTGGGAGAAGGTTCCATCTTTCGATCTTGTCTTCTCTCGCTCTGTAAAAAAAATGCCTGTGGTATGAGTGGTTAAGTTTGCAGTTAAGCCAACATGGTTTCGAGGGAGGGGGGGGGGGGATTATTACTCTGCACTCGCTTAGCGAAAAGCAGACTTAAGCGATCGGTTGCCTGCGTACGTGTGGCATACGTATGACGTATGGCGTACGGTCATGTCTGCATTTTGTACACCGCTCCTTTTCCATGCCATCTCCAGGCGCTGCATGACGTCATTGCCGGGCACCGAAGGGGGCTCGACCATGACACGCGCGCTGAAAGCGAGTACAGTACTCAGTTTTCACTCCGGTTTCTTTCTTGTTTGTTTGTCCAGGCGATATCTCAGTCATCCTTTGAGCTCGGAAGCTGAAATTTCGGCACAGTAGTGAGCAAGTCCTTTTTCAAAAACCGTATTTTTTATTTTTTGATTAATCAATGAATTGATGAGCTAGTTAATTATTTATCGATGAGCTACCTGCTACTGTTTTTCCGTTGGACACGGAATTTTCACCATGGGAGCGCCTCCTCCTGTGGATTTTTTAAATGATAATTATGACATTATGGGTCACGTGGTACAGGCGCCATCTTGGAAAATCTGAAAATGTTGTGCCTCTATATCTCAGACACCGCTCCATGGAAATTGCAACGTGGCTCATTGTAAAGAACTCCAGATGGGAAATAAGTGTTGTTAACGATTACATCATTGGTGCCTTAATTATGATGTCTTCATTCGACAAGTACAACGCTTTGTCCAAGCAGTTTGAAATTTCATCAGCATGATCTATGCTACAATTATATTAGAGAATGTAAATGTATGATGTCATAGGTCACGTGGTCTGGCAGCTATATAAAACCAAAGAGAAAAACCCTTTAAAAAAAAACAACAAAGGAGTTGGCTCGTACCAAGTTGACTGCATGGGGTAAGTATTCCATGAACACCATCTCGTTGTTGTATTGAATTGTGAATATTGCCTGTACATACGTATACTGCTTGAGTGATTCCCCCCACTCACCCTTCCCACCATTTCAATACACATATAAATGACTAGGTCTCTGGCTGATTCTGTTTGTCGTGGTCCCCGTACCACCAGAAGTTCACATCACGAGGTCAAGGTTTGCTCATCCTGATTAGATTGGTCATGTGGAGGCAGATCACAATGACGCTCACTCGATTTCAAAACTGCACGGTATCGCGGCTTCAGACGCGGGTATCTGTAGGGGGGTCTTTGAAATGGGTGACCATCGTGGTCATTTTGACACGACTCACCGGATTCGAACCGGGAAATCAGAATGGTCTCCCGACTACAACAATGTGTTTATTGAAATGTTTGATAAGATTCAAGAAGCTGTGCAATTGCCTCCTGGCATTCACTCTGTCTTGGCCCGAGGTTTACGCAAGGGAAATGGCAAGCCATATTTAAAAGCACCATGGTGGATTTTGTAAATTGTTTTGAGTTGGTGCTGACTTGTTTCTGCCATTCTGCTGCCTGAAATGTGCTGAAGAAAGCAATACTGAGTGGGTTTTTCAAACCATTCTGCAAACTTGAAGTGCCACTTTGGAGTGTAAATTGTAATTAATTCTTCATACAAGTGTAGGAAGAGAAAAATAAGCAAGAATGAAAAACTTCATTGGTACATCAAATATTGTGATGCTTGTAGGTTAAATCTTTAAAATTGCATTGACATTGGAATCTTATTGTAAAGGTTATGTAAAATATAAATCGTTCATCCTCATCTCAGACATCCATCCACAGCGAGCATAAAATAGTCTCGACCATGATTGAGGCTTTACAGCCATTTTGTTTTAAAACTCCCATTACTCTCAGTGTTTTTACTTTGTGGTTTGACCTCAACATTGCTCCCTCGACGATCTCAGTCCAACTCCAGCATGCAAGTGTTCTTGCAGTAACACCCATATGGTTGAACCTCCAAAATCCAGACTGTCTACACACCTCAACTCATTTGTTCCTTGCTTTTCCCATCCATGGAACTGCCTTCTATTGGCTGTTCTTTCCCACTCTTCCCTTCAGAGCTTCAAGCAGGCAACGCACCACCATCTGTCTGAACGCCAACCTCACCCATGATATTTATTACCCCCGTTAACCCACCATCACCAAACCCTCTTACTTGTTCATCGCAGTGTTTCCTTCCCTTCTCTCTCACACTCTCTCTTTCTTTCTTGTTCATTTATTCCCTTGTTGATTGTTCCCAATTATTGCCCCGCTATCCCACCATTAAATTAACCTTGCTTTTCCATTATCCTAATATTATCCTAGCTTTCCCATATCACTCTTGTATAGAAAAATAAAGCTTATATTTTACAAATATCAGTCTAGTTTTATCTTCTTTATTTTGATGATTATGCAGTAATTACTTTTCTCTACTCTGTAAATATTGAGATGAAGAAAACAATTCCTGTATCTGTAACAAAGTTGATTTCAAACGTTGATCACATTATTTATATAGTACACCCAGTTACCACAGCAATGGCTTGCAAAAAGTAATGACCACAAAAGTCTGGGGGTTTAACTGTGTCCATCAGGTCCAATACTGGATCGCCGACTGGAATGATACTCAGTTGGTGTTGACCTTGGCGAACGAAACATCAAAGGAACTCTCGGGACTTCTACCTTCGACTACTTATATTGTGGAAATCCGGGCCTATAACGGGGCCGGATTTGGTCCTCCAAGTGATCTTGTCAACGTTACTACCCTCAAGCCACGTGCGTGAGCTGCTCAATATGTTTTTTTATTTAAAATAAAAGCTTCATATTTTGTGATAACAGCATTATAAATTCCTTTATCATTCTTCCAGATGATCAGTTTTGTTATTGAACATGGAAATAAAACTCAGGATACACAGTATAACACAAGATGGTTAAAGTTTCACATGGAATTTTATTGTTGTAAACGTATAAAAGAATAGTTCAGCGTAGATACATTGTGCATTGATATTGTTACGAACGCGGGCTTCGGGGTTCTCCATGAGTGGAGACTCCTCGGGTTCCTCTCAACCTCCGATCCTGAGGCCACCTGTCATGGATAACTGGCAGGTTGCTAATCAACCACGAATGTCAATTAGTTTACCAATTCTCCCAGGGTCTCCGTCTGACACCATTTGACACCCGTACCTGGGGGAGATGTGGCTTATCTAACAGGGAATCATGCGCTCAAAATGTACGGAACAAAATGTACCAAATCAAATGTACTGAACTGTTTCTTTTTTAATCAGTGGCAGCCGAGCGAACTGCCCAGTACATACTGGCTAATGAGTGGAGCCATCTGGTGGGGAAGAACGTCCCAGCTAACACTAGTGCAGACTGTGCTAAACCAATGGAGGAAAATACATTACAGGCAGATTGGAAGAACATGAGTTGGGGGGGTTATTATTGACAAGAAGGGGGACAAGGATAGGTATGTGGTACGTTCATACAATCAAGGGTTATTCAAAAATTACAGCAGTGAAAAGACATTTATTTGTGTGGTGTGGCAAAAGACAAAAAGGGGAAATTTGTGTGGTGTGGAAAATGTACAAAATCAGAAAGACACAATGCTGCTCTTACCCATCCAATACAACCCCTTATGCAGGCTTACCCAAGCAGGCATAACATTGACGCTAAATCAGACATGCACCCAAAGGAAAGGTAGAAAGGTTTTAGAAAGAAAGAGCAGGGTGATGTGGGGATGACCGTTTGGCTCACCGAGCGAGGACTGACCGGATCTGTCCCTTCCCTGAGCTGGGGGAAAGGATAATGGGGAGTAAATTATTTTGCTCTCTTGGATTGACCAGTTCGCCAGCCCACTCCGGTGCTCCTCTCTGTTACCTTTACAAAACAAATTCTGCAGGTTGGCGCCTCCAGTGGACAGCTCCAACGAAGCACAATGGAACTCGAAGACCAGACTGGATGATAGCGATTAGGCCCTAACAACGGCATCTCCGTCCTGTCTCATACTGTATTCTCCTGTCCTGAACTTCAACTGCCCGATTATGTCTAAACCGATTTGTAGCTCCACCTTGTATATGTCTGGGTAGGGGCGGAATCTGGTGGGGGTCAATGGTGACAACATGTCCTTTTCAGGCATGGTTGCCAGGAGCAAAGGTCACAAGCCACCCTCTTTGGTCCGAGAGCGGCGTGTCCAGTGGCTCAGATGAGCCTCGGTGTGATGTCACCTTCTCTGCGAGCTTGTCACTCTAAAATTGTCCTCATTCATTTTTGGGATGTTCCACTGGCCTCAGCTCCTGACTTAACAATTGGTGGTCTTGCGTCACTTCCCGTTTGCAGCCTGAATGTCAAGCAAGGTTATGGATGGCATGGTGGACAACTGGAGGGTCATCGCTGATAAGGGGAACAATGGGAAGGTTAGCGCAGGTTTGAACTAACCGGCAGTGAGTCGTGTTTTCGGTGGTGCCGTGAGCGCGGGCAAAATGGCGCGAGATAGCAGTGGCACCAGTGAGGCGCAAGCAGGTGGTTGATTTGTTGTAGTGGTTGAGATGTTGTGGTGGTGGGATGTAGGTAAGGCAGTGTGGTTGAACAGTGGTTGAGGTGCAAGCATGAGTAAATGGTGAGTAAATAATACGAAATGATGGTCATTCGTCTTGAAGTGGAGGAAGGCAGTTGTGATTTGTGGTATGGATGTGGTCTGTAGTCCTGTGGCAGTTAAACTGCGGTTGAGGTGATGTTATGGTGGTGGTGGCAGTTGGGTTATTGTGCGGAGATTTGGATGTGTTTTGGTGCGCATACGCAAATGAGGGAGCACACCCAATTTGGCTCATGAGAGATAGCGCTTGGGTCGCAGAATGAAGATAGATGTGGAAAAATGGGGACAAACCTAACTAATCCTTCACAACGCGTATCCTCGTTGAAGCCTACACAAGAGAGGACTATTTGGAACATTTAATAATGAACTAACTAACTCGGGAACCTATATGTTGTGTGCCATTGTTTGAGGTGTCAGTTTCCAGAACCCTAAATATATTATCTACCCAAAGCAAGTTGTATAGGAAGTGACATCAATACTAGTGAAAATATTCAACCGTAAAAAGTAAAACCGATAATTCGACCAACATAAAATGTCCTACAAAAGTATTCTATTCACCCTACCTTCCCACCCCCACCCCCTCCAAATTTTTCACATTTTGATAACACCTGAGTTTATGTCATGATACTTTCAAATCAAACTTAATATTTATAGTCTTCACAAACTACTCCAAAGTAATGAAGCGAAAGAATGCAGACAAAATGTGAATAAGTTATTTTAACAGAGAAAATCAGATGATTCTCAGTTGCATAGTGTACAAACGCTTTTCCTAATTCACCCGAAATCACTTCAGGAGCAAATTATTTCTTTGAAAAGTTACAAAATAAGTGTAATTGATTTGACCTGAATATAATCATTTGTTTAACTTAAAATTTAGCTCCCCACCTACAGTATCTGAGGAGTTTTAAGGTGCAACTCACTTGGTCAACTAACAAGGCAAACATGAAAACCAATGAGCTTTCCAAAGAAGTCAGGCCTAAAGTGGTGGAGAAGCAACGTTCAGGAGAGGGTTCTAAGAAAGATTTCAAAGCCACCCATTATCCCTTTGAGTACGGTAAAATCCAACATTAAGAAGTGGAAGATGAATCATATCACCCAGATTCTACCCGGATCAGGTCACCCGTCCAAACTCAGCAGCCAGACCAGCAGGAAACTGGTTCGGGATGTCACTGTAAATCTAACAATGACTTTGAAAGTTATGTAAGGCTCTATGCCCGAGAAGGGGGGTGGGGGGGGGAGCGGGTTCAGTGTTCATCAATCAACAATATATTGTTCCCTTCACAAAGCTGGCCTCTATGGACAGGTGGCAAGAAAGAAGCCATTCCTGAAAAATACGCGTCTAAAAACTTATATGGAGTTTGTGAAAAAGTATCTTAATGATACTGCAGGAATGTGTGGAAACATTTTGTGGTCAGACAAGACAAAAATTGAACTTTTTGGTCTAAATTCAATGCGTTACATCCAGTGCAAGCTGAACACTGTGCATCACCCAGTCAGCACCATACCTACTGTCAAGCATGGTGGTGGCAGCATCATGTTATGGGGGCTGTTTTTCATCAGCAGGGACTGGCAAAATGGCATCCTCGGGCAGCGAGGATGCCATTTGCAAGGATGCATCCAAACATCTTGTTCTGATAGAAGGGGCAATGGATGGTGCAAGTTACAGGAGAATCCTTGATGAAAACCTGTTTGAGTCAGCCATGAATCTGAAACTGGGTAGGAGATTCACATTTCAGCAGGACAATTTTTTTTCTTTTTTTTGTATACAAGATCGAGGCTCGTGAAAGAGCTAACAATAATGACATAAAAAGTCAAACCGACACAAACCGACACATAAAACACAAAATAAGGGTAGCGGTAGACAAGATGGGGAGAGAGGGCGAAGGACACAAACACAATATTTGAGAACAGGGACATCGAGAGAACTGTGGGAGAAGTATAAAACATATGGACACTGCAAGGACTTTCAGGAAAAAAGCTGGAATTTCGAAAAAGTGTATCTGGGGTGAATTAGCGGGGGTAGAAAAGATCAAGGTTTTGGATGGGGGAAGATAAGAGATGGTGGTGAACAGCTGTTTTAAAGACCTGTAGGGAGGAGTGGGATTGAAGGGAGTGGGGGAGTTTGTTCCAGAGGCGGGAAAAAAGAGGAATAAAAGGGTGAAGGTGAGCAGAGAGCCTAGATTTTGGCAGATAACCATAAGAGGGTTGCTGGCAGATCTTGGGGGAGCTGTAGGAATATTTGGGGGAGAGAGCACAGAGAGAGCTGGGGGAGCAAGGTCGGAGAGGAGTCGGTAGAAGACAGAAAGACCACCAACCTGACTGCGGTGAGAGAGTGAAAGGCCCTCGGGTAAGCTTCATCACAGGAGATTCCAATGATTCTGAAAGCTTTATTTTCAACAGCGTGAAGTCGTGCTCGGTGTGAGACAGGAGCACCGGCCCAGAGGGGGGAACAGTATTCCATTGAGCTGCGCATGAAATCCTTGTATGTGGGTGAGGAGCTCAGGTGTGCCAAGGATGGACTTCGCACGACGGAGGATGCCCAGTCGGCGATTGGCTTTGGAGGCCAGCTTGGAAATGTGGTTTTCCCAAGAAAGATCATGGCAGATAGTGAGATCCAAAAGCTTGAGCGACAGAACTTCTTGGAGAGGATTGTTGAGAAAGTAGATGGGAGGGTTTTCCAGTCGGTCTTTTCGGAGAGACATAGTAAGAGTGTGAGATTTGTCAGGATTGAAAGACATGTTCCACTTGTTTGACCAGTGTGTGATTTTGTCCAGGTCTGCAGAGAGTTAGGAGGCTGCAGACTGCTGATCTGAGGGATGAGGAATGGAGCGGCAGAGAGTGGAGTCATCAGCAAAGAGATAGAGAGGATTTTCCAGAGAGTCGGAGAGATCATTGATGAAGACCAGAAAAAGCACAGGGCCGAGAACACTACCTTGGGGAACTCCAGCCAGAACAGGAAGGGGCGATGAGAGGAATCCTGTGCAGGACAATGATCTGATGCACAAAGTTAAAGCCACACTGGAGTGGCTGAATATGATGAAAATAAATGTTTTTCAGTAGCCCAGTCAAAGTCCTGACTTGAACCCAATTAAATGGAGAAAATAAATTATTTTGTATATTTTCATGTGTTGTCCTTGTGCCAAATTTGCACAAAATCAGTCCATGCTTGTCCGAGAAATGTTTGGTGAAATGTTTAAGTAATAAAATGGCCAGCATTCAGTCATCTTGGATCTGATCCAGAAAAAAAATGGCGTACATATGTAAGCCATCATTCATTATCTGTTTGACAAGTTTGAACAAGATCGGTGAATGCATGTCCGAGAAATGGTTGAGGACGTTTTCAATATTGGGTTTTTTACAAATAAATTGCCACCAATCTACCAGTTAGCCATGTTTGTTCAGATCACAAAATGAAGTTGGGGCAGTTATATGCCATCATGTACTTTGCCTGTGCCAAGTTTGAACAAAATCGGACAATATATGTCCGAGAAATTGTTGGGGACACATTTCAGTAACAACATGTCCTCCAGTCAGCCATCTTGAATCTGATCATGAAAAAATGACGTGCAGATCTGAACTGTCATTCGTTATCTGTGTGCCAAGTTTCAAAAACACCGGTAAATGCATGTTCTAAGAAATGTTTGAGGACGTGTCCAACATCAGGTTTTTTACAAATAAAATGGCCGCCAGTCGGCCATCTTTGATTGCATCGCAAAACAAAATGATGTGCATCTGTATACCACCATGTATGGTCTTTGTGCCAAGTAATAACAAAATCTGTCCATACATCTCCGATATATGGTTGCGGACGGACGGATGAGACCCAATCCATAAGCCCGCTTTTCGCACCAAGTCCAACAAGGGTTAAAAAGAACTGATTCCCTGATGATGCCTGTCACATGCATCTCCATTTTGGCTTTGGCATTAGCAAAAATGTATCCCTTTTTAAAGCTTATCAAGTTATATTTTTGGCCTATGTAACTGCAGGCTAGACAACTTGATGTCTCAGAAGGATATAATATTGCATATTGTGGCGGACACAAAAGCCCACTGGCGTGGTGACATCATTCCACGCACCAAGTGGGCGGTGGCCACGCCCGAGGGGTAGGCGTGGCCTCATGATATACACCGGGCGACCAGCCCGGAGGAGTTCAGTGTTACAGTGTAGTCTTACAATAAAGACGTTCATATGTTACCGCTTGTCCGCTTCCTCCTTGCTCACAAGCAGCGCGCGTAACGCCGCGCTTTACTGGTGACCCTCGACGTTGGATCTGCCGTAGCGATCCTTCCGAACACAACGACAAGTCAATGGCGATTAAACTTCCCGAATTTTGGGAGGCCCAGGCCGAGGTCTGGTTCGTTCAAGCCGAAGCCCAATTTCAGCTTCGGCGCCTCACCAACGACGACCTGCGCTACTGCCATGTCGTCGCCTCCCTCGGGCCCGGCACGGCCGCTCGAGTTGTGTCCGTCCTTCGCCACCCACCGGACGGCCACAAGTACGAGGCACTCAAGCGGCTACTCCTAGCCACGTTCAGCCTCACGGACGACGCACGGGCCGACCGCCTCCTGGATCTCCCCGAGCTCGGTGAGACGTGCCCGTCGGTCCGAATGGACCATATGCTGTCACTGTTGGGCGACGAAGCCCCCGGTTCGCTATTCCGGGCGCTTTTCCGTCGCCAACTTCCAGCGCAGGTTCGCCTCGCGTTGGCCGGGACCGGGCTAACGGAACCCCGAGCATTGGCGGCCGAGGCGGACAAGTACTTCGCCGCTTCGGACACGCGGGCGAGCGTTGGCGTGGCCGTCACGGCCTTCGACGCTGCTGTTCCACAGCATCATCTTCTACAGCACGCTGAGTTTCAGCAGCATGCTGATACGCACCTCGTGAACGCCGCCACGCCCCGCCCACCGCCGCGGCGAAAACCGCCACCGCGGGGAAACCCGTCGACTCCACCGGCCTGGCGGAGCCAGCCGCGCTCCTCCAGCTCCACCACCTGGTGCTGGTTCCACGCCAAGTTCGGCCACGAAGCTCGGCGGTGTCATCCGCCGTGCTCCTTCAACGGGTCGGGAAACGCCCGGGCCGGCGCTCAATTGTGGCGATGAGCGCCGGCCGTTCGAGCAGCCTGCTGTTCATAACGGACACCTTCTCCGGGCGCCGTTACCTGTGCGACACGGGAGCACAGGTGAGTGTCATTCCCGCCGGCACGTCAGACAAGCACGCCGCGGGTGGGGGCCCCGCGCTGCTTGCCGCGAACGGGACGCCCATCCGTACGTACGGAAAACGCTGCCTCTCTCTGCGGTTTGGAGGGCAGGTTTTCCAATGGACGTTCGTCACCGCCGACGTGCCCATGGCACTGCTTGGCGCGGACTTCCTGTGCGCTAATGGGCTCCTGGTCGACGTCAAGCGCAGACGGCTTGTCCAGGCTGAGACGTTCAGCTCGCTCGCATGTGCGTTGCCCAGCTCAACGAGCGGCTTGCCAAGCGGCTTGCCGAACGATTCGGTTCCGGCCACGTTGGTCTGTACGCTTCCGGCAGCGGACGCATTCACCCGCCTCCTCGCCGGCTTCCCGGCCCTCACGCGGCCCACCTTCTCGGCGGGGGCCGTCAAGCACGGGGTGGCCCATCACATCCCCACCGTCGGGCCACCGGTCTACGCCCGGGCACGCCGCCTCGAGCCGACGAAGCTGGCGGTGGCAAAAGCGGAGTTCGCTACCCTGGAGCGACACGGCATCGTTCGGCGCTCAGAGAGCGCTTGGGCGTCGCCGCTGCACATCGTGCCGAAGCCCGGCGGGGGATGGCGACCGTGCGGGGACTATCGCCGTCTCAATGACGCCACGACTCCCGACCGCTACCCCGTCCCCCACATTCAGGACTTTTCCGCCCGTTTGGCGGGCAGGTCCTTCTTCTCGAAGGTGGACCTCATACGCGGCTACCATCAGGTCCCTGTCAGGCCGGAGGACGTCCCGAAGAGGGCGGTCATCACGCCATTCGGACTCTTCGAGTTCCTGCGCATGCCCTTCGGTCTGAAGAATGCGGCTCAGGCGTTCCAGCGACTGATGGACAGCGTCCTGCGCGACTTGGATTTTGTCTACGTCTACCTGGACGATATCCTCGTCGCCAGCGCGTCCCGCGAAGAGCACCTACGCCACCTCCGCACGCTCTTCGAACGCCTGGGCCAGCATGGCCTGATTGTGAACCCCGCAAAGTGCCGGTTCGGCGCCGCCACAATCGATTTTCTGGGGCACCGTGTCACCAGGCACGGAGCCGTCCCCCTGCCGGCCAAGGTGGAGGCGGTGAAGGGGTTTCCGCGCCCCCGCACGATCAGAGGGCTGCAGGAGTTCCTGGGCATGGTGAACTTTTACCATCGGTTCCTGCCCCGTATCGCCCAGCTCCTGCGCCCCCTGCACGAAGCTCTCCGAGGTAAGCCGGGCAAAGGCGACGTTACCTGGACCGAGCAGATGGACACGGCGTTCACGGGCGCGAAGCTCGCCTTGGCTAACGCCACCATGCTCGCGCACCCGGCGCCCGATGCACCGATCGCCCTCACCACCGATGCCTCGGACTACGCGGTGGGCGCGGTGCACGAGCAATGGGTGCGTGGAGCTTGGCAACCGCTGGCGTTCTTTAGCCGGCAGCTTCGCCCGCCCGAACGCCGTTACAGTACCTTCGACCGCGAGTTGCTCGGACTTCACTTGGCGGTCAGGCACTTCCGCCATCTGCTCGAGGGCCGGGCGTTCACTGCCTTCGTCGACCACAAGCCGCTGATCTTCGCGATGGGCAAGGTCACCGAGCCGTGGTCGGCCCGGCAGCAGCGTCACCTCTCGGCCGTGTCCGAGTACACGACGGACATCCAGCACGTCGCGGGGAAGGACAACCCGGTGGCGGATTGCCTTTCCCGGGCCGTCGCCCACGCAGTCCACCTCGGCATCGACTATGCCCGGATGGCAGCGGACCAGGCCGCTGACCCCGACGTCCAGGCCTTGCGGACCGCCGTCACGGGCCTCCGCGTCACCGAGGTGCCGTTCGACGGCGCGGGCGCGGCCCTCTTGTGCGACGTCTCCCCCGGGCGTCCTCGCCCCATTGTGCCCGCGGGCTGGCAGCGCCAGGTGTTTGACGCCATCCACGGCCTGTCCCACCCGGGCGCGAGGGCCTCCCAAAGGCTGATCGCCGACAAGTTCGTCTGGCATGGCCTCCGGAAGGCCGTCCGCGGCTGGGCCAGGACATGCCTCGCGTGCCAGCGCGCCAAGGTGCACCGGCACACCCAGGCCCCGTTGGCCCCGTTCACGGTGCCGGAACGCCGGTTTGACCACGTCCACGTGGACCTGGTGGGACCTCTGCCCCCCTCGCGGGGTTTCACCCACGTCCTCACCATGGTGGACCGCACCACCCAGTGGCCGGAAGCCGTGCCCTTGGCGTCGACAACGGCGGCCGATGTCGCGCAGGCTTTCATCGCCACCTGGGTCGCCCGGTTCGGCGCCCCCTCAGACATCTCATCCGACCGCGGCGCCCAGTTCACCTCGGAGCTCTGGGGGGCGGTTGCGCAGGGGCTCGGGGTCCGGCTGCACCGAACCACGGCCTACCACCCCCAGGCTAACGGCCTGTGTGAGCGATTTCACCGCTCATTGAAGGCCGCGCTCCGGGCCACCCTCCCCGACGGCGGCTGGGTCGACAGGCTCCCCTGGGTCCTGCTGGGCCTCCGGACGGCGCCCAAGGAGGACCTGCGCGCATCCGCGGCGGAGTTGGTCTTCGGGCAACCGCTGCGGGTGCCGGGCGAGTTCCTCCCCGACTCCACGGCACCACGGTCCGCGGCACAGCAGCGCTCCGCTCTGCAAGAGACCGCCCAGAGGTTCGCCCCGGTGCCAACGGCATGCCACGGGCACCCACCGACGCACGTCGCCCCGGAGCTTCGCACGGCGGAGTACGTCTTCGTCCGCCACGATGCCCATCGGACACCACTGCGGCCCCCATACGACGGGCCTTTCCGCGTGCTGGAGACCGGGGCGAAGCACTTCACCCTGGACATCGGCGGTACTCCTGACCGCGTTTCGGTAGACCGCCTCAAGCCGGCCCACCTCGATGTGGACCATCCACCGCCAGTGGCCCGACCCCCACGTCGGGGCCGCCCTCCTGCGGGCGGACCCCCGGCACCACCCAGCCCCGCCGCCACGGCGCCCCCCGGTCCTGCACCCATCCCAGGGGCAGCCAGGGGCATCCCACCTGGTATCCCTGCACCCCGGACGCCGCCGATCGCCAGGGGGCGCTTCGGCCGGGTCATTCGTCTGCCCCACAAACTGGCCCTCCAGGTGCGCGGGAATTCTGGGGGGGCGCATGTGGCGGACACAAAAGCCCACTGGCGTGGTGACATCATTCCACGCACCAAGTGGGCGGTGGCCACGCCCGAGGGGTAGGCGTGGCCTCATGATATACACCGGGCGACCAGCCCGGAGGAGTTCAGTGTTACAGTGTAGTCTTACAATAAAGACGTTCATATGTTACCGCTTGTCCGCTTCCTCCTTGCTCACAAGCAGCGCGCGTAACGCCGCGCTTTAATATTATACTAGCACTTGCTGGCACAGCAATTATTGGATGTCGGTTTTAGTTAGATCTATCAAACGTTTTTGTTTTGTCTTCAAAACCTCCACCCAGCACCAAGGCAGGTTCGTGGGATAACTGCACTTGTTTGGCCTACTACTGGAGTCCAATTACGATGGCGGCCTGTGATGTCTTTACAGAACGAGTCATCTTTGATTGGATACAAGGTCAGCATGTTTGTACCCAGGTTGGGCAGTTCACAAACAGGTACATAATCTCGAGTTGGCCTTCTCGCCTGTGACCTTTCAATATTTTTTGGAAAATTATCATTTTCCTGGGAAACTTCGCACAAACCTTTAAGATCTAACAAAAGTAAAATACAGTCTATGCATGCACTGTGCACATGCTGTGCAGGTAACCTACTGGGCAGAAGGCGAAGATGATCGCCAGGAACTTCAAACAGGACGTGCGGCAGTCTGGCTCAATCTCACTACTTATGGAACATACCTCGTGGAGATCTGTGCAAACAGTGAGGGTGGTTATAGCAGTCCAGCACAGCTAAGGATCTCTATTGCCAGTGAAAGGCCTGCCTCGGCACTCGAAAACCTGGAAGAGAAGTCAAACAGTAAGAACTCAACACTTGGTAACTTTAAAGTGATGTGCAACTGACTTCTGCATGAATATGATTGCAAGGAAATGCAAACAGGAAGTTAACAAGTTATGTAACTCAGCCAAAGGGTGATGTTGGAACAGTGGGACGTGTAATTCCCATGTTCAGGCTGATTTGGTACAATCTATATGTAATGGAGCAAGTGTTTGCATGTATGTATGTCTGTCCGCTCTTCACCCATTGGTTGGACAGCCGCCCTGACTCCACCCGCCAATGTAAAATTGAATACTTAACCTAAAGTACCCAGAGGCTCCAAGAGACCCTGTCCCCCCACCCCCTGAACACCCCGAGGATCGACAAAACCGAGAAGACCGAGAGGACCCAAAATACCCAGAGGACCCAAAAGACCTCAAGGACCCTAAATACCCAAAGGACCCTAAAGACCCCGAGGATGCAAAGGACTCGGAGGAACTAAAAGACCAAATCGACCTAAAAGACCCAATCGACCTAAAAGAGCCTGATAACCTAAAAGACTGAAAAGACCCAATGGAACCCAAAGAATCAAAATACCCAGAAGACCCAAAATACACTGAAGACCCAAAATACCCCGAAGACCTAAAAGACCTCAAAGACTGAAAATATTCCAAAGACCCTTAACCCTGAAGACCCAAAAGACCCCGAAGCCATTTAAAGACCCCGAATACCCAAGAGAACCAAACTACCCTGAAGACCCTGAAAGACCCCAAGGACCCAAAATACCCCAAAGACCCTTAAATACCCCATAGATCCAGAGGACCCAAAAGACCCTCAATAACCAAAATACTCCAAAGACCGTTAAATACCCAAAAGACCCAAAAGCCCCAGAGGACCCAAAAGACCCTGAAGACCCAAAATACTCCAAAGACCCTGAACACTCTTAAAGACCCAAAGGACCCAAAAGACCCAACATACTTCAAAGACCCTCAAAGACCCAATATAATCCAAAGATCCTTGAAGACCTAAAGATCCAAAATGACAAAAAGAACCCAAAGACCATGAAAGACCCAAAAGGCCAAAAAGACACAAAAGGTCAAAAAGACCCAAAGACCCAATGGACCCCAAAGACCCACAATACTCCAAATACCCTAAAACACCCCAAAGACCAAAAAGACCCCAAAGACTGAAAAGACCCCAAAGACCCAAAAGACCCCAAAGATCCTTAAAGTCCCAAAAAACTCCAAAGAATAAAAAGACCCCAAAGAATGAAAAGGACCCAAAGGCTGAAAAGACTTGGAAGACCCAAAAGACTATCAATACACAAAAGACTTAAAAGACCCAAAATACCCTTAAAGGGGAACCCAAATGCAATTCTTTTTCTGAAAAACCATTGGCAATCATTAATCATGGTCCAATTTGAAGGGGAAAAAAAAATTTTCTTTGCAAATCACAAAGTGCCGAAAAACCCCTATTGCCTACATTGTCGATTTTCGAGATTGCCAGTGACGTCACATTGTGAACTCACCGTGATCCTGCCAGCGACGGATCATAGAGAAACGGCGCATTGCGAGCTTGGATTCCGATACTGATTGGCGATGATTAACAACTCGGCGTTGTTATGGGTATTGGTGGCTAGGTTTATGGTTAATGGGGGAATGTGAGGGGTGGTGGAGTGGGGTGATGGGTGTGGGGGCGGTCATGGTATTGTCAGCAAGGGCGACGGTTGATGGGGGAATGTGAGGGGTGGTGGAATGGGGTGAGGTGTGGGGCGGTCATGGTATTGTTTGCTAGGGTGACGGTTAAAGGGGGATTGTGAGAGGAAGGTGGAGTGGCGTTATGGGTATTGTTTGCTAGGGTGATGGTTAATGGGGGAATGTGAGGGGTGGTGGAGTTGGGTGAGGGGTGTGGGGCGGTCATGGTATTGTTAGCTAGGGTGACAGTTGAAGGGGGATTGTGAGAGGAAGGTGTAGTGGCGTTGTTATGGGTATCGTTAGCTCGGGTGATGGTTGATGGGGGAATGTGAGGGGTGGTGGAGTGGGGCGATGGGTGTGGGGCAGTCACAGTATTGTTAGCTAGGGTGACGGTTGAAGGGGGATTGTGCAGGGAAGTGGAGTGAGCTGAGGGGTGTGGGGTGGACACAGGTACTGTTAGCTCGGCTGATGGTTGTAGGGGTATTGTGGGGGGGAGGTGGAGTGGGGTAAGGGGTGTGGGGTGGGCATGGTATTGTTATCTGGGGGTGACAGTTGAAGGAGGATCATGGGGGGAACGTGGAGTGGGGTGAGGGGTGTGGGGTGGTCATGGTATTGTTAGCTGGGGTGACGGTTGAAGGAAGATTGTGGGGTGAAGTGGAGGGCTAGGGTGTAGGTAGAAGTAGCTCGGGTGTAGGTTGAAGTGGAGGGCTAAGGGGGGGGGGGGGTGGGGTTGTTATGGGTATTGATAGATAGGGTGATGCTTGATGGGGGATGGTGGAGGGGATGGGAAAGAGGGGGGTGTGGGCTGGTTGTGGGTATTTGCATCGAGTTGACCGAGTGACGTTAGCTGAGGTGATGTTTGATGTTGTTGTTTTTTCTCGGAAAATTGAGATGCCTCAAAAACCAAGGACACCTTAGTTGAACAGAAATCAGCAAGAGCAATATTTCCAAAGGAAATCAGCAAGGAGTCCAAGTCAAATGAGTTGTGTGAGCAGAAAATATCCAATGGCAGAAAAATATGTTGCATGCTTGGAACAAGATAGCCCATAGGGCAGGTACTCTACGAGTATTAATGATGAGGCAAGCAAATTGTAGCCAATGACTTTATAATAAATGCCAAATTTTGTTGCTCATGATGCTTACCAAATTTGAACCAGGTGGCCAAATATGGAGGAGGTCTTTTCTCACCCTGAAGTCATAGTGGCATAGTGTCTATCAATTAAATTCATTTTTAGATAAGATGAAGTACATAGACTGTGTTGCCAAATGATCTTCCGAGTTTGTGCAGGAATTTAGAATTAGGACAGTGGACCAGTTATACCTCACCTACTCTTTGTCAAAAGACATCTTGATAATGTTTATGCCCACACCAAATGTGAGGATACCAGTCAGCAGCATAACATCCATCCAAGGGATGGCGCACTGTGATGCAACAGCATGGCTGAAAAGAACAAATTATATACTTTTTGTTTGGATCGAGAAAGGAGGCCTGACTAGACAGCACAAAGGAAGGTCCACTACACATGCATAATGCTGAAAAAATAATACATAGTACATACATATATGTACATACTACATATACATACTGTACATACTACAGTGGCTTGTTGGTTTAGTTGAAAAGCCTTGTTGCATTAACCTTACATGCATGGGCTTGATTCCCATGGCTGCTCATAAAAATTGATTTCATGTTAATCTTATGTCAAATTTAAAAGCACTAGGGCATGCCCGTACTATATATATGCCCGTACTATATATCTATCTAAAATTATATCCCCCCCCCCCCTCTATTTACATGAAATGGTTTGGTCCATTCGCAACGCCAAAGCGAACGGCGAACGGCTTGCGAGTACAGTGACAATCCCCCCCCTCTATTTACATGAATGGTTTGGTCCATTCGCAACGACCACAGAACCCCCCCCTCTATTTACATGCAATGGTTTGGTCCAAAGCGAACGGCTTCCGGAGTTTGGTAAAGAAATCGCCATCGCGTGCACAAACGCGCAGGAAAGCGAATGAATCGCAAATTCGTTTTTATTAGTTGTAAAACATAGTTTAACGCCAACATAGTTTGCAAACGTGAAATAAATGAATACGCTCTCAAATGTGCCATCCGAGGCAGAGTGTGCCCGCCACGTTCGGCACACGCGATCGTTCGCTGCTCTCTGATTGGTTGAATCGTTTTTTGGACGTAGCTCGGTAAGTAATTGTCCGATTAATATGAAACCTTGAAAAGGCACATCCTCGGGTCCCCAGCAATATACCTGGCAAGTTAAAAGTATATCGGACCCGTGGTTGTCGAGAAACAGCGGTCACAGACAAACGTACAGACAGACAGACAGAGATTACTGGAATTATAGATAGATGGACAAAAAATTTGTGTTTTAAAAAAAAGTGAGTGTGTGTGTCGTTATCTCCATTTGCGGATTTCAGAAGGTAGAAAAGAGTCCTCCCAGGTATATCCACCACTGCTTCAGTAAGGGATCGCATTTCATGGACCAAGCTGTTCAACCTTTTCATGGTTTTGTTCCAAGGGCACTTTTCAGGATCATCACCGAAGAACGGATTGCCTCCAATTGTAGTTCATTTGTGGTAATATTCCTGGGCATGGTTTTTAAAATCTCATTGAGGTTCTTCTTTGTCATTCCCGTTGCTCCAATTATCACTGATACAATTTTTATGCTCTTCAGCTTCCACGATCTCTTGATCTCATTTTTGAAGTCCTGATATTTGGTCATTTTCTTGATTTCTGTGTTGTTTCGGCCAAAATCGCTGGGTACTGATATCTCAATATGCAATGCAGACTTTTCCTTTTTGTACCTGAGTAATATGTCCGGACACAATGCTTTGTTTTTTTTATGTTCACGTACGAGGGAATCATCCGGTCGTACATGAGCATGACCTCCTCATTTTCAATGATTTCCCTTGGTCCGTGTTTCCATGAGTTTTCTGACACTGGGATGTTGACATTTCTGCAGATATGCCAATGAATCACTTTGCATACTTTGTTGTGCCATTGTGTGTAAAGTTGTTGTGATCGTTTTTTGCATCCCGAGAGCAGGTGACTAGCACTCTCTGTTTATGTCTTGCAGAATCTACACTTTCCGTCTGGCTCAGTAGTCAGTCCCACCATCTTTTTAAAATCCTTTGGTGTAGTGTCCTTGGTCTTGGGCATTTATTATGATTCGTTCCCCATCCCAGTTGAGCTGACCTCTTCTTCACCATTCCAATGAGCCATCTTTGTCTATCCCCACTCTGTCCAATTATTTTTTGTAATTTCCTGCTATTTTGCCATTCTCCCAGTTGTTGGTGTATATTTCTTGATATTTATTTTTATGTATTTATTTTGGCTTTTTTGCAATTATTGTTGGGGCTGTATTTGTGGCTGTTTCATTTACCAGTGCAGCATCTTCAAATTCACACCTGTTTTTGGAAATAACTTGTAAGATGAGTTCGGGATACCTTTTCAGGTTTGCTTTGTTCGTGTTTGTTCACAAATTGCATCCGATAGTTTGTTGAGCATTTCACATATTCAACAAGCCCTACACTTGTCGCTCTGTGCACCTGGTTGAGTTCCATCAGGGCACTCCTTCCCTCTCATCTCAGCAGGTACATTCTCGAATCCAGGGGTTTTTGTGCATTTTATTGTTATTTTGTGGATGGTAAGAAGTTTTCTTGTTTGATGTCAAACTTATTGATTTCTGATTGGGGCCAGTTCATTATTCCAGAAAGACCAACTGGACAACCCTCCCATCCACTTTCTGAATAATCCTCTCCAAGAAGTTCTGTCACTCAGCTTTTGGGTCTCACTATCTGCCATGATCTTTCCTGGGAAAACCACATTTCAAATCTGGCCTCCAAAGCCAGTCGCCAACTGGGCATCCTCCGTCGTGCAAAGTCCTTCCTTGGCACACCTGAGCTCCTCACCACATACAAGGCTTTCATCCGCAGCTCAATGGAAAACTGCTCTCCCCTCTGGGCTGGTGCTCCTGCCTCACACCTAGCTCGTCTTCACGCTGTTGAAACCAAAGCATTCAGAATCATTGGAATCTCCCGCGATGAAGCTAACTCCAAGGGCCTCTCACTCACTCACCACATGTAGGTTGGTGGTCTTTCCATCTTCTACCGACTCCTCTCTGGCCTTGCCCCCCCAGCTCTCTCTGGGCTCTGTCCCCCAAATATTCCTACAGGTCGCACAAGATCTGCCTGCAACCCTCTTATGGTCAAACTGCCAAAATCAAGACTCTCTGCTCACCTTCACTCCTTCATTCCTCTTTTCTCCCGCCTCTGGAACAAACTCCCTCACTCTCTTCAATCCCACTCCACCCTCCAGGTCTTTAAAACTGCTGTTCACCACCATCTCTTATCTTCCCCCATCCAAAACCTTGATCTTTTCTACCCCTGCTAATTTCACCCCAATTCCACTTTTTTGAAATACCAACTTCTGTCCTGGAAGTCCTTGGTGTCCTTGTGTTTTATACTTCTCCCTCCACCCCCCCCCCCCCTTCCCATGCCTCCTCCCCCCAAGCCCTCTCCCTTCCACACATCTCCCTGCTCTCAAATGTTGTGTTTGTGTGCTTCCCCTTCTCTCCCCATCTTGTTTTCCGCTCCCTCTTTTTGTGTGTTTTGTTTGTCTGGTTAATTTGTTTGTGAAGTAAATGTTAGCTCTTTCACGAGCCTCGATTCAGTATACAAAAAAAAAAAAAAAAAAAAAACTTCTGCAGCTACATTGGAACACTGGTACTGTAAGCTGGTTTATGGCTTTGATTTTGTTTCTTGGGGTGATGTACATTTTCAAGTTTAGCTTCATTCTACATAGGTATTCTTTGGTGATTGTTTTGCGCATTTGCTTGTGCCATATTTAGTGGCCCTATTCTGCTCTGAGGTATTTCTATGATGCTTTCGTTTCCCACTGGTGTGTTGTTGTTTCAAGGTCAATTTTTATGGTGTCTGTTTTTGTTGGTTTACATTGTAAAAATGTGCACTTTGTGGACTTGCCTAGTCCAAATTCCATTTGAATGTCCTCAGAGAATCGTTTTACTCAATTTAGTTCTGTCATTTTTTCCTCATTCGGTGTGAAGGGCTGTAAATCACACATGTACAGCAGATGTGTCACATTTCCTATTTCTTTGGATGTTATTCTATTGGTTGTTAGGGTGTATCCATGTCCTTGTTCCTTCTATCCTGACAAGTTGCCTAGTCCCTGCAGATGAGAAACATCCCCATAAAATCATGCTGCCACCACCATACTTCACAGTAGGAATGGTGTTCTTTGGGTGATGTGCTGTGTTGGTTTTGCACCAAATGTAAAGTTTTGCATTTCGGCCAAAAGATCCATCTTGGTTTCGTCAGACCACAAAACCTTTTGCCACATGACTTCAGAATCTCCAGAGTGGTTTTTTCCATACCTCAAATGGGACTCAAGGTGGACTTTTTTGAGTAATGGCTTCCTTTTTGCCACCCTACTGTACAGGCCAGACTAGCGGAGTGCTTTGGATATTGTTGTCACATCCACACAGTGACCAGTCTTTGTCATAAAGGCCTGTAGCTCTTTCAAAGTTGTCATTGGCCTATTGGTGGCCTCTCTGATCAGTCTAATCCTTGCTTGGTCATCCAGTTTGGAGGGACGGCCTGATCTAGGCAAGGTCTTGGTGGTACCATACGCCTTCCACTTCTTAATGATTGTTTTGACTGTGCTCCAAGGGATATCCAAGGCCTTTGAAATATTTTTATATCCATCCCCTGATCTGTGCCATTCCACAACTTTACCTACGAGGTCTTTTGAACGCTCCTTGGTGCTCATGGTGGTCTTTGCTGTGAAATGCACTACCCAGCAGAGGAATCCTATGTAGGAACAGCTAATTTTATTCTGCAATAATCAGAATCACTACAATTTAACACAGGTGGAGACCAATTAACTTGGTGTGTAATTTTGAAGGTGATTGGTTACACCTGAGCGAATTTATAATTGCTATTATAAGGGGGTGCGCAGGGTGTAGACTTTCTATTGATGCTGTATGAAGTTTCTAATGATGCGTGTTGGAGATGATTCGAGGTGTGGTGCATGTAGACATGTCTTGGTGGAGGAGAGAAAATGCGAAAAATGTGTTATCAATCGGTGGCCATTCCAGAGGAGTTGGACTATTGATCTGAAAAGAACAGTTGGTGGCATTCTGCCTCTTCATTGAGCTCTTTTGATTTCAGTCAGAACAATCTTTTCACTACAAAAGCTAAGAAAAGAGGTGTAAGATAATAGCCTAGTATATGAGTACTAAAAGACATATGCAGCGTGGCCTCGGTCCTATATTCTGCTCGCACCATCCGTCCGAGTACTTCGATCCCAAGCTCGCCCCACCAACACGAGCACCACGTCTCGAACATCCTTTCACAAGCGGTGAACCGAAACCAGAGCGACTACAAAACCAAAGCCAGATCCAGCACGCTCAGCCGCTCTCCTGCGGCTCTTTTATAATGCATTGTTGGGGGCGGGGCCAACAATCGGATCAAAATGAGCTCTTGGTGAAAATACGGCTGCCGATTGGCGCACAAACGTTTCGCCCCACCCATGCCAGACAGTTACAACAACTTTCCCTCATTCGGTCTCAAAATCATGGCACCATATGGAGCTGTCCGTGGTTAGCATGGGGCTTGGCTTGTGGCACGTTACAGGCGTGGGGAGAACACCGAGGGCTCATAACTGGTCATTGGGAAGGACAGAGCGATGTACTCTCCACAGGATGTCAATTGCCAGTCAAACGTCTGCTTATTCCGAGGTGTTTAATGAGGCTTGCAGAGCTCCTCCCGACGTGCATATTTCTCGCACTCTCGCACTTTCTCGCACTCTCGATGTCAGAGATGGGCACAGGTGATGGAGGTTTGTAAAGGTGGTCAGACTGTGATGAAGGAGGTAATGAGGTATGTGGGTAGTCGAAGAGATGTTGGGGTGAGTCACCGTCTTCGGGGTGTTTTTGGTATTCGGGGTGTTTTGGGTCTTCGGGGTGTTTTGGGTCTTCGGGGTGTTTTTGGGTCTTCGGGGTGTTTTGGGTTTTCGGGGTGTTTTGGGTTTTCGGGGTGTTTTGGGTCTTCGGGGTGTTTTGGATGTTCAGGGTGTTTTGGGTCTTTGGAGTGCTTTGGGTCTTCGGGGTGTTTTGGATGTTTGGGTGTGTTTTGGGTCTTTGGGGTGTTTTGGGTTGGCTGGGTGTTTTGGGTCTTCGGGGTGTTTTGAGTCTTCAGGGTGCTTTGGGTCTTTGGAGGTCTTCAGGGTATGTTGGGTCTTCAGGGGTCTTGGTGGTCTGAAGGGTATAATATATCATGATATTGTGTGAATGCTTTTTGTGAAATGTTTATGTTTGAGAAGTAAAACATCTTATAATCTCGTACTGCTCATTAAATTTTGTTCATTATGATACCAACGTAAAGTTGCTAATTTACCCTGTGTACCCTGTCCTCCAGCCTCAGGTTGCTGCCCTTTAAAGGTTGTTTTCTGGCTCACAAGGACCACCTATTTAATTGCATTGGTTACTCTGCTCCTGCACCTCTGAACTCATTCCAAGATGACTGTCATGAAGAACCCTGCTGTTTGTTTTGTTGTTGTATTTCTGCTTTTTGACGGTTACCTCAACCACACTGCAAATTGATTTAACGTCAGAAGAGCTGAAGAGTCAGAAACTACAACCAAATGACCGTTGTTACTGCCATTTGCTATTTGCTGAAGAGAAAGGTACAATCAATAGAGCACAGAAAATAACTCTGGAACATCCGATTTTAATGGAATCAACAGTGGTGGGCATTTTTTTTGATAACTTTTACTTTTTAACGACAGTTAATTGCCATGATGTGGACAATAGCAATATTGTATCTTTTATTTTACTGTCTCAGGTAATGAATGACCTCCACCTATCATTTGAACACAATTGCACAACTGTTTTTTTATCATGTATTAAAATGTTAATAATCCCAGATGTCAACAAATGATCTGAAACTTTTTGTATGCAATGTCGAGGCTCCTGGAGGAGCTCGAGGATATAACTGATCAGGATGTATCAGACAAAAAGAACAGTTGAAAGAGAGGGAAACACCATCAGCAGGGTTGAGGGACAAAATAGAGGGAGACTTGGAGAAATAAGGAATGGGGGCTTTGAGAGTAGGCAGGTTGAAAACGACGGACATGTTCCCGAATTCAAGCCACACATTCTCAAAAAGGAAAACCTGAAAACTTGGAAAGAGGTGGGTTTTGGGAGGGATAGCAGGACTAGAAAATATCATTGTTTAGGATGAGGATTTATCTGATATAATGGTGAACAGCTGTCTTGAAGACTGGAGGGAAGAATGAGATTGAAGAGAATGTTGAAACAAATTGAAAAAAAGTGGAACGAATGAGTGGAAGTGAGCCATTATTATGGGAGTTTAACCAGAAGGAGGTTGCTGGCACACCGCATTCTCGAAGCAGAAACCTGAGAGGTGCAGAGAACAGAAAGAAGAGAGGGTGCAACATCAGGAAATAAGTGGGAGACAACAAGGAGACTACTGGCCTGTCTGCGATGTGAAATTGATCGGCCCATAGACTCAGCTTCATTGTGGGAGATCCCAATTATCTTGAAGGCCTTGGTTTCCATGGATGAGCAATATGTGAGGAAGAGGTGCCAGTCCAGATGGGAGAGCAGTACTCCATCAAGTTACAGATGAAGGCCTTGTAGGTGGACAGGAGTTCAGGTGTGTCAAGGAAGGACTTTGCAGGACAGTGGATGCCTAGTCAGCGACTGGCTTTGGAGGGAAACATTGAAGTGTGGTTCACCCAAGAAAGATAATGGCTGATAGTGAGGCCCAAAGGTTTGAGTAACTGAACGTCGTGAAGAAGATTGTTAAGAAAGTAGCTGGGAGGATTTGTCAGATGGTCCTTTTGGAGAGACAGAGTGAGAGTGTAACATTAGCTTGTTAAATGCAGTGTTCTTGGAGAAAAGCGATTATTTATTGAAATTAAAGTATTTGTTTTACTGGAAAAACTATTTTAGCTGTTAAAATTGTCTTTTATTGTGTGATGATGTTTAAAAAGTGAAATTTTTGGCATTGAGGTTATGTATGTATAGATGCTTTGCAGTATTGTTGCATTGTAAAGAATGTGTAACCGATTAAAAAAAAAACTTTGAACCGAGAATTATGTTCTGTACATGTATAAAAGGGGTGGAATGGGTTTAACCTTTTGGAATGAATTAACATGTGAAATAAAAGTTAAAACTTTGCAGGTTTAAGTCACATTCGAATAAACATTCAAGGAGGAAGTGATGCCAACATGTCCAATTCACATTCAAGGAGACTTCCAAATCATGTTATTTCATTTTTGGAGGTTATTTTATGGCTTCATTTGTCATAGTGATTCATATCATTAATCCGAATATCATAATGCAGTACCAGCACTTGGCCATCTACATGTTGTATTTTTAATGGCATTTTTGACCAATCTTCTCCCACCCAAACATACACATTGAATATTACATATTGTTATGGATCTCGGGTTCGGCGCTCCCATTTCCGAGGGGGGGTTAATCCCCTCGTCTATTAAGCTGGCCGTCCGATTCCTGGAGCTATGACGTCACTTCCGGTCAGCGCTGAATAGGGTGGTAGGCCAATTGCTCCTATTACCTAATTACCAGCGCCTTCCGGTAAGCAAGGAAATGAGCCCCGCCCAAGCCGCGGCTGTAATGGACACGCCGAGCGAAGCGAGCCACGACTGAGGCCGTTAACAAAGACTAGACCCGATTATAGCGGTTCCTTATCGTGCCACAGGTATTCAATCAGGGAAAAGACTAAAGTGACCGGATGAGAGGGAAACCCAAAGAATAAGAAGGAACAGGTGTAATTTATTAATTATATGCAAAACCAAAAGCAAAGAAGAAACGAAAGGGTATGTACAGGGAAGAAGAAGAAGCAGATACACAGGGCAAACCTTTTACAGTCTTATATTATCACATGCCCAGGACAGTACAAATGGACTTACACATATGGGGAATAGCAGGAAGAAAGGTCCAGCCGATCAGCGTGGGCACTGGTCCGGTTCTCGTCCACACTCACTCCGGCTCACGTCTCTGGTGCCGTGGCGAATCTCCGGCAGGCAGCGCGGTTTGTATGGTCGTTATTGAACGCCAGCGGACCGTCTCTCTCCAGCTCTGCCAATCAGTCCCTTTCACCAGCTCTGACACGTCGCGCCAACCCTCTCTCCTCTCGGCTGCCACGAACCACCACGCTCTACGCTCTGCTCTGCCCGAAGCACCAACTCACAACCCTCTCTGCGACCCTGCCACTCTGCCCTGAAGCAGTCCCACGCCAGCGCTTATGTAGCACGCTCGCGTATTAAGCCGTGGTTCATCTGGATACGCCCACCGAGGTGCTGGCCTGGCCCTGGTTGGGTGATGAGGGCTCCTTGGCTCCACCCTTAACAGGGATCCGCCTTGCTTTGATAGCTCCTCCCCCTTCTTCTCCGAACTTGACCGCGTGCTTAATGGCGTCTTGTGCAGCAAAACGCGGCCAATAAAAGGCAGGGGAGGGCAGGAAAATGAGCAACCCCGACCGCAGGTGTTATTTGGTGGCTGGAGAGAGAGAGATTTGGATTATTGTAAGGGGCCTATCTTATTTGATTAATGCAAACACAGAGTCAAATATTGGAAACAGATCCTTAACTGAAACATAGACTAATGAAATAACTAGAGAGGTTTATAAGGTGTCCTACGTGTTGTACATGGCCTAACTAGCGTGCAACCTTTACAAAGGGGGATATTTACAAGAATTAATATTTTACAAAGTGAAGGTTCTAAAACCGTAACGCAGCACCCTTCTCTCCTCCAGGCACATCCCGTG
Organism: Myxine glutinosa; assembly: GCF_964187855.1. Lineage (NCBI taxonomy): Eukaryota > Metazoa > Chordata > Myxini > Myxiniformes > Myxinidae > Myxine > Myxine glutinosa. The sequence goes on along the minus strand of NC_136261.1, from coordinate 286,772,613 downwards.
CCGACAAAACTTTAACTTAGTGTGACACTCAGGTGTAGTAACCCTCTACTTTTAACTTTACCCTGAGTGCGACAGTTTTAACAATTAAGTATGTCCCACCTGCTGCGTTGCATTCTACCTAACAGATTCACGCCCACAGAATAACCGAATTGCGGAATTAATTTTCAAACTACACATTGATGGTGGGGAGCATTATTTACAAGAACACTATTTGGTATTTACAAACGCGAACCCAGGACCTGTCTTTTGGGAAACAAAAGAAGAACTTTTGAAAAGAAGAAAGGCATGCACTGCACTCCACCAATACCACCAGCACCAATAAGCACCAATAAGCAAAAAGCACCAAAAGCACCACAGCACGAAAAGCACCATCCGGTGCACAGTCATACATTTCAATAATAAAATGATGACGTATTCTCAGCTGGGCCGATGTTCTTGGCTGCTGGGCCGATGTTCTTGATGTTCTTTGCTTGCGGCCTATTTGAAAATAAAAAGGGCACACAATGCGTCCGCCTTTCTCTTAATTATGGCCAGCAGGGGCCAACTAAGGGTGGTCCACCTGCATGGCTTAGGTGCCACCTCAACCGTGGTCCGCAAGCAAGATTTCGCTGGCCACAATGGCCGGTCCCCAGCAGAGGTGCCAGGCCCCAAAACGTGGGGTCCATATGTGGTGCTCGGCCACAAACGTGTGGTCCATAAAGTGGTGCTCGACCACAAAACGGTGTGGTCCATAAAGTGGTGTACCGGTCCAGGCAGGCAGCAGCGAGGGTGCGGGCACACAACTGCGAACGCCTGCGCACTCCTGCCGGGCCAAAAATGAACAAATCCATAAGTGGGGGAAGGAGGACAAGCAAGCAGCGGGGCAAGATCGCAAGGGTACACATCAATACAAGGTAATGCAGACAGGAAGGGTGCTGGGGAGCGAGCGAAGAAAGCTCGTCCCAAGCGTATGCTCCCCCCCCCCCCCCCATCACCTAATCTACCCTTGCCCCTACCCTGTATTTACACAATTTACAAATCCGTCGCTACGTCCTGTCTTCCCCATATCTCCCCTAATACAAAATTCATCATCAATCCCTCTAAACCAAATTTGCCATCAATCAATTCCTCATCAATCCCTCCTAAGGAAGAAGAGATGGAATCACAAGCACAATGTCAGCCCCACGTCATGATGCATCTTACATCCCAGACACCTGCAAAAAAACGGTGGTGTGGAGTCCTGTCACCTCAGGTGAGTGGATGCGGATGATGCGAAAGGACTTTCAATCCTAACTACCTTCTAGATGACTTTAACACACTTTACACTACCCGGGGTCTTTCCCTGCAAAACCATGGGCCATTTTTACTCGATGTGGTTCTAAGAACCGACTCCCATTGAACATACCGTGGTGCTCACCAATTTGGGGTCTCACTCCCCCGTTTCTACTCCCTGTGCCCTCGCACAATTTCCGGGCTGTGTCGTGTGGCGCTCCCAGCAGGTCCGCTCACCTGCACACCTCCGCCACTGTAGTTGCCTCCCGAGCTTACCTGCTCCTTACCCTAACCTACCGGGGGAAGGCCCTGTGGCGCTCTCACCCCCTACCGCCCTCTCTGGCATCGGGCTACCCGGGTCCGTCCTCCGGATCCTCGGGCCCCATTGAACACTACTGGCTCCCAGAGCCTACCTGCGGCCTCACCTGGCCGACAGACTAACAGTGGCGGAGTGCCCATTTAATCACACACACTAACAGGCCACACGCCCAGCCAATTTACTCCACTAATGCACCCAACACAACACTTCTGTGCAACTACTCGCACCACAGATGCCAATATCCAACCACAATTTACCTACTCCCTCTACCTACTTTTAAACTACCCTGCCCGGGTATTCGTGAAGGGGTCCATCCTTTCTCATCCACTCCTTTCGCACCAACCACTCCACTCCACGTACTCCACACTACTCACTCCACACCATCCATTCCATACTCCATTCATTCCATCCCATATATTCCATGCAACCATTCTCCATACCTCTGTACTTCACTTGCACACCTGGTGCCCACACACCTGGTGGCACTTGCACCCTCCTTTCCTCCAGGACCATTCACTCAATACAATGCACAATCACCCACTGCATCATCTGATCTAACTACTGCCCTTCTATAACTCGGGCTCCCCGTCTTCCCTTATACTAAGCACTCCCTCGTCGTTATTATCCCAACTAAGCTATTCTGGGTCCCCTCTACAGGTATCATGTCACTACTTAGATCTACAGTTACCTATGGTCATTTCTAAATCCCTAATCAATAACCTAACCCTCCCGGGCTAGTTTGCACAGCCACCCCATAAAACGAATGCTCATGTGCCCCAATATGTCAGGTGAATGGTAAAACTACCATTCGCCATCACTATCACTACTACCATCAGTCCATTAAACTACGAGCCTCTCGGTACATCGTTACATCATTAAAGCTCGGCTTCGCAAAGCCGAGCAATGAATATGGGTGCTTTGGTCTCCTGCAGGTTGGGTCTGTCCGGCATTCGGATTCAGGGGAGGAGGTTTTGTTGGGCCAAGGTTCAAGGCACCGTCCCTATGCAGGGCCTTTCGCTCCCATGCACGGCGGTCCAGCCCTGGCCGGCCGGAACGCCGCCACCACAAGGGGGCGGTTCTGACCCCTCCTTCCTCCACTCGAACCGGGCCGGTCGCTTTGCCTGGCAAAGCGTGGATTCGACCATGCAGGGCGGGGCCTGGCCCGAATCGTGCATGGCGCCCCGAGCAGGAGCGACGGGACACCGATCCCCGCCGGCTCCCGCAGCACACAACGAACACCACGCACCGAGAGCTCGCATCGGCTATACATCGGCCTAAACGCTGCCCCGGTTAACGTCAATGCTCGGATTGCATTCTCACATCCATACGCTACCCATTCTATACTCACGCATCCAGTTGTCTCCATACACTCCGCACATGCCTTCAATCCCACCACCGCACTCTGTTACACACCACTCGCTGTTCGCACACTCCTTCATTACACACTCCTCTGTTACACACCTCGCCTCCGTTATATACTCTGTAACGCTCCCGGATGTGCACCCTTCCGTTACATCCCCTGTAACACTCCCCATCACGCGCTCCACAACCAACTCAGGTGTGCCTCCTCGCACACGCTCCTCATCCGACTCACACTCCTGGTCACACTCACTCCTACTTCCACACTCTGTATCGCATTCATGCTCGCACTCGGTAACACTCTTGCACTCTGGCGCCATTCGCACACGCGCGCCATTTCCACTCACACAGCGCACCACGGACCTCCCATAAACGCCCGCAGTACGCTGGGATCCCAAGCGCACAAAAATTCTTTTTGCGCCAAACACTCCCCTGCAAAATCTTTTTGCACCATATATCACCCGGCTCACCTTCGGGATACCTCTTCTTCGCCGCTCCAACACCTGCAAGCTTTCATTGGGGTTAAGCACGGCATCATGATGTGAGCACGGGCTTTGCATGCAATCCATCTCTTCACCCCGCGAGTGCTCTTCTATGTCCAGCTACTGCTTAATCCCAATTTCCACTATTTCTCATTCATTTTCTTTTTCCGCCGGTGCATATGAATTTGCCCTGTCCAATTCGGCTGCCGTCGGGTTTTTCACATCCTGGGTCGCAATTTCTATAGCAGTCCACGTATCTGCGCTTTGCTCCAGCTCGCTTTTCCCATGCTTCTCAAGCCGCGTTACCTCGTCACGTACCCCGGCAACCCTTTCGCCAAATCCGCGGTCTATGTCTCTCCCCAATGCGTTTTTTGTGGCCACCCATTCTGTTTCCAAACCCTTCAATTAGATTTCCCAATTTTGCAAGACTGTCATTCTCTCGTTTCATTTCCGCCATGACTTGCGCCATGAAGGCTTGCATTTCGCCCACCCCCATTTGCGCAGCGGGCGCGGCCTTCGTCGCCATGTGCGAGGTGCCGCCATTTTGTGCTGCTGTGACCACGTGTGAGGTGCCGCCATTTTGCATGCCTGCAACCCCCTCTAACGCACCTTCTTCGACCTCCTCTTCCATTTCTCCCACTTCTTCCTTGGGGTCTTGGGTTGACGCTAACTCCTTTTCTACCTCCTCATTTCCCCCCACCAGCATCCGATCGCCTTGACTATCCATGGCACGACTGTAATTTGGATGTTAATACTAAATTTTGGCCGCTCGTAATTTTGACATAATTTTTTCAGATGGATTAAAATTTGGTTCGGGTCCCAAATCCCACACCCAGACACCAATTATTATGGATCTCGGGTTCGGCGCTCCCCTTACCGAGGGGGGGTTAATCCCCTTGTCTATTAAGCTGGCCGTCCGAGTCCTGGAGCTATGACGTCACTTCCGGTCAGCCCTGAATAGGGTGGTAGGCCAATTGCTCCTATTACCTAATTACCAGCGCCTTCCGGGGAGCAAGGAAATGAGCCCCGCCCGAGCCGCGGCTGTAATGGACACACCGAGCGAAGCGAGCCACGACTCAGGCCGTTAACAAACACTAGACCCGATTATAGCGGTTCCTAATCGTGCCACAGGTATTCAATCAAGGAAAAGACTAAAGTGACCGGATAAGAGGAAAACCCAAAGAATAAGAAGGAACAGGTGTAATTTATCAATTATACACAAAACCAAAACCAAAGAAGAAATGAAAGGGAATGTACAGGTAAGAAGAAGCAGATACACAGGGCAAATCTTATACAGTCTTATATTATCACATGCCCAGGACAGTACAAACGGACTTACACGTATGGGGAATAGCAGGAAGAAAGGTCAAGCCGATCAGCGTGGGCAATGGTCCGGTTCTCGTCCACGCTCACTCCGGCTCACGTCTCTGGTGCCACGGGGAATCTCCGGCAGGCAGCGCAGTTGGTATGGTCGTTATTGAACGACAGCGGACCGTCTCTCTCCAGCTCTACCAAGCAGTCCCTTTCACCAGCTCTGACTCGTCGCGCCAACCCTCTCTCCTCTTGGCTGCCACGAACCACCACGCTCTGCACTCTGCTCTGCCCGAAGCACCAACTCACAACCCTCTCTGCGACCCTGCCACTCTGCCCTGAAGCAGTCCCACGCGAGCGCTTATGTAGCGCGCTCGCGTATTAAGCCGCGGTTCATCTGGATACGCCCACCGAGGTGCTGGCCTCGGCCCTGGTTGGGTGATGAGGGCTCCTTGGCTCCACCCTTAACAGGGATCTGCCTTGCTTTGATAGCTCCTCCGCCTTCTTCTCCGAACTTGACTGCGTGCTTAATGGCGTCTTGTGCAGCAAAACGCAGCCAACAAAATGCAGGGGAGGACAGGAAAATGAGCAACCCCGACCACATGTGTTACTTGGTGGCTGGAGAGAGAGAGATTGGGATTATTGTAAGGGGCCTATCTTATTTGATTAATGCAAACGCAGAGTCATATATTGGAAACAGATCCTTAACTGAAACATAGACTAATGAAATAACTAGAGAGGTTTCTAAGGTGTCCTACGTGTTGTACATGGCCTAACTAGGGTGCAACCTTTACAAAGGGGGGTATTTACAAGAATTATTATTTTACAAAGTGAAGGTTCTAAAAACCGTAACAATATATTTGAAAACCAAGACAGGCCACATCACAATGTAACAACAAATTACTCATCTGGAAAGCCTGGTGTTGGCATTAACGGTTAAGGTGGCTGGCTTGAGATATGAGGGTCCCGAGTTCAACCCCCGTTATGCATCAGTGTGGCACAGCCGTGTCCCCAGAACCACGACCACTTATCTGGTGTTGGAAAAAGGTTACATGATATTCAAGTGTAAGATTTTACAATTACTCTGAAAAAATGAAGGTATTCCTAGCCCTGTCACACAGTTCTCGAAGCTTCGTCCGGATGTGTTGTGTACTAAATGCTACATCAGTGGAGTGACCTTTTCGAAAATCCAACTGATTATCGCCAATACACTGTTACACCTGGCGAGTAAAACACGCTCAAAAACTTTTGATAACACAGTAGCAAGGCCACTATGATGAAAATTATCCAAAAATATTAAAGAATAACCTTCCAAATTTGAGCAGTCTCATTATGAAAACTAGACGTGCTGGAGGAAAAACCAAAAACAGATTTGGAATCAGCGTGCAAAAATGGTCAAGGGAAGTGTTTACATCTTGATGAGAGAAAAAGGTTAGATTTTGTCAATCAGTGTAATTGTCCTTTCTTGAGAGATAACCAGCCATACCTTTCACCAAGGGTACAATAATAGCAGTTGTTGTTGTTGTTGTTGTTTTTGTTGTTGTATAGCCCCGGAGAGTTCTCTCGAACAAGTGCGCGGCACAGAGACAGTCGATCAATCTCTCAGGAGCAACCCAGAAATCCCCCACATCCAGGATGGTGTATCCCCGCCTTCACAAAGTCAGTGCCACAACAGAGTTGGAGAGAGAGAGAGAGAGACAGAGACAAGAGGGAAAGGGCCGGTCCACGTGGACCGATCGGCACTCTCACTCTGACCGTGACCGTGCTGCCCTGACAGATGCAGGCAGCAGGGAAGAATGACATCACCAATGTCGCTCGGCACTCGGTTGATGAAACTTCAACTCGTTTTTTCACGTATTGTTTTTTTGATGAGAAATAAGTTGGTTTGTGTTTGAAAGCTGTACAGAGCCTTCCTCAGCACTTGATCAGATTATATTGATGAAAACAACCATGTGACACGACACAAGCAAGGAAAACTGCTAATAATGCATTTAAAGAAATTTTAATTGATATACACCGATACCTTCCAACAAGCAATTAAATCAAGACATTTTCCCCCAAGCCATTAAAAGCAAATAAAATACATTCGATAACCAAGAATAACAATTTATTCACCAACACGGTTCAATCTACACCGAAATATTATGAAATTAGAGATATGCAAAAAGACACCATGGGGTTGAAGACTTCAAAAACTTTGACATCAAATTATTAGTGGTATTTTGTACAAATTATAGATGAATATCTGTAATACATCATGATAATGCAGCTTTTTAGTATTTATTTGTGGTTTTGATGACTTTTCCTGCAGATGCCCTGTTGACCAAGACAGTGATGCAGTTATAACTTGACTTGTGATGTTTTTGACATGACCAACTGATATTATACCCACATACATTATTATGCGTAAGGAGAATACAGTTTTTAGATACATCAGAGTGAAGATTTGTGTTTGTTTCAATCATATCTAAAATTTACAATTTGGTGCAAGAAAAATAAGGCTCATTGGAGGAAAAATAGGGATATAAAAACACCCCATAATTACTCTAGGTGGCCATTTTATTTTTCATTCCGCAGCGATATTACAAATTTAATCAACATTTAACTCTTAACTTACATGCTACATCTATTAGAAGAACAAAAACGAAGTCTTTCAAAAATATCACTGACAATGGATATTGTGACGCCCTTTTGGATTTCCTTGAATATTTGTTTTTTCTCCAAAGGTGTCAGAGTGGCATCATTCAGATTGATCTTAAGGAGACCCAAAATACCAGGAAACAGTCCCAAAACGTGGGGTTGAACTGATTGCAAGGTTCAGATCCTGGTCAGTGCCGTGTATATTGAGAATCTGGCCAACTGAAATACTGGCGCCATGTTGCATACCTAACTTCGCGCGCTGGCACTGCGAGATGTATGTCAGCTGTGGCAATCCTGTAGTTCTGTGATGAGTGAATCGATGTTATTACTGTTTGGTCGCAGATTTAATGAGGAACAACCAATTCAAGTTAAAGTGACAGACTAATTCTGTGTTCAACAACTAATTCAAGTTTTTGTTATTGGAATAATAAAATCTGCAAGCGGCGCCATTTATTCACACGAATTGTTTGCCTGTCATGGCACACGATTTATTGTCAGCTGCATACAGCATACTGATAAAATTTTCTTTCTCTTGGCATGAAATTGTAATTTGATAAAATGGAGTTTGTATACTAGTTTTCATCTATTATCTGGAAACGTAACATCCAATATTCCCATAATGCTACGAAAGTACAATGTATTATTTTATTCATTAGCTTGGGTTCACAAATGTTGTTATAACTTGACTCGCACCATAATCAGCAATAAAAAAAGTAAACAGACTCAGAGGTACATTGTTTATTTGTTATTCTTGAAGAAATCCGCCATTAAACATTATAACCGTGGTGATATATTTAGATAAAATAGATATATATATATATATATCAAATGTGCATGTGTATATACATATATCCTATTTCAATTTCTTGACAAGCGCTCGCATTGCCATACTTTTGCTGCCATGCTCTCCGGTCGTAACTTTACGTTGCGTTTTACGGCTGTGTGCTTGTCCTCTTGCAAAAATATACAAACGGACAGTGAAGCTCGGCTGAGGTGGTATGCAAAAAGCGCCTGTAAACCATTGGCTCGACCAATCACGGCGGTAGTTGAGCAGATCAAAGGCTGGCCAGACTCTGTTAATATACGGCACTGATCCTGGTCATCTGTACAATACAAACAATGCAGGAAAATCGAGGACCTGCCACAAAACGTTTTCTCTTGTGAAACGTTTTCTTTCCCACTTTTGAATTCTCATTTATTTTACAATCCATCAAGTGAATCTGAAATTGTTTGATCTCATTTCTTTCAACGTTGCTTGAATCTGGATGAATATTTGTCTATAATTTTTTTTTCTTTGAATTATGCCTCATATACAATTTGAGAGAGATTGGATGTTCTTGAACTTCTAGTGTATTTTACACATAGTTTTTGATATGCGAGCAGTAATGTCAAACGAACTTCCCGAATCCGAAAACCAAATATTATCGGATTCAAAAAGGCTGGTGTTGTTATTCCAATGAGGTCCATCATGAAAGCAGCTGTTGGGTGTCTTACAAATCTTTTGAACACAGTCATGGTAACAAAAGATAAAAACAGTGCTAAACACACAAACAGTTGTGTAAAACACGTGTGTAAAGCTTTGCTATTGTCCTCTGTGGTTGATTTACGACATTTTCGGACGATACAGCAAGTTGAGTACATTGCAGTAAATGCCGTTACACCCAACACCAAGTACAAGGCAGAAACGGTATACATGTTGGCAAAATTACTTCCACATGATGATTTTTGAACAGCACCAAATGAACAAGTAAAGTCAGGAATCACCACGGTTGTGTTACAAAACTCTAACTGTGTTGCAACCACAACAAAACTGATGCTCAACAACAACCCAATTGTCCAAACTAGTGCTGCGAGTTTAAAAGCACCACCTTTGTTCGCTATCAAAGCCACATAACTGTACGGGTAGAAAATCGCCCAATGTCGGTCAACGTACATCAACCACATGGTGAGTGACTGCTGAAAGTTTGATATGTGGATACAAAACAACTGAAGCAAACACTCACTGAATGTTATTTCTTGCCGAGATGCAATTGTGCTGTTTAATAAACAAGATGTCCCCACAACCCCCCAAGATGTATCAGCGATTGAAGCTAAAGCAATGTACAACAGCATTGGGGAATTACATCTACGGTAGAAACAGGCTGAGATTACTCCCAAGTTTAAGAAAACAGAAATGAACATAATAGAGGTAAAAAGTAACAACACAAATCTTCGTCGACTGTCGAGACTAACACCCGAGACGTCCATCTTGACCATGAGTGGTAAAACAGCAAAACCCATTGAATTCATGATTTCTGTAAACAAAATAAATTTGTTCCTGTTAAACATTTAATATAGGCAACAGATTGTATTTACATTTGATTACATCGACATACGAATTCTGAAATTTTGAAAGGTGCTTTGAAACAGTAAAACAGTTAAACGTTTCATAAAGAAATGTTTTTGTGAAGATATTTTTAAAAATATAATGAGATAAAGTTGGAGGTTGTGGTATTTTTAAATGAATTTATTCCTTACTTTTTCAATGTCTAATGCAAGTGAAATTTTAGTTAGTGAAAGCGAAGCACACACACACAACCCCTGGTTTAACCTAGGTTTATTGATCACCGTTAACTTGTACTGTAAATACCAGACGCCGCTCCAGGAGTGATGGATATAATTTGTCAACATCACTCTCCATCACACCACATTTGTCATGGATGCATTGCATCTGCGTGTACACAAAATAACGTTACACTACGATATGTATTTGTGTCGAAGGAAAATACAGGACAATGTTGTCCACGATTCATCAAACTGAGAATGCTCATAATAATTAACAAAATGTTTACACACACACACACACACACACACACACACACACACACACACACACACACACACACACAACCCCTGGTTTAACCTAGGTTTATTGATCACCGTTAACTTGTACTGTAAATACCAGACGCTGCTCCAGGAGTGATGGATATAATTTGTCAACATCACTCTCCATCACACCACATTTGTCATGGATGCATTGCATCTGCGTGTACACAAAGTAACGATACACCGCGATATGTATTTGTGTCGAAGTAAAATACAGGACAATGTCGTCCATTATTCATAAAACTGAGAATGCTCGTAAGAATTAACAAAATGTTTTTCACACACACACACACACACACACACACACACACACACACACACACACACACACACACACACACACACACACACACACACACACACACACACACACACACACACACACACACACACACACACACACATCTCGTTTTTTCATTTCTGTTCCTCACAATTCTATCCCTTTCCTTCATTCAAAGACACACACACACACACACACACACACACACACACTTAATTAATTGTACAGTATCGGTTGTTCCTAAACTTAAATGATTTAAAGGATCGTTGTAAATGATGTTAATTTTACAACATCCCATATTCAACTTTATTTCCATTTTAAACCTCAAACATAGTTTCTCCACCTAAAGCAAGAACCTTAACCCGTAAGCAACTGACTAGTTTCCCGACACGAATATAACGTAATATAATATAATGTGATAACGACACGTTATCACACACACACACACACACACACACACAAACACACACACACACACACACACACACACACACACACACGAAGGTGGATACATTGGGACCTGCAAGGGCTCTCTCTGCTCCACCTTCTGAAAAGCGCAAATGGAGATAACAACCAACGAAATACACGGAGGGATATTTTACCTCTACAGCAACCAATTCTATGAATGTGTGCCCAACTTTAAGGAATCACATCTGATGGATACAATGCCGTGCCTACAAAACACCAATGGTGATAGCTTATAGCTGTGCCAGGAATCGCACACCGATGAAGTAACTCACAATCGAGCCTGCACCTGCTTAACCTTGCCCTACCTACAAGGCTTCATGTGTGAAGTTTTTCATTGTCAAGTCGGTCTTACAATCCGCAAGCTTTTTTATCCTTCTGGTAAAAAGAAATATAAACTGGTGAATAAGATCTTTGCGAAGCATGCACAAGTCTCAAACAAAATGAGTGGAATTGTGGAGTTAAAATGTTTAAATAGTTGTGAACATTCTGATGAATAAATAAATTGAAAATGTAAATTTAATCAAAATAGTAAAGTAAAATTAATTCACAACTGCCACTCGTGAACTTTTCCTGGGTTTTATATTCGCATCTTAGATGGTATTTCACGAAGGTGGGAAACCAGGTTTTAACTCCCATGCGCTGTGTTACTTTTCCAGGTTACTGCGTATAAATTGATGAACAAGTTTTTTGTAAAACTCGTGGAAGTTCACCGATGTCTCCTAAAACCATTCTCCTGCATATGGGAAATGCAGATCAGAAATTTTATCCGAGTCTCAGATCACATTTTAAAAAATCAGGTTATTTCTTTCTATCTGTACCAGTAAGTTTAATTTCTTTTGATCTTCAAAGTAGAACACGTATGAGCACATAAATAACATACAGGACAATGACTTTGACATCAAATTATTTTCAAATTTATTACAAGACAAAAGACATGTTACACCCACGGATGTAATACATCATACAGACATATACGTATGTATATCATATGTACATGTTTGGTGACACACCATACAGGTGATACATACCTCTTTGGTGAGTTAGGATTGAACCAAAACCTATATACATATATACTTACATACATATACACATACATACATATACACACACATACATATACACACACATACATACATACAAAAACACACATAATATTTACTTTTATTTGTTGAGAACCAACAAACAACACCAGGCACCGTTTACAAAAAAACTCAGGGAATCACGATACGTGAACAATACTTTATGGGATTTGAATCTGGGTTTACAGATCTGTGAGACTTAACTTCAGATGAACAAAAAAGGACACCATGAATTCACATTCACTTACCTGTTATAACTTGACCAGTAAGTTATCTCATACGATTTCATTGATTTATATATATAAAAGCATGAATCATGAGGGAATTTTAATGTGTTATTTCATGAGTAAGGGATGAATTCACACTAACAGCCCCCAAAGGAGCTGATAAACGAGGGCCCGAGGGATTCCCTGAGTTTCCTTTCAAACATAATAAATGCAAAACATCCATTTGGATTGTGTATTCATGTTGTGAATAAGAGACTCATGGAGGAGTCCAGAAACAAATGCAATAGAATACTGTTCCACCGTCCATGTGTAACATTCCAATCCACCCATTTGTTGGACAGTCCGCTTGACTCCACCCACAATTTCAACCCCCAACAATACAGCCGCCATGTTGGTGTGTCCTGCTTTGCGAAGCCAAATAGATCTGAAGAGCTGTCATATTCACAATCGCCATGTACTCCACGTAAGTTTTCCCTTCATTGTAAAACGACCAAAGACACTTTTAAAGGATCATATAATATCAAAAAGTGGGAACCGGGATACCGGGCCTTGTGAAAATCACAGTACAAATGGTCTTCAGCGATTAAGGCAGCGGTCTGTTGTTGAAAACACCGGCCAAATAACTATATGACATTTTCTCGAGTAGCGCTTTAACCATGGAAGTTATGTGGGTCCTTACTATAATTTCCAACTATTTTCTTTTGAAAACACGACCAGGGAAAATAAAACCCATGTCATTGTGAAGGTCTTTTTCTGAGAACTTCTGGGAATCTCGTAACATTGTGAAATAAAACATCCATCATTATTTACCTTGAACGATGTGTATATATGCATCAAGAAGATGATAATTGGTTTTTGGTCATTTATGTTTCAATTCCAGGGAATTTCCCCATATCACACAGGATTTTCAGTTGGACACGTGACTGTGAAGGCCGAAAACATGTCGAAGCTGTTTCGTTTGTGATTTCTGTGAAGTCGGTGATGATATGGGAGGGAGAAACGTCAAATATTCTGCTATTTTGATTAGGTAATGAATAATTTTGTAATGGTGGATGTGGGAATGCCCATTTGCTTTTATGAGTGGGAAATGTGTCTGGAGGGGAGGACAGAGGGATATAGTTGTAAAGCAAAGAAGGGATAGAGTTGGGAGGCGGAGGTTGAGGACATTCAGTGGGGATCAGGGGTGAGGAGTTGTGGTGAAGGTGTGAGGAGGTTGTTTGAAGTTTTAAATTGTGGATGGGATTGCCTTAGGGTTGGGAGGGGGAGGCCTTGTGGTTGGGAGGCAGAGGTTGAGGACTTGGGGTCTGAGAAGGGGGATTGATGACTTGGGGATTGTTGAGACTTGAAGTCACATTTTACCTAGTGCCGGTCCCTGCTCGTCTATGAAAACAAAAAAGGCGTGTCAGTCATCCAGTGTGTTTGTGTGTCTCCTCCATAACTCAAAAACCATGAAACCTAGCGGTCTGAGATCTTGCATGCCTGATAAGAGAACTCAAAAGGAATGCATAAATGAAAACTGGGTATTTGAGTAAATTGAAACTCTCCTTTTTAAGATGATTTAGGAGGTTCTCATCACAAAAAAATAAAAATAAAGCCTTAACAAAATGGTGGTGTGCCATTTTGGTCAGCCTTGTGTCACATTTCTTAACCAACTATTTTGTTTGGCCTGATCAAAAATACCTTGCCTTGAAAACACAATGACCTCACAGGGACTAATTCAAATATATAACCAAAATCCGGCTTCGAATTTGACACTCGCAACTCATGGACTAAACACGAAGAAAAAAACATAAAATGTAATAGCCCGAGATCCCGGAATGTTCCTGGATGCACCATGGTTTCAGTAATTTTGCTGCACGGAGTTAAAGGCTGTCAGTTGGCCATCTTTGGTCGGATGACAAAACAAAATGTTCTGTACATGTATACTCATGTATTGCCTTTGTGCCAAGTTTGAAGATAATCGGTCCATGCATGTCTGAGAAATGGATGGGGACACGTTGAAGTAACAAAATGGCCTCCAGCCGGCCATCTTGCATCCGATCTCCAAAAAGAAAGATGTGCATATGTAGCCCATTAATAATTATCTGTGTGCCAAATATGAACAAGATCGGTCCATACATCTCCGAGATATGGTTGGGGATGCATGGACGGACGGATGAGACCAAATACATATGCCACTGTTTTGTATTAAATCCAAAGGGGCTGTCGAAATCTGGAGTTAAATCTGAAACTTAAAAAAATCAGCGATTCTTCCAACAAAATGTGTTTATCTATTTATTTATTTAAGAAAGGCTATCAAATCTCCTTCTGCTCTGTTGTCTTAATTCATACCTCCATAAGATAGGGTGTCACTCTACTGGGACCTGCAATACTTGTGGGACACATAACTAAAATTTGAACCATAAGTTTTTTTAATTCCCTCCATATGATGGACCCAGATAGGGTTCATTTCAAAGTACTAAAGTGTTGAGGATTGGCATGTCGGATCTGATAAACAGCTTCGGCCCTTTGAACAAGAAGCATTCCCGATTCTGCAAGGCGGTTCTGAAATTTTTATAAGAGAGCGGAAAATCCATATAGCATTATGGATTATTCACTCAACATCAAAAGAAAAATATCAAATCTTGAGAAGGACACTCATTGAAATCCTCCATGCAAAAATGAAAAATATTTCAACACAGAGGTAAAGTTCAGCCAGTTATCTTTACTAAACACACGTCAATAAACAAGAGGTTGCCTCAATCACAAAAAGCAAAAAGCATGAACATCACAAGGGTTGGTGCAACAAAAGACACAGCACTGCAACACAAAGCACGCACCTGAATACAGTCAAATAAAATGACACAGAAATGTACACAACACTCCTAACAGTCTTACAGCAGTCCTCAATATCGTGTGTGTCCTCCCTGAGCTGTGATGCAGGCTGTACCCCTCCGACGCATGCTCTGTACCAGGCGGCTGATGCGGTCCTGTGGATGTCTGTCCCACTCCTCCTGCAAACCTTGAATGAGCATTTGCCGATTGACAGCCGCGATGCAAGACGTCGACCACGCTCATCCCATAAATGCTCAATGGGATTGAGGTCGGGAATAAGGCATCCAAGGCATCACTTCAACACCCTGTTCCTGGAGGAATTTGGTGGTCAGGTGAGCAGCATGGGTTCGAGCGTTGTCCTGCTGGAAAACTGTGATGTCAGGATGAGCCTGGATAAATGTCAGCAGATGAGGTCTCAAAACTTCATTGACATAACGCTGACAAGTGAGATTGCCTTCGATGACGACCAGAGATGTCCTGAAACGGGTGGAAATGCCGGCCAATACCATCACACTGGGTCCTCCCCAACGATTGATCTGGCGAATATAGCATGATGCATACCTTTCCCCACCTCTATGCCATACCCGTTGATGCCCATCAGCAGCATGGAGGCAAATTCTGGACTCATCGCTGGACAGGATTGCACTCCACTGTTGTTGTGTCCAGCGGCGATGCTGCAGACACCATTTTAGTCTGTTCTGCCGATGCACTGCTTTAAACACTGGACCTCTGCAAGGACATCTTGCCACCAGGCCCCGACTTCTCAAGTGCCTTCGCACAGTAGAGACACAGATGCGGTTGTTGTGGTGACCTTTTGTCACTGCAGCTGTTTGCATCGCAGGATGGAAACGATCACGAAGATGCTGCAGCACAATCCAGCAGTCTTGGTTTGGGGTGGTTACCCATGGTCTTCCGCTTTGTGGACTATCATTCACAGTTCCAGTTTCACCGTAATGCCTGGCCAGGTTGGAAATTGCAGGCTGTGAGCAACCAATCCAGGCTGTGAGCAATCAAGATTTTGGGTCATTGTTGCTGTCTAAAACCAACCTCAATCATCCCAATTGCCCTTAAACGTTTTGCAGATGTCAGGCATGGCATCTCAATTTTCTTGTTGTTTTCCCTGTCAGAAGCCTCGAGGAGTCGAGAGTCTAGAGTGACTATAGACAGCAGTAAATGAATGTCTAACCACAAGAACTGAAGGATTTCATTATGAGGGTCATTATTTAAAGGGAAAGGTCCCTATACAGAACCACTCAAGCATGCCATTGTTGATCACCCAGGTGATTGAAGTAAAGTTCCCATTACATAATCAGCCATGACAATTGAACAAACGTGTTTGTAAAGCTGCACATTTCAAAAAATGAAGGTGATAAGTTTATTTTGATGTTCAGCATATAAAGACTCCTTCATTCACGGCTACTGTGTGGGCGCATGGTAAATATAGATCCTAGCGGCTCTGAAAATGCCAGAAAACGTAAAAAGAAGACAAAGAGGATCCCTCCTCCATATTTAGGGAAGCGACGGGTGGAATGTGCTTGCAACAAATGAGTGATAGTGTGATAGAAATGAGTGACAGCTGGCACATGGCTTTTCCCAGGACGGGCAAACTCGTATGTGGCTGAAATTCATTTTTGCACATTGTACAAGTGACAACTGGAACATGCGTCTCCCAGGATGTGCAAACTCATATGTGCCTGAAACTCATTTTTCCACTTGGAATGAGTGATAATTGGCACAACGTGTCTCCCAGAATGGGCAAACTTGTATGTGGCCGAAACTAATTTTTGCACTGTGTACAAGTGCTAACTGGCACAATTCGTCTCTCAAGATGCGCAAACTCATATGTGCCTGAAACTCATTTTTGCACATTGTATGAATGATTACTGGAACGTGCCTCTCCCAGGACAGGCAAACTCGTATGTGGCCGAAATTCATTTTTGCAAATTGTACAAGTAAAATTTATCATTATTATTATTAAAGAACATAGTGACCATTCAATGATTATAACAAAGCAATACATAAATACCATGTTGCAATAATTCAAATGAGGAAAGCAATAATAAAATGATAAAGTAAGGTCCATCGACATAAATTTAAACAGAAATGTTGCCAATAAATTATTCACTGTTTTGGAAACAAAACAAAACACCCAGAAAAGTAAATATCCATTCAATGAAGATTCTAAAATGTAATTCACATATTAACCAGGAACCTGGGTGTGGATCAATAATGTGTATAATCCATGGAAAAAACAACATCAGATCATCCAAATAATAAGTAATATATTAAATCACCTTTCCATTTTTAAATTTTCTATTCTCCAGTGAAGTAGCCTTTTGATTTTCCTCTTTAAGAGCAAGTCTGTGAGACTAGACTAAGGGCCTGAGTATTGCGCACTCATGTTGTGAGTGTGAATATGGATGTGACTTTGCAAATGTCAAGTGAAACTGAAAGTGCATGAACATACACCACATGACCAAAAGTATGTGAACACCCGAACATCACATCTGTATGTCCTCGTGGAAGATCTCATTACAAAATCATGGGCATTAATATGGAGTAGGTCCCACCCCCCACCCCCCCCCCCCTTTGCTGCGATAACAGCCTCCACTCTTCTGGGAAGGCTTTCCTCTAGATGTTAGAACATTGTTTGCAGGGATTTGCCTCCATTCAGCCACAAGAGCATTGGTGAGGTCGGGCACTGATGTTGGGCGATTGGGCCTGGCTCGCAGTCAGCATTCCAATTTATCCCAAAGGTGTTCGATGGGGTTGAGGTCAGGGCTCTGTGCAGGCCAGTCAAGTTCTTCCACACCAATCTCGGCAAACCATTTCTGTATGGACTTCGCTTTGTGCACGGGTGCATTGTCAGTAGATATAAAAGGAGAGTTCTAGACCAGCCCCAGCTCAGACCACATTCCCCACATTTCCCACATTCCCCACATCCCCCTTCTGCCCAAACCGAAACTACCTCAACCTAAAACAGGAAGTGATTCACCTCAAACCGGAAGGAACCAATTAATTATTTAATTTTCACATTTTCACGACTTTCTCGAATTTTCGAAAATTTCCCAAAATTTCCAAAATATCCGATTTTCACAAAAATAATTATAAAAATAAAAATATTGAATTTTTTATTTAACAGGATGTGAATTATAATACAAATGAATAACTTAAATGAAAAAAATAGATATTATTAACATTGATTATGAAATAATCCATAAATTTAACATGGAATTTGATGTACTTCATGAAAAATTAAATAGGATAAAAGATTTAATTGTAACTTATAATGAAACATCAGTTGATATTAAAACAAATATTACAAATATTGAACAAACATTACAGAATATTAATCAAGATAAAATGTTATACATTGTAAGGACAGGATTATTGACACATGAATCGAATATAAATCAATTTTATCTAAACCATTATCACCGATGAATACACATAATCCAATCTTTAAAAGAAAGTATCTATTATAAATGAATATTTAGATATTGTTAGAGAAATAATAAGGTCAAAATTATGGAATATACCCGTTTAATATAAAATTTAAGCTATCGCTTATATTACTTGTTCATTTTGTAAAAATCAAAACTTATCTGATTTTGAAATAACTAACACAAATATTGAAACGTGTTTGCGGTGTAATAACCAACAATGAAGTTTTGACACTAATATGACATAATGATTATAAGAGAGTAAATATAATAGGGAAATATATTTAGAATAGAGATTCTCATTTCCAAAAATGTATTACTCAATATCAAGGCAAACAATATTGTAATATACCAGAGAAGGTTTATAACGATCTGAATGAAAAGTTTAAAGCATATAGACTTTTGATCGACCATGAAGACGAGGTTATAAAATATTCCAATATCACGAAAACTCACATCACCATGTTTCTAAAAGAATTAAAATATACTGAACATTATGATAATATTAATCAAATATATATAACATTAACCAAGAAGAAATTGGATGATATTTCTCATTTAGAACAAGCGTTAATTACCGATTTTAAAAACATTATTAAACCTATACTATGAAAAACATGGTAGAGATAAGGTTGAAGCACGAGATGGAAAAAAAATTCTGAATATGCAATATTTATTATTTCAGTTATTGCATAAACATAATCATAAATGTAATCTTGAAGATTTTACTGGTTTAAAAACAATTGAGCGTAAACAATTTCATGACAAGATTTGTCATAACTTATTTAACATATTGGGGTGGACATTTACACCAACATTTTAATTTCAACATTTTATGTTGTGGAAAAAAAATTGATTTTTAGTTTAAATAACTTTCTCTTATATAAAATGAACAATATGAGGACATATAAAAAGCGGGTCACAACATATTGTAATGTTTGTGATCACGATTATAAAAACAATTAACAACAACACCTTCAAACCAACAATCACAAAGCCAAACTTTCACAGATGATGGCTCCACTTGAACAAGAAAAACCAAAAACATGGTATTGTGATGTTTGTAAACGTGATTATAAAAGTGAACGTAAAAGACATCTTATATCATGCAAACACACACTCAAACTTTTACATATGGTAGCTCCACCCGAACGTGAAAGAAAATATTGTCGCGTTTGTGATAAGACTGTCTTGAAGAGGAGCTTTCCTACTCATCTTAAATCAAAAAAACACAAAGTTGTTGAGGTCCACGATTAAGGACTGTGATGGAGCATTTAGGGGCCATATTAAAATAAGGATTTTTAATTTACCACCCCCAGAACCAAAATCAATAGCTGAGGCGGTTGAAACAGTCAAACCCGCTGTTGAAAGCTTTGTAAAGAATACGTTGGCTGAGATTAAACCTGTTAAATTTTATATGGGAGTAAAAATGGAATTGAAAAAATCGAATACTGAAATAGGGGAACTTATTATAAAACGTTATATGAGAACAAAGCCTTACTTTATCACATCACTCCAGGGATTCTTATTAACGGACGTTTATGATAAACTTATAGAACAAGAAGAACAGGTCGATAATTCGCTTGTGGGTAGTGGATTTACTATTACTAGAATACTTTTCATCGATATACATGTTCTAAAATCAAACCCCCTAAAAGCCTCTTCTTATATTGAATTGCCAAAAAAGATAATGCTTAAAAAGGCAATTATTAATATTCAAAATAAAGATCATAAATGTTTTCTATGGTCTGTTCTTGCACACTTACATCCCGCTGAACATCATGTTCAAAGGGTATCACATTATGAGAAATATGAAAATGAGTTCAATGTTACTGGTTTACCATTTCCAATGTCCATGAAAGATATTCCTAAATTTGAGAAAATGAATAATCTATCTATTAATGTTTATGGTCCCGCGGATAAAAACAACGTTCAGAATTTGTACATTTCTGATAACTATAAAAATGATGAAACTCATATTAACCTTTTATATTTTAACTCAGGAGAAAATTCACATTATGCTTATATCAAAAAAAATTCAACATTAATTTCTTCACAAGCAAGTAAACATCAGGGTAAAATATACCCCTGTTTGAGATGTCACTCCCTCACCCACAGGAGCCAAGAAGCATTAAACAAACACTTGGAATTCTGTGGTAAACATAAAGCCGTCAGAATAACTACACCTGAAGAAGGTTCAAACATAACATTCAAAGATTTTGATAAAACTATAAAATATCCGTTCGTGATATATGCTGACTTTGAATGTATTCTTGAAAAGATATATAACGCTTCTTCAAAACCAAACGAAACATCCACGAATAAATATCAAAAACATACTCCTTGTGGTCTCTGTTATTATATCAAATCATCCGTTGGTGACAAATACAGACTTGGCATTTAATGTGGAATTTTTTTGTGGGGGTGAACTTACTTTTCAAGATGTCTTAGAACCAAAAGTTCATTGGAATTATGTTGAAATTATGCTAGATTTTGTTGATGTGACCTTTAAAAGAAACAAAAACCACATTTGACATTTCGAAACAAATAAATTGATCCTTGAAAGTGATGTAAACTGATATCGAACTCAATTCATGGACAGTACTTTGTTAAACTTCTGTACGTTTTCCAGAAGTATCTCTTAATTTTGCACATTAGCCAAAAATTTTTTTAACAAAAGCAAAAGTTAAATTACGACTGGGATTACGGACAGTAAAATTACAGTTCAGTACTTCGTGTAACCCCCACGAGCATTCAGGAGAACACGTACATGATGAGGCATGCTGTTCACGAGATTTGCCAAGGTTTGGACAGGAATCGCTTGCCATGCAGTGACAATAGCCTGCTGCAATTCACGCACAGAGGTCGGCTGCTGGTCCAAGTGGTCGATTTGACGTGTTAATTCTGCCCACAAGTTGTCTATCGGATTCATATCTGGGGACATGGCAGGCCACTCCATATGCTCCACACCATGGTCAGCAAGAAAGTGTTGGATCATGCGAGCACGATGAGGCCGTGCATTGTCATCTTGGAAGACAAAGTTTCCTCGAAAGGCTGCACGAGCAAATGGAAGTAATGTTTCTTCCAAAATGGCCCTGTACTTGAACTGGTTCAGGTTTCCATTCAGAACAACCAGGTCAGTTTTGCCCCCTGCATGAAAAGCAGCCCAAACGGTCACCCCACCACCTCCAGCTTGGACTCTTGGCACTATACAATCTTTGTTGTAGGCTTCATACACTTGTCTGCGCACTCGGACGTGGCCATCTTGACGATAGACCAGAAATCTAGACTCATCACTGAAGATCACATGATTCCAGTGTCCTGGCTGCCATTAACCATGCTCTCTGGCCCACTGCAATCGGCGCTGGCAGTGTTGTCTGGTCAGGTGTGGCTTTCTCAGGGGACGCCTGGCACGATAGCCTGCTTGAACCAGTCGTTGGTTGACTAGCCTTCTGGATACAGGCACATTTGTCAGTTGCTGCCACTCAGCCCTAAGCTGATTAGCTGACTTGGTGCGGCCATCGCGGACTAACCGGTGCAGCTGGCGATCATCCCTCCTTGTGGTTCTGCGGGACGTCCTGGCCTCGGTATTGGAGTAGGGACACCCCTCTGAGCATTTCGTTTCAGGATCTTTGACACCTGACCTTGAGTGATGCCATACTGCCGAGCAATAGCACGCTGTTTCATGCCGTAATTTCGTAAAGCCACCACTCCATGACAAACAACATTGTCGAGTTGACGGACCATCTCCAGAGGAAGCGGCAATAACTTTTGGAGACGTGCAGCAGTTGTTTTCCACTAATACAGAACGCAACAACCCTTGTATACCCGACTGTGAAGCCAATCATCAAATGCACCTGTCCATACATGTTGCCACGCCACCTGTGATATAATCCTGTTGTTGACTTCTTGCTGCGACAGGCAATCAGTGACATGGTTCTTTAAACAAATAAATCACCAAAGTGTAAAAGAAACTCACCAGATTGATATACTGTGTTAAGAAAGTAAACCCAAGTCAAGAAAAAAAAAATATATTCCATATTAAATGCCAAGTCTGCACAACAATCAAGAACTTTATAGAAGAGAAGATGCGGCTTCTGAGTTTATAAAACGATTAGAAAAGGACTGTGTACAATTAAGAAAGATAATGAGATGAACCAATAAACCGATGAACCCCCTAACAAAAGAAGAAGAAACAGAATTTTACCAACCAAATAGTATCTGTCATATCTGTGGGAATAAAAGTGATGGGAAGGAAGATACTGGGGGGGTCAAAGGTTAGAGACCATTGTCATCTCACCGGTAAATATAGAGGTCCGGCTCATAATGAATGTAATCTTAATTATAAAACCCCCAATTTCATTCCGGTCTTTTTTCACAACAACGCTCATTATGACACGCATCTATTTATTAAGGAGCTTTCAAAAACGTATGGGAGTATTTTGGCAATTCCTACCACAGATCAGGACTACAATTCATTCACAAAAACAATCCGCACAAAAATAGGATATGACAATATAAACGACAAAGACATAAATGATACACCTCACATCAGGTTTCTTGACTCATTTAAATTTAGGACAAGTCCATTATCTACCTTGGCATCAAATATTAAAAACTTTCGGTGTCTTTCAGAGTATATATCAGATAAAAAAGAAATTGAACTTTTATCACAAAAGGGAATATACCCGTATGATTACATGGATTCATTTGAGAGTTTTAAAGAAACACAACTTCCCCCCAAAGAATGTTTTTATAATGGGTTCAATAAATGTCATATAACCGATAAAGAATATACTCAAGCACAAAATATTTGGAAAACGTTTAAAATATAGAACCTTGGAGAGTATCATGATTTGTATCTTAAAACCGATGTCTTACTACTAGCCGACATCTTTGAAACCTTTCGAACAGTTTGTCATAATAAACAATCATATGGGTTATTTCTGCCATGATCTGCCATGATCTTTCTTGGGAAAACCACATTTCCAAGCTGGCCTCCAAAGCCAGTCGCTGACTGGGCATCCTCTGTCGTGCGAAGTCCTTCCTTGGCGCACCTGAGCTTCTCACCACATACAAAGCTGTCATCCGCAGCTCAATGGAATACTGTTCTCCCCTATGGGCCGGTGCTCCTGCCTCACACCTAGCTCGGCTTCACGCTGTTGAAATCAAAGCTTTCAGAATCATTGGAATCTCCTGAGGGCCTGAGGGCCTCAGCCATCTTCTCTGATGAAAGGCTGAGGGACTTTCACTCACTCACCGCAGGCAGGTAGGTGGTCTTTCTGTCTTCTACCAACTCCTCTCCGGCCTTGCTCCCCCAGCTCTCTCTGCGCTTTGTCCCCCAAATATTCCTACAGGTCCTACCTGCCAAAATGCCTCGCAAAAGATCTGCCAGCAACCCTCTGATGGTTAATCTGCCGAAATCTAGGCTCTCTATTCACCTTCACTCTTTCATTCCTCTTTTCTCCCGCCTCTGGAACAAACTCCCACACTCCCTTCAACCCCACTCCTCCCTCCAGGTCTTTAAAACAGCTGTTCACCACCATCTCTTATCTTCCCCCATCCAAAACCTTGATCTTTTCTACCCCCGCTAAGTCACCCCAGATCCACTTTGTTGAAATTCCAACTTCTTTCCTGGAAGGCCTGGCAGTGTCCATATGTTTTATACCTCTCCTACCCCCCTTCCCATGCCTCCCACTCCCCCCAAAGCCCTCCCCCTCCCACAGATCTCTCGATGTCCCTGCTCGCAAATGTTGTGTTTGTGTCCTTCCCCCTCTCTCCCCATCTTGTCTACCGCTCCCCATGTTATATGTTTTATGTGTCGGTTTGTCTTTCTGTGTGATTAATGTTAGCTCTTTCATGAGCCTCGATCTTGTATACCAAAAAAAAAAAAAAATCCCATCCACTACGACACAGCTCCCAGATTAGCTTGGAGTGCCATGTTAAAAATAACGAAACAGAAGTTGGATTTAATCAGTGATGAAGATATGCTTTTGATGATAGAAGAGGCTAAAAGAGGAGGAATATCACAAGTATGTTCTAAGAGATATGCTAAGTCTAACAATAAGTATCTTCTTAATTATGATGATATGAAAGATAGTTCTTACCTGATGTATTATGATGCTAATAATTTGTATGAATGGGCTATGTCTCAAGCTCTACCTTATGGAGGTCTCAAATGGGTTGAAGAGAAAGATTACGAAAAGGTTTTACAAAACATTGTTACATCCTCGCAAAAAGAATTGGATGATTCGGAAGTTGGATATTATTTTGAGGTTGATTTGAAATATCCTGAAGAAGTCCATAATAAACACGACGATATTAGGCCTCAAGCTGAGGCCTGAAATAGTGCCAAAAAATGAGTTTCGTTCCGAAGTCGTGGGACTACGATTTCTATGCATTGTTTTACTGTGTACAACATGTCTGACCTTGTGTTAAAAGTTTAACTCTGAAATCCTGCCAGTTTCCGTGAATGACCACGTCAAACTAGGTCATATAGAGTCAAAAAGGAGGATTTTTAGCTCCGGTGCCGACTTTGCGGCATGGTATCTCCGTCAGTACACATAATTCAGCCTAGGAATTTATGCCAGGCACAGACCTCCCATGGTTCTGTGGCCCTGTCAGTTTTGAAGGCTCTTACATATGCACGCATCATCCAGCGGAAATGTAAAAAATTTACTTTTGTCGTACTTTGTCGTAGAAAATGTACTACTGTAAAATTCAATGGATTTCTCTGAAATTAACCCAAAATATTTTCGAAACCATTGGAGATATCCTCTCGAAAATGGGTAAGCTTGGCATATGGAAGGGATACTGCTTATTGACGGCGTTTCATGGTTGTCTGGAAAACAACGGATGAAGGGGGCGACACTAAAAATGCCTCCAGATGCATATGGGAACCGCATGATGACCAGGGATAGCATAGTGAATGTAGAGTAGGGAAGCATGGTATTATGGTCAGATATTTCTCACCTCTTATTCAGAATTTCATTTACGGTTGACATTTCAGGAGGCGAGGATCCTATGACAGGTAGGTAATGGATGGCTGACTTTTCCAACGTTTCGTTCTGATGAAGCTCAAGATGGAAGGCCGTCCATCCAGGAATTGTAGAAAGCAGGTCAGCTACTACCTTGGTCATACCGTATGCCGCTTCGATGACAGCGGCTGCCTTCAGAGTTCTTTTGTAGCAGTCGTCACGAATTAGTGTGCCCGCTTGCTGAGGAATATGGAGGGGCCCCTGTCTTTTCTAAAGATGATAATCGTCAATTTGACCGATGGAAGGCTTCAGCGACTGTCAGCCTTTCTTCAACGATTTCCTTCTAGAATGACTGGTGGCCTCACTAACGCACGCTTGTACCATTATACCGTTGGTATGATGGGTAGTACCTCGCCCGGAAAGTGTCTCGTCCCCGAAATCAATGTTGTCCCATACAAGAATAATTCATTAGCTAAAATTTAGCATGATCCATGCGTGCATTAGCTCGCTCTTTGCAAAGCCATGAGGAACAGAGTCATGTTCATTCACCAGTCGAAGTTCGGCCGGACTAGTTTCTAACCCAATGATTGTATCAACTGAAGCACTATGCCCGAGCTTATTGATGATAGACAGTAATCGAGATGAACCAGTCAAATGACGAATGGTCATGCCTAGTGCGAGGGATTTGGGTGTCTGTGTCCGGCCCTTATAAGCCAGGTAAATGATATCCTGGCAGATTGATGTCAATTTGACCTCAGCAGTATTGTCTACCTTAACATAATTCGTGGCTTTGGGATCATCGGACACACCAACAATCCATGCAAGAAGGTTATACAATTCGATTGGAATAATACCTTTCGCAGAGGACAGCGTCAGATCGTCGGCAGTAGGAGGCCATGGACAGTCCATCACAGTTGTTGGTTGTTGAATCGCATTCTTTATGATGAGCGCCGCTTGATATACAGTTCTCAGTTCGTCTACTTCAGGTAAATGACTTGACAGTTTCTCGAGGGTTTCATCTATCAACGTGGAGTCTGCTTCGGAGGATGAACCGTCTGACTGCCCTGAGGATACGTCCACGAGGCGATACAAAACCGTCCCGGTAGAGAGGACGTCCACAAATACCAGCTGACTTTTGTCCCGCTTATTTGGCTGATGGAATACAAGCTGTGGGTAGTCTTGCTGTTGCATCCGCTTGAGCTTGTCCGACCTGCAGAAAACACCGAATACACTGACATGAAAGGGACATCAATTAGAACTACTTCTAACCAAGGATCAGGACATTATTTTTTCAACATGGCCGCCAAAGGACACCACCTGTTGATCCAACAAACAAAATACGCAGGAAGGCAAATCAAATCATGATCGATCTACCTGAAGTCTGTGATACCAACTCATTTTATAAATAAGGTGACAAGTTTTGTCATCCGGAACACTTCATGATTCTTGATCACTTGTTCTTATACGACCGAACTGCAAAATGCTGCATAGGCTTTTGCATGCAGACCACTAAAATTAGAAAGCAAACGTAAAATGCAGACATATGTCTTCATGTGGAGTAACCGGCCATGTGGAGAGATCACCTTGTGCCTTAGGCCTTGTGGAGTCAACTTCACAAAACAGGAAATTGTTAAAGTCACTGAAGAGGGACAGCGAACATGGCTGGCTCAGTCATCTGGCAGATGATGCTGGTATCATTACTTGGCTGGCACATGTGCTGGTGTGGTGCACACATTTCTTCCAGTAGTACATTAGCCAGAAAAACACATCACTGCATAAATTTCAATTCATGTTCTGGTACAAAAAAATTATTTCACACTTTAGCAGTGGTTTCAAAACTTACCCTCTCAGCTGCACTGCTTTGCACTTTCATCGGGGTTTTCCACAAAATTTTACAGTAATCTTTGTAACGTACTTTGTGGTATCTCACTTCCAGGGCAACGCAGTCTTTTCCTCTGATGTGCAATAGGATGCCTTCGTCATTTTTGAGAGCAGCAGCTTCCAGCAATTTCCCTGAAAACATAGATCAAATGAATATGACAGTTTGTATTTTCCTTGATCATTCATTTCGGAATTCCAGTCTTCTATCAATTTATTTTATAATATGTACTCACCTGCTGTTAACGTTTCAATTTGCATCAAG
This sequence comes from Myxine glutinosa, assembly GCF_964187855.1. Classification (NCBI taxonomy): domain Eukaryota; kingdom Metazoa; phylum Chordata; class Myxini; order Myxiniformes; family Myxinidae; genus Myxine; species Myxine glutinosa. Next base: position 286,744,955 of record NC_136261.1, on the reverse strand, counting down.
CTATCCTTTGTTGTTTTATGAGAGACTCTCATGTACCGGTCTGCCTTCTTACAAATAATGCACACTGCTGGTAGGACATGTTTGGGTGAATGCAGGTTAGAACGTGACCTCAATTTTTTCCGCGGACTAGGCCTGTGTACAGCAGACTGATGTTGCTGGCCTGTGTGAACTGAACCTGAACACTGAAGTGATCCCTCACTCTCCAAACTCTGCTGCAGCTGCCTCTTCAGACATTTTTTGGAACTCAGTTCTATCAGTCTCTTGTTGATGGAGCGTTGATAACATGTAGGGTGAAATCGTGCCTCTGCAGGAATGTTGGTGAACTCGATGTTGACCAGATGCTGATGTCTGTTGACAAGATTGTGACACTCACCATCCAATTGCAGCCACGTCTGCAGGCATTCACGATATTTACTCCATCTAAGAGGCGTAAACGGCGAAGTTATGTCATTCACGACGTGTTCAAAGAGCATGAAGCACTTTAAACGCGATTTTCCCGAGGCCATGACGAAACATTCAGCACGACATGGGCGCCGCCATTTTGTATGTCATGTGACCCAAGCAAGTCTTCTGATAGGCCTAGATTCAAAATTAGTGCCTTCGATGTATGACAAAGTAGTGCGACATAAACGCGTGGAAAACTTTCAAACTGGCAGGATCTGTTAGTTAAACTTTTTGTATGCGCTACAACTCAGCACGTACCGTACTCAGATTACCAGTGCTTATTTTTTAGTCTCTCTGACCTCGGAACGGGATTGAATGACACACGGTGTCAGCTTGAGGCCTATATGCCCCGATCAAAGAATGTCCGAAAGAAGAATGGCTAAGTGATTTATCAATGAACATTTAATATAAAAGGTAAACCAACAGAAATATTACTTACTACATTATATGATAAAGAAAATTATGTTTTACCCCAAAGGAACTTGAAGCAATATGTATTGGCAGGATTGATAGTAAAGAAAGTCCATGCAGTTATATGGTTTAACCAAAGTCATTGGATGAAGGAGTATATTGATTTTAATACTCAAAGGAGATCCGAAGCAAAAAACGATTTTGAGAAAGACTTTTATAAATTGACTCGCAGAAGTACCCGGCATTGCCGGGTGGGGGAGGGGAGGGGGAAGAGGAGGCGAGGGGAACGGGGGGGGGGAGGGGAGGAGAAGGGGGAGGGGAGGGGAGGGGGGGAGGGGAGAAGAGGGGGGGGGGGAAGTACCCGGCACACCGTGTATAAACGTGAGGGAGAAGAGGGGGGAGGGGGAGGGGGAGCAGGGGAGGGGAGGAGAGGGGGGAGGGGGAGGGATGGGTGAGGAGAGGAGTGGGGGAGGGGGAGGGGGAGGTGGGAGGGGGAGGGGGAGGTGGGAGGGTGAGGGGGAGGGGGGAGGGGGGAGGGGAGGGGGGAGGAGGAGGGGGGGAGGGGAGGGGGAGGGGGAGGAGAAGGGGAAGGGGGGAGTGGGGGAGGGGGAGGGGGGAGGGGAGGGGGAGGGGGAGGGAGAGGGGGAGGGGGAGGGGGGAGGGAGAGGGGGAGGGGGAGGGGGGAGGGAGAGGGGGAGGGGGAGGGGGGGGAAAGGGAGGGGCCAAGGGGGAGGGGGAAAGGGAGGGGGAGGGGGAAACGGGAGGGGGAGGGGAGAATTGGAGGGGTTAGGGTGGAGCGGGGAGGGAGGGGGAAGGGAGGACGGAGGGGGGAGGGGGAAGGGGGAGGGAAGGGGAGGGCCAGTCAACAATGACGTTGCAGTTCTCATGGTCGGAGGTCAGCACAACAATCGCGACATCGTCCTGAATCTTCGCAACAGCACGAAGCGGGTTTTGGAGACTCACCGATCCTGTGACGCCCTCCAGTACCGGCGTTGCCGGGTGGGGGAAGGGAGACCCATACATTCCCAACCCGTCCATTCGCCCTCTCGACTCAAGCTCGCTCAGACAAAAGCCTCGCACAAATTACACCGTGAAGGCTCAATGGCCATGTCTATGCCACAAATCAAGTACGTGAGCGAGTCGGGCGCACTGAATTGAAAATATATAGAACGCTCATACTCCGTGAAAAGCGAAGCCAACTGGCAGCGGGCATGGAACATCACGTGATCGCTCTGAGCGAATCAGCGTGCTGCTCTGCCACCGGTCAGAATCCGTGTATAATATTCCTCGCTGAAAAAAAACCAAGTGAAACATGCTACTATCTATGCTAAATCATGCTAAATGCTAATCATGCTAAAATCTATGCTACTTGCTGTGAGTTTATGGCGGCAAGGAACATCACGTGATCGCGTCACGAACATCATTCGTGATCACGTCATCACGTGACCGTGATCGTCATCAATGACCACGAATGAGCGAATCAGTGTGCTGCTCTGCCACTGATTCAGAATTCCGTGTATAATATTCCTCGCTGAAAAAAAATATGGATCTAAAGATGAAAGAAAAAAAAACCTACGTGGTGTGAATGGCAATGTTCCTCGCTGAAATGTGAAAAAAGGCAATCGCTTTTCGCTCTGAAATACGTGCGAACGCGTAACTGAGTTAATGGCGGCAAGGAACATCACGTGATCGCTCTGAGCGAATCAGCGCGCTGCTCTGCCACCGGTCAGATTCCGTGCATAATATTCCTCACTGAAATGCGCTGAGGTAAAAATATGGTAAAAAAATATTATGAAATAAATTTTTAGGTCGGCCATGTTCTTCCCAGGCTCAATGGCCATGTCTGTGCCAAATATCAAGTAAGTGAGCCTCTCCGTTTAGAAGTCTATTGGTAACATTACACACACACACACACACACACACACACACACACACAAACTGTGTTTTATATATATAGATGACTAATTCTGTATTTGAAAAGACGATGGAAAATCTTAGGAGAGAAAACATAAGACTTACTACATCTTTAGAGCAAGCAGCAAAATTAATTAATAAACCTAGTTTTCAAAGAGAAGTGGTGTTTTCAGAGAACTTTGTTGCTAATCATTTGCAAAAAGATGAGTATTAAAATGGATAAACCTATTTATATAGGAACGACGGTTCTTGATTTATCAAAATTACTAATGTATGATTACCTTTACAATAACCTGAAGAAGAAATATCAAGATAATGTTTCTCTACTTTATATGGATATGGATAGTTTCATTTTAGAAATTAAGACGGAAGATGTTAGTTCAGATATGCTTGAGGACAGTGACTCGTATGATATGAGTAATTACAAGTTAACTGATATGTTGTTTTCCTCAAAGAATAAAAAGGTTATTGGAAAGTTTAATGATGAATTAGGAGGAAAGGTAATGACTGAATATGTTGGATTGAGAGCTAAGGTTTATGCTTATCAATATATTGCTGATAATAATATTGAAAGATGTGATAAGAAGTTCAAAGGAATAAAGAAAGGTGTAATCAAATAAGAAATAGAGTTTGAACATTATTATAATAATTGTTTAACTTTAAAGAAAGAGGACTTTCGAAAAATGAATACTATAAGAAGTTATGCAAATCAATTATATACGGAGGAGGTGAACAAGAAGGCCCTGGAAGCTTATGATGATAAAAGGTATATTTTAGATCATGGAATCGATTCTCTCCCTTATGGTCATAAAGACATAAGTAAAAATAATAATTCATGTAATAATAATAATGAGTTATTGTATCAAGTGCAAAAAGAAAACTACATCTAAAAATATATCATACAATATAAATAAAGCGAATAGAGTTTGTGAAAAGGGAGAATGTGTAATATGCGGCGCGAAAAAGTGTCAATTCATCTCATCTAAAAGTGGGGGTGATATCCAAAAATTTCTATCAAGGACTAAATAAAAAATAAAAAAATGAATTATAAATTTACAACAACGGGGATCCCTGGGGAACTGCATCTTCTGGGTTATTCCTTCTGTGGTCCTGGAACAAACTTGGAAAAAAGATTAGATGAGGATGGTAATCCTAAACCTTGGTCTAAACCTAAAAACAAGACTGATGAAGTGTGTATGAAGCATGACATTGCTTATGATAAAACCGATATATTAGCCAGAAAACACGAAGCCGATAGAGAAATGCTGTATAATCTGTATTTGATAAAAAAAATATATACCGCTGAGATAGAAATTCGAGAAGATGTTCGTGAAGAATGCGATAGCTCTTAAATTGAGATTTGGGATGGGGGCTGCCCTTCCAAAAAAACTACTAAACTCTAAGGATGATATTAAACCTGTGGAAGGAATCATTTTAGCTAATGAATTACACAAACCTATAATCACAAAGTTTAAATGAAGGAAGGTTTATTCCAAAGGGGTTGATTACATCTTGTCTGCTGATTTAATTGAACTAAATAATGATAAGGGGTACAAGTATACCTTAACCGTTATTGATTTGAGGAGTAGATTTGCCTGGGTTGTTCCCCTGAAAAACAAGAGGGGTAATACCCTAATGTTAGCCTTCCAACAGATATTTAATAAAAGTAAGAGAAAACCTAAGAAGTTATGGACTGACGAGGGAACAGAGTTCTATAACAGCATATTTATGAAATTTCTTAAAGAGAATGGTATTACATTATACAGTACATTTAATGAAGGAAAGGCAGTCGTTATTGAATGTTTTAATCGCACTTTGAAAGAGAGACTATATAAAAAATTCACACAACTCGGTTCTCAACAATGGATATCGGAAATTCAGGATATTGTTGATAATTACAATAATGTGGTACATTCATCGACAAAAGAAAAACCGTCAGAAATAGTTACAAAATTAGAATATGAAAAGAAGGTTAATTTGAGAAAACCAAAGTTCAAAGTTGATAATGTCATAAGAATATACAGATGGAAAAGTCATTTTGAGAAGGGTTATACAAAGAGATGGACTAATGAACTTTTTAAAATCGTTGAGGTAGTGGGTACAGTACCTTGGACTTATAAGTTATATGATTTACATGGAGAAGAAATCTTGGGGTCATTTTATTCACAAGAGTTACAAAGAACAAAACTTGGCGAATAAATTATTTAAAAAATTGATCTTTAGTATAAAGAAATATTGCGTTATTAAAATAAGTCATGTTTTTTTACACTCGATCAAAACATTCAAACAAGTTTAAAGCCCTGTTTAAGTTATATAATAACATGAATACTGTTTGTTTCAGGATAACTGCCGAAGGTTTACATCTTGAAACATATACGACGCAAAACATACTGATCAAAGTTATATTACCCCACAATTGTTTCGAGGAATATTATTACAACCATACCGATATGTTTTACATTGGACTTGGATTACACATCAAACAGTTTTTCAAATGTATCAAAATTAAAGCAGCGCTCGTTTTTTAAATGGAAACGCCTTTTAAATTATTTATCGTTGATGTAAAGTCGTTGGTCGATAATTCTAGCATGTGGCTTGGGATAGATATAGAATCTGTTCAAAATATAATTCCCGCAAATATTCAAACGTATCAAACGGTTCCAAGCCCTATTTCAACGGTAAGTATTAATTCACTTTGTTGATCGTTTAAAACACCAACCATCGAAATAAAATGTACCGGTAGTAATAATACTCTTTCTTTTATTTTTTAGATGGCACCTCTGGTAAAAAAAAAAAAAGATTGTTTCTTTCACTAATTCAGAAACAGAAATAGAGGAGGATGAGGAGTGGTGAACTAATAAATTAGATTATCACAGTTATTTTAAATCAGAACAATTTACGTGTATTGGGAAACTTGGTTCTATTTCAAGTAATCCTATTGCAATACATGTAGAAATGAATGAGAATAATACCCCCAACCGTTATTTTTTTGTTGTAATAGTGTTATCGGCACGGTAAAAATGTTTATTGTCCCAATTGAAGATAAATAATAATTTTTTATATTAAAATGGGAAGAAAACTACTTCAGGAGAATTATAATTTTTGTATTCAGGGATACTTGCAAGAAAAGGGGGTAAAACTTTTAATACCTTATGAATTAGAGCACAAACAGGGAAAATTTGTGATTAAGGATTGGCCATATACAGATATTTTAAAACCTACAAATAGAGACCTGCTTAAAATATTAAATAAAAATGAACTTCTCAAAGTTATGAAATATAAAAGTCTTTTGGAAAATGTTAACAAATCCTATTGGTACCCTATTATGAGAAAAATAATTATAAATACAAGAGTAGCTCAAAATCCAGATGAATATCTATCTATAATTCCAGTAATCTCTGTGTGTATGTGTGTGTGTCTGTGTGTGTGTGTGTGTGTGTGTCTGTGTGTCTGTGTGTCTGTGACCGCTGTTTCTCGACAACCACGGGTCCGATATACTTGAAACTTGCCAGGTATATTGCTGGGGACCCGAGGATGTGCCTTTTCAAGGTTTGAAATTAATCGGAGAAGTAGTTACCGAGCTATGGCGATTTAGCCGTTCGCCGTTTGCTTTGGCTATGCGAATGGACCAAACCATTTCATGTAAATAGAGGGGGGGGGGGGGTTCTGTGGTCGTTGCGAATGGACCAAACCATTTGATGTAAATAGAGGGGGGGGGGTTCTGTGGTCGTTACTGCCACGTGGTTTCAAAGTTTTTTTGTTGTTGTTGTTGTTTGCACGCATGTTTTTTTGCACCCACGTACGGGCATGCCCTAGTATGTATAATGTACTCTGGGGAGATGCTTTAAGGGTAAAAATGGATGAGGAAGAGTGCGAGAAGGAGAGGGAGAAGGAGAAGAGGGAGAAGGAGAGGGAGAAGGAGAAGAGGGAGAAGGAGGAGAAGTAGGAAAGGGAATGGGAGGAATGGAAGAAGATGAAAGAGGAATTGGAGAAGATGAAGGAGGCCTTAGAGAAGATGAAGGAAGAAAGGGACAAGATGAAGGAGGAGGAGGTGAGGGTAAAAAGGGTATTAAGGGAATCAGAAGCGAGGGAAGAGGAGAGGAGGGAATTTGAAGTGAGGGAAGAGGAGGAGAGAGAGGAGAAGAAGTGGGAAGAAGTGAAAATAGAGCATGAGAAGGAAATGACAGCAAGGATAGCAGGTGTTGTAGAGGAGGGAGTAGGCGAAGGGTTGGCAAGGGTAGAGGAGGAAACAAGGTTGGCAAGGTTAACAAAGGCAGCAAAGGTGGCAGAGTTGGCAGCAAGGGTAGCAAAGGAAGCAGGGGCAAGCGTAACAAGGTCAACAAAGGAAGAGGAGGAAGTAGAGGCAACAATAGAAGAGGTGGTAAGGGCAGCAAGGGATGAGTTGTGAATACATAGAATTGATAAAAAAATAATTTGAAATTATTTAATTTTAAATTAAATAAACATTTATGTTTTTGAAATATACATGAGATTAATAATATGACAGCTAATACCATTCCATCTTCCCATTACCAAATCTGTTTGTATTCTTCGGCTTTGTATATTTACCCAGTTGTCTTCCTCCTTTGTCATGTAAACCATCGCTTTGCTACCATATATTTTTTTACTTCCTAACTCATGTATGTGTTGTTTACTAATTATTGTACTTCCACATGTTTCATTATACCCTCCCAGTGGGGAAATAGTCTTCTTTACGAGACCAAGTAAAATCTTGTAGGTCTTCCAAGTTTATTGAAAAGAACCAATTATACCCTAAATAAGTCATATCACACCCCCATTTATCAATTATCATATTAACAATATGTCCCTCTTTATAAAGTTTAATTGTAAGTGGCATGGTAAATTTAATATGAAAAGGGGTATGGTCTGGAGAACCGGGCGTTGTGGCTGTAAATTCTACTTGTTTGTCAGAACGTGCCGTTTTCTCGAGAGATATATAATGTAATACATCACCTAATCTCACCAAGTCATTGTCATCTGAGGGGCTTGGATAATTGGTTAATTTATAATCATTTTTCATATTAAGATTTTTAGTTATATCATATTTCTGTCGTTCAACCTGTGCCTTTGTATAATAATTTGATAAATCAACAGTCGTCTCTTGAGATCCTTTATAGATAGAACCGTCTTTTCCAACGTAGGTCATTTTAATTAAGATTTAAAATAATATCAGAAAACTTTTCATTATTGTTGAGGTGAAATAATATGTACAAACATAATTGACCACAACCTTTGGTATTTACTTCTTGGATTTGAAACGTTTGAAAAACACCATGCTGCAGGAAGTATTTTACTTCAAGAGGTGGTGGAAGCCCATAGCTATCAAAATAATATTTACCCCCACCATTATAAATACAAGTCCACTGAGACCCATTCCCATTATTATCTTCTAAATTCATAATAATATTCTTTGTATTTTTAGACAACTTTGGTAATTCATCCCTCATACAAATACCTACGTTATCGAGTTTTAGCTGTTTTCAATATTTACCGAGTTCTATATTTGACGTTGTATTCTTTCCAAAATGGTAAAACCACTCCTCCATTTTATTTAGGAGAAAGATATAATCCGTTACCTCTTTTAGTTAGTTTTACACTTGCCTGTGCGATAGAAGAAAGCATATCTCCAACTAACGCTCTCGCCCTATTAGGAAGACCATCAAGACGTGACATCGCCGTGATTGTACCGTCCACCAAACAGCGATGACTCCATCTACATCTCACTGTCTGATAATATGGACCAACTTCTATCTACCCATCCCAACTCTCTCTTCCTCATATGTGGTGATTTCAATTGTCACCATGCCAGTTGGCTGGGTGTGGGTACCTCTCTCACCAGCCATGGCTCTTCAGCAAAGGACTTCTGCGACTCACTGGGACTGACACAATCTGTCAATTTCCCGACCCGGATCTCAGTCGACGGAGCATCTTCTCTTCTGGATTTGGTTATGACAAACTTCCCTGAAAATGTCTGCTGCTCTTCTTCTGCTCCAATCGGCTCATCTGATCATGTGCTTGTCAAAGTGGACATCTCTCTGACCATTCTCAGAGAGCCGCCTCAGCGTCGACGAGTCTGGCATTTCACTCAGGCCAACTGGCACGGTCTTCAAGCAGCCATCAATCATCTGGACTGGTCTCCCATCTCTACCGCCTCTGACATCAACTCATCCTGGGAATTCTTTCAAAGTAAATTGCTCTCTCTCATGCACAGATTTATCCCATCTCGTCTTCAGTTGTCATACCCTTCCTCCCGTCCATGGTACACGGAATCTTGTGGTGAGGCTGTTGCCCTGAAACAACTTGCTTTCGTCTCCTGGAAAGCAAATCCAACGGAAGGAAATCTCATTTCCTTTCACAAAGCCCGAAACAAGTGTGTGTCCACCCTCAGGAGAGCCAGGAAACAATATCTCACCGTTCTCAAGACCGAACTCTCTTATCTGTCTCCCTCTTCCAAATCCTGGTGGCGTCTGGTCAAATCTGTTTCTGGTGTTTGTTCCCCCTCCATCCCCTCCCTCACCTCAAATGGCTTAACGGCTGACTCCGCACGTGAAAAAGCTGAATGCCTCAACTCTGTGTTTGCCTCTAAATCTTGTGTCCCAAACCCATCCCTCTCTGTACCCACCGTACCTAGTCATACCCAGCTGCTCCTGGACTCTGTGTCCTTTCCTCCTGACAAGGTGGAAAAGTTTCTGTCAACCCTCGACTCTGATTCTGCAACTGGTCCTGACGGCATCAGCCCACGGGTCCTAAAATCATGTTCTTCTGCTCTTTCACTCCCTCTTTCTGTTCTCTTCACCCTCTCTTTTGCTCAAGGTCATCTGCCATCTGCTTGGAAATCAGCCAACATCACCGCTTTGCACAAAAAAGGTGCAAAAACAGATCCCAGCAACTACAGACCAATCAGCCTTCTCCCAATTATCAGCAAAGTCATGGAATCCATCATTGCTTCAGATATGAAATCTTTCCTCTTCTCCAATGGCTTGATCTCTGATCATCAATTTGGTTTCAGACCTGGTCACTCTTCTCTGGACATGCTGCTTCTGCTTTCTCAACAATGGATGGAGGTCCTCAACGCCAAACAGGAAATTAGAGCTGTCTCCCTTGACATTTCACATGCCTTCGATACGGTCTGGCATCCTGCTCTGCTCACCAAACACTCCTCCTTTGGTATCCATGGAAATCTCCACGTATGGCTGGCGGACTTCCTCTCTGGTCATAGTCAACGTGTGGCCCTGAATGGGTTTCTCTCATCTCCTCTTCCTGTTCAGGCTGGAGTTCCCCAAGGTAGTGTTCTGGGCCCTGTGCTTTTTCTGGTCTTCATCAATGATCTCTCTGACTCTCTTGAAAATCCTCTCTATCTCTTTGCTGACGACTCTACTCTCTGTCGCTCCATTCCTCATCCCTCAGATCGGCAGTCTGCAGCCTCCTCACTCTCTGCAGACCTGGACAAAATCACAGACTGGGCAAACAAATGGAACATGTCTTTCAATCCTGATAAATCTCACACTCTTACGATGTCTCTCTGAAAAGACCGACTGGAAAACCCTCCCATCCACTTTCTGAATAATCCTCTCCAAGAAGTTCTGTCACTCAAGCTTTTGGGTCTCACTATTTGCCATGATCTTTCCTGGGAAAACCACATTTCAAATCTGGCCTCCAAAGCCAGTCGCCGACTGGGCATCCTCCGTCGTGCGAAGTCCTTCCTTGGCACACCTGAGCTCCTCACCACATACAAGGCTTTCATCCGCAGCTCTATGGAATACTGCTCTCCCCTCTGGTCTGGTGCTCCTGCCTCACACCTAGCCCGTCTTCACGCTGTTGAAACCAATGTGTTCAGAATCATTGGAATCTCCCGCGATGAAGCTAACTCCAAGGGCCTTTCACTCACTCACCGCAGGCAGGTTGGTGGTCTTTCCGTCTTCTACTGACTCCTCTCTGGCCTTGCCCCCCCAGCCCTCTCTGGGCTCTGTCCCCCAAATATTCCTACAGGTCGCACAAGATCTGCCTGCAACCCTCTTATGGTTAAACTGCCAAAATCAAGACTTTCTGCTCACCTTCACTCATTCATTCCTCTTTTCTCCCACCTCTGGAACAAACTCCCTCACTCTCTTCAATCCCACTGCACCCTCCAGGTCTTTAAAACAGCTGTTCACCACCATCTCTTATCCTCCCCCATCCAAAACCTTGATCTTTTCTTCCCCCGCTAATTTCGGTCCCCTTGTGTTTTATACCTCTCCCCCCCGCCCTCCCCCTCCCACGCCTCCTGCCCCCAAGCCCTCTCCCTCCCACACTTCTTCCTGCTCTCAAATGTTGTGGTTGTGTGCTTCCCCTTCTCTCCCCATCTTGTCTTCTGCTCCCTCTTTTTGTGTGTTTTGTTTGTCTGGTTGATTTGTTTGTGAAATAAATGTTAGCTCTTTCACGAGCCTCGATTCAGTATACAAAAAAAAGAAAAAAGAAAAAAAAAGCCTTTCAGCAAAATCTACAATTACACCGCTTCCACGAACTTCTTTCTCCAACACCTTGTTATGCCTTTCCAATTCTTTTTGGATTGCTACTTGAGCTTTCCTTTCGTTAGCGGCTTTTACCGCTGCTGAAATACCATTCGTCGCTGTCCCCGCTGCACCTACAGCTCCGACAATTCGGGGGATTAGGGATAGAAGTGGAAGAATTCCTCCGTTTATCTCCTCTAACGAATATTTCTTCAACATTATCTCCTCAAAATCACCAACGACCTTCTCCTCTCCTCTGACGCTGGCAACCTCAACATTCTCATCCTCCTCGACCTCAGTGCCGCCTTTGACACCATCGATCACACCATCCTCCTCACCCGACTTGAAACCACCTTTAACGTTACCGGCACTGCCCTCTCTTGGATGAAATCATACCTCTCTGACAGACGCCAGTTCATCTCCATCAATAACTGCAAATCCCCTGCTGCACCCCTCCCCCAAGGTGTCCCCCAAGGTTCAGTTCTTGGCCCCCTCCTCTTCATCCTTTACCTGTCCCCCCTCGGTCACTTAATCCACCGTCATGGTCTCAAATTCCACTGCTTCGCCGATGACATTCAGCTTTTCATCTCCACCAAGTCCATCTCCACCGCCACCCACTCTATCCTGACAAACTGCATCACTGAAATAAAATCCTGGCTTCAAATCAACTTCCTCAAACTTAACTATGATAAATCTGAAATAATCATCATTGGCCCAAAAACGCTCATAAAATCCACCCATAACTTTGCCCTCAACATCGACGGTATCCCAGTATCCACCTCCCCTCACATCCGGAATCTTGGCATCATCTTTGACCAAACCCTCTCCTTCGACAAATACACTAAACAGATCACAAAGACAGCCTTCTTTCACCTGAAAAACATCGCCCGTCTCCATCCATCCCTCTCCTCCATGGCTGCAGAAACCCTCATCCACGCCTTCATCACCTCCCGTCTGGACTACTGCAATAGCCTCCTCTATGGTTCACCCTCAACAATCACCAATAAACTCCAATACATTCAGAACTCCGCTGCCCGTCTACTCACCCATTCCCGGACCCGTGACCACATCACCCCTGTCCTTTACAAGCTTCACTGGCTCCCCATCTCCCAGAGAATCCAGTACAAAATCCTCCTCTTGACCTACAAAGCCCTCCATAACCTGGCCCCATCCTACCTGGCTGACCTCCTCTCCAGACACACTCCCACCCACAACCTCCGCTCTGCTGGTACCAACCTCCTGACCCCCCCCCCCCCATCCGGACCAAATTCAGATCCTGGGGGGACAGGGCCTTCTCCATCTCTGCTCCCACCCTCTGGAACTCACTACCTCACACCATCAGAGACTCCTCCTCACTCACCACATTCCAAACATCACTCAAGACCCACCTGTTCAACACTGCATTCAACATTTAACCCACAGCATTTAACCCCTGACTATCTCTTCTCTTTCTCCCTCCTTTTTGCTTTGAATATTTCCCGATTGATTCTTGTCTTTTTTGCAATTGTTTTTATGTTTTGCTATGCATTATGTTTTGGACTCTGTCAAAGCGTCTTTGGGCTTCCTGAAAAGCGCTATATAAAATAAATGCATTATTATTATTATTATTAACATAGGTTTTGACATTTTTAAACTAAGTGAACCGGTACTATTTAGTTTTTCCTCCTGCACTTTTGTGAGCAAAACACTAATTCTCATATCACTCTTTCTTTGAATTGTACGGACATTAATCATACAAGGTTTTTTATTTTGAATACAAGACGATAGTTTATCACGGTTGATTTGATTAATATATACGTCAGTTGTTGCTTTACTCATTTTATTATGAAAATATTTTTTTCCTAGTTATATGAGAAAAAAAAACTACAATGTCCCCTAAACATACAAATTTTCTATTTATTACGAAAATAATTTTTCTATTTATTACTTAAGTGTTATTAGTCATAACACCATTATCTGTATTAATCTGTAGTTCTGTTTCTTCCAAGAGCAAACAATATGCATCAAGGGCATCACCTCCCTCCCTTTCAATGTATAGGGAAGTATCTCCCCTATTAGACCTTATAGTTTGCTTTTGAGCACTCAGGTCAATCGCGGATATTGTAGATAGACTTTTAAACTTCACCATATCCAAAATGGGATGCATATTACCGTTACCTTCACACACCTTTTGGTAAGATTTGTAGGCTTCGGGATGATCATTATTTTCCCAATTAATTTCCAATCTATCTCGTGGGTAAAATGTACCGTCTGGAGAAACCTGAAGTTGTTTAACCTTAGCATTATCACGCAACGCGTTATTCTTATCAGTAGCAGTATCTACATCGGTTTTCTTAAAAATGAGCCACAGGTAACAAGATTTTCCTTCGAGAACACCCAAATTCCACGTTTAAGTGGTTTGGTTAAGTTTAATGTGTTGACATCTTCTTTTAAGGTATGACACATTTAGAGGGGTATTTGATTTAAGTCTTCTAATGAACATCTCTTCCATTTTAAGACGAGGAGTATATTCGCTGATATACCAACACAGATCATTAATAACAAATTTATTATCATCAGCGAGAGCATTAGCCTCCCCAAAAAACAATCTATTTTCATTAACATTCCTTAGTAGTTGAAATCTAATTTTAAGGCCGTATAGAATTTTATCATAATCACAAAATCCAAATATACCTTTAAGGGGTACAGCCATGGTAAAACTATTTTCTGGTTTTGTCTCATCATTATACATTAACTTCCTTTGAGTATAACCGTGATCTTCGGTTGTTCCCTTTGATATATTGGTGATAAAACCTTCGGCAGTTCCCTTACCCCATCTATCACTATGCGAATATAATGTGAATTTCATCATTTCAGATGGAGCAGAGACATAATCAACCACCTCCACTTCTTGCGTTCCAATATACAAACGAATACTATCAAACATTTTCCAGAAGAAATCATTTACGAGTGTAACGTTTTTGGAAGCTTCACCCTTAGTGAATTTAAATTTACACAAAAAGAAACTATCGGCCAGATTCAAATAAGTTGTTGATTATTTATATCAAAGCTTTTTGTTCCATTTGTATTCCAATCTGTGCCTGTTACGGCATTTACCTCGTAATAATCTTCTTTTTTAGTTGAGTTTGAGATGATAATAGTATCATCCAAATCATACCTATTGTCAATCGCCTCCATTCTTTATATATAACAATAAAAAATATAATAAATAAATTTATTATATTGTTGCGGTTGTGCCATAACGGCAAACCCCCTATAGTTTGTTGCACGACAACATGTAGCCTGCAGTCGTTAGTTATGACTTATTAGTCCCCTACCGGTGTACACTGGAAGGGAATATAGGTTTGCAGGCCGTCCCTCCGTCCGTCAGTCCGTCAGTCCGTCAGTCCGTCACGCAAAGAACAGTTTTCCGGACTTTTTTTCTAAACGCTTAATGCAAATGATTTCAAACTTGGCACATGGTTTCCTTATGATACGTTGCAGGTCAATTCGAAGTTCACGACGTTTCGATCATTTTTGACAAAGTTATGGCACTTTGAACTTTGGGAATTCTGATAATTCTGATGATCCTTAACTCAGTGCCATTTTAAGTTTGAATTTCCTTTAAAAAAGATTTTCTCTGCAATAATTGGACCGATTGAGATCAAATTTTCACCACACGGGGACTCAGTCTGTAGAATATCTTAATGGTAATTATGACGTCACAGGTCACGTGGTTCGGCCGCCATATTGTTTTTCGTCTTTTTCTCTGCAACGGCTGAACTGATCGATGCCAAACTTTGCAGGCAGAATCGCATATGCATGACGAACAAAAAAGTCAGCGAGCATGACGTCATGCATCACATCGTTTCAGAGTTATGACGTTTTAAAGCATGAACCTTTAAAACCAAGCCCCTCCAACATTTTTGATCCAATCGAGGGGAAACTTCACAGGTCTGTTCAGCATGTCAATCTCCTAAAATGTCATTTTGGAATTTGCGACAGGGCACGTGGTTTGGCAGATATCGTTAATTAAACGAAAATATTTTGAAAATGGATATCTGTTTATTCTAGTTCTCCTCAAGCCGCACCGCGTGCCCTCAGGCTCGTCTCGCTAACTTCAACAGTGCGACACATCGTGCGCATTCGGGAGGGGCGGAGCCAAGCCGAGCAACATATATATACACATCGATCATTGATCATGAACCGGAAAATAAAATAAATTACTGATATTTAGCGACTCGAAAGATTCTTTATCAACAACTTATTTTCTCGTGCTTCTGCTGACCTGTCTGCAAGGTGTATAAATTGATGTCCCGAGTGCGAATCACAGGTGAGCCCGTCCTGAGATAATTAGCGATTGGGAATGATTCAGAACCTGTGGATAAATAACCCTTGGTTATTTCCCCAACAGTTTTCCGGACGATAGACTGCCGGTAGGGGACATGTATTGCAGCGCAATACTCAGAATGCTTGTTGAATGTAAAGATTAGCCCTTTCCCATTGTGTAGTAATCAAAACCAAATATGCGTTGAAGTTAGACAGGATTTCAAACCTCCGTGTGGTTAAAGGAAGCCATTATGATGAGCAGGAAGGCGTGGCCAAAAGCACGGCCCAGGTCACCAATGGCGAGCCAGGAACCCTGCCATGATGCGACAAGCCTCAGCCAATGGGAGGCTGTGGAACATTTTTGCATGCGTTAACGGATCTGGTAAAAGCCCACGTGGATCGCAATTTCACTCTCTTTGCCTTGGATTTCGCAGTGCAGAGGGCACCCCTGAGCTCTTGCCTTTTTCACCACGCCCACGACGAGACCTCGCTTGCTTTTTCCGTAGCTCCAACGACATGTGTTTTGCCTTTGTGTTCTTCGTCAACACCCATCGCTTCTGCGCCGATCTCTTGCGCCATCTGTCTGACCTGCAAGCGTTGGCTTCTCCCACGACTCACCTGAGCCGGAGTTTGTCTGCCTGCGTGGCAGCTTGTTCCACCAGTGCTGAGTTCGTCCGTGCCGACTCCGAGGCAGCGGTTCGTCCTTCGGACCTGACCTCGTCCAGGCTGCACGTGAGGACCGAACTGCGCACACCAGACCACCTGGCCAATTGCGAGGCAATCCCAGCACGTACATCGGTACGCCCTTAACCAGAGTGTTATTCCCTGAGTGAGTGTGTCAGAGTGTGAAGGCGCAGTGGGGTTTATTATTAGGTAAGAATTGGTAAGCTGAATCTCCGTCTCTGTTTTTCTGTGCCTTCACAATAAAAGGCTGTACATTTGATTCCTTTCCAACCTGTTCGGTACGTCCTTTCTCCATTGGCCTAGCATCATCCGAGACCGAATTTGGCTAGATTCAGGTCCATAAATCTCGTGAGGTAATGCCGCTTTCCACACCATGCAAATCCGCTCGGCACCCATAAGGTGTGGGAAAGTGAGGGTTCGATCGCCGTCTTCGGTCACGTGTGCATCTTGAAGGTATTCGTGATTAAGTGGTATTAACCGAGGGGAATCACGCAACAAAATTGTTGTCAAGGAGTGGGATTGGACCTGGAGTACGTTTCATGTACTGCGAAATTTCGAGCGAGTGGAAATTTAGTTTAAAACAAATTTAAAAATTAAATTAAATTCGGATAATGGCGCGCCAAAACGAGCAGGTTTTGGTGGGAATAGAAAATGTAGAGAATGTAGAGAATGAAGGTGAATTAATGGCCCAGGAAGTTAACTAACAGATTGAACTTGGAGTTGATAATGGCGCAGCAGGAAGAGGAGGAAATGGCGGCACTTCACACACAGGGCTGGCGGCGGAGGCCGGGCCCGTTGTGCAAGTGGGTTTTATGGACATGGAGTTATTCATGACTCAAATGAGAGCATGCTTTGAGGTGCAAATGAAAGATGAGTTATAGGTTCAATAGAATGAGGGAACAATCAAGTGACAACATGAAATCAATGAGTGAAGAAAGCAGATGTGGAATGAATAAAATGGGTGATGGATTGGGTGATCGAATGGATAAAATGAGTAATCGGATGGACACCATGAGGGAGGAATCAAGCGGCGATATGAAGAGGATGAGCGAGGAGGTCGCTGGTGTGCGTGACGAGGTAAAGCGGTGTGAGATGCACGTCCAGCGAGAGCTGAAGGACAGCACGGCCAAACTGACTGGGGCAATGTAAGTATTGACGCGGGAGGTAGAGGAACCGACGAAGGTAGTGTTGGAGCAGGAGACTTTGGGGGCGCAGCGGGAAATCACAGAGGTGAAACAGAAGCTGGAGAAGTTAACATTGGAAGAAGGAATTATAGAAATTGAAACGACAGAGGAAGAGACGGGGAATGAATTACGGAAGGAATTGCGGGAATATGTGCAAGAGTGGTGCTTGGACCGTGACGAAATACATGTTAATCAAATAGAAAGATTACAGGTTCTTGAGGAGAGCCGGACGAAGGTGAGTCCAGAGGTGAGTGGTGGCGATTTCGGGAATGTGTTTGGTGCGATCGGGTGCTCGGCGGGCTTGGGGGAAAGGATAGACCCGGGAGTTCGTGCAGGGCCCATTGTGAGGGGTGCGACGGGTACGGAGTGTGTGAAAGGCATCTGCGCCCCGTTGTGTGCGAGTACGGAGTTTGTGGAGAGAGTGTGCGCACAAGTGTGTGCGAGTACAGAGTGTGTGAAAGGCGTGTGTGCACCGAGGTGTGCGGGTACGGAGTGTGTGGAGAGAGTGTGCGCACCGGTGTGTGTGTGTTCGGAGTGTGTGGAGAGAGTGTGCACACCAGTGTGTGTGAGTATGGAGTGTGTGATAGTCGTGTGTGCACCGAGGTGTCCGGGTACGGAGTGTGTGGAGAGAGTGTGCACACCGGTGTGTGTGAGTTCGGAGTGTGTGGAGAGAGTGTGCGCACCTGTGTGTGCGAGTACGGAGTTTGTGGAGAGAGTGTGCGTACTGGTGTGTGCGAGTACGGAGTGTGTGGAGAGAGTTTGCGCACTGGTGTGTGCGAGTGCGAAATGGAGTGTGAGGGGTAATCCGCCATCTCAGGCATTGACACCGACCAGGGTAGGGGTCAGTGAGACAGATCGAGTATGCGAGCCCCCGATGGGTGGTGCACCGTGGGGACCGGAGGGAATCACTGCGGCGTCGGTCCCGCAAGGAACAGTGTGCGGGATTCGTACCTCCGGCACCCGCACGGTGTTGTTGGCACCATACCACGGCAAGAGCGATCGGCGGCGTTCGAGGGGTAATTCGGATTGTCAAAGGCATGCACCTTACCAGGTGAGGTGCTCTAACCTTGGCCGGTTGGGTCACCGTGCGTTGGACCGCAGGGCCCCGCGCAGGGATTGACCCCGGCACCTGGGACCACCAACTCCACCCCCCTCGGATCGTCAATGCCGGCCGGATAAAACCCTACACAGGCGACCAAGCACCCTAATGGATCGCTCTGGCCTTCAAGGCCGAGCTGCGACAAAGTACCTCCATAGATGGGGGCTCATAGCTTAGAGGACTGGGGGGGGGGTATTGTACCCCCCACGTGGGGGTATGGTGGTTTGACCTTTCCCCACGATAGGGGGGCCCATGAGCATTAGTTCAGGGGGATAGCATTGTTCGGCCCATGTAGAGGCCAGCAATGGTTGCTCCATGGGGGCACCGAAGCACTAGCTGAGGGAGGGCTAGGATAATGATTAGGGATCTAGAGATACAATAGGGACAAGATTTAAGTAGTGACCATGAACAGTAGTGGGGACATAGAGAGTTTAGATGGTTGTTAACAAAGGGTGTGCGTCGTGTAAAGGGACGACGGGGAAGCACGAGTGATAGGGGAAATCTGTGAGATGAATGATGCTGTGTGTAAGTGTGAATTGGATTGTGTTGTGGTGTGCAAATAAATGGTGTGGAATGCATGGTGTGAAGTATTGAATGGGTGGAGTGGAACCAATTCACGGAGACTCGGCGGGGTAGTTTAAAGTTAGATAGAGGGTACAGGTAAGTTGCATGGATATTGACACCTGTGGTGCTGATTGTGGAAATAGTTTTTTTTGTGAGGTGCATGAGGCGGTGGAATGGCTGGGCGTGTGGCTTATTGGTCGTAATAGTTATTGGGGCACTCCGTCACTAGTAGCTCGTCGGCCAGGTAAGGCCGCAGTTAGGCTCAGGGAGCCAATTAGGTTAGCGTGAGTGGGGCCCGATGATCCAAGGAGGGACCCGGGTTGCCCAATGCCAAGGTGGGCATCAAGGGGTAAGTGCCAGGGAGGGCCTTCCCCAGGTAGGTTAGAGTGAGGAGCAGGCAAGCTCGGGAGGCAGCTCCAGTGAACGGAGGGGTGCAGGTAGGTTGACCTGCTGGTAGAGCCAAACGACCCAGCCCCAAAATTGTGCAAGGGTACGAAAAGAAAAATTTGTGGGGTTAGACCCAAATTCAGAGGTGCACCACAGTGTGGGCAATGGGAATTTGGGTTCTTAGAACCACATAGTTTAAAGAAGGCCAATTGGCAGGGTACAACCCCGGGGAGATTAAAATGTGTAATGATGTCAGAGTCGTCAGGATTTTGTGAAGACCCCTTCGCACCATCCACAAGGGGATGGATTTCGCACCACGGGACTCAATGTTTGATTGGTGAGATGCATCACGACGTGAGTATGAAACATTGTGTTCATTCTGCATTTCCTTCCTGAAATAACCTTGGGGGAGTTGGGGACGAATTTGAAATAAAGAGGGGACGTGGGAGACAAGACGTAGAGACGAATTGTAAATACAAGGAGGGCTAGCGTAGTGTAGTTAACGGTGGGGGGCATGAACGGGTAGGGCCAGGCTCGAGTTCACTCTGTCGGCGTTCCTCTCACCCGCTTGTCATACCTTTGTTTTGCATGTGCCACCGTGTCTTTTCCTTTTTTGCTCGTTGCATCTTCTCTTCCTCCCCAATGCACGACCATCATGAGGACTTACCTTGCCATCACATCACCTTGCTGCCATCCACACTTACTCCAATCATTCACCCATTTTGGACCACTGTCTCTGTGGCCACACCCATTTCCATTGTTGCACCTCTTGGCTGCCTCATCATCTTGCCACACATGGATCACCTGTTGGGTGGCATTGTCGCCATCCATTTGGACCACTTGTCAAGTGGCCCTGCCCGTGAATAAAAAAATGATCCATGTGTGAAATTTAGAAGATTTAGATGGCCTTGATCTTCAAATGGCCTGTATGCCGGTCAGGGCCAGCTGGATTTTGTTAGCCCGCCTACCAAGGCAAGAAGCCAGAAGATGCCACCAGAAACAAATTCTCCAAGTTCTATTCCTCGAGTCCAGATCCTGGGTCATAGTTTTTGTAAAATAAATTGTGTGTAGTGTAAAATGTAAAAATGTTGCGCACCAGTTATGTGTTTAGTTTCAAAATTCCGGCAATACGTGAACAGTATAAGGTTGTGGGTGTGAATCTGAAAGGTAGTTTCTCAACGCATTAGGAGGGACACACAGTCACGTGAAAAAGTAAGTACACCCCATGTAAAGTTTTGACGTTTTCAAAATATTTCAACATACAGCTATTTGATCTTCATTTCAACAATATTGATAGATAAAGGTGATATAATATAACAAATATCATGAAACATTTACATTTTGTAGTCCATTGTATAATTTAAATAAACATAAATGCAAATTTCGCATGTGGAAAAAGTAAGTACACCCTTGGCTCTAAAAGGTGGTATTGCCCCCTTTGGCAGAAACAACCTCACGTAGGCATTTCTTATAACTGTCTACCAGTCTCTGACATCGACTGGGAGAAATTTTTGCCCACTCCTCCATGTAGAATTCTTTCAGCTGTGCGATGTTTGAGGGTTTTCTTGCATGCACAGCTCTTTTCAAATCCCCCCACAACATCTCGATGGGATTTAGATCCGGGCTTTGACTTGGCCATTCCAGAACCCTCCATTTCTTTCATTCAGCCATTCCTTCGTGGATTTACTGGTATGTTTAGGGTAATTGTCATGTTGCAAGGTCCACCTTCAGTTGAGCTTCAACTTTCTGACAGATGGCCTCACATTATCCTCAAGCACCCTCTAGTACAATGAAGAATTCATAGTGGATTATATGATGGTGAGCTGCCCAGGCCATGATGCAGCAAAGCTGCCCCAAACCATAATATTTCCACCACCATGCTTTACAGTTGGTATCAGGTTATTGTGGTCAAATGCTGTCTTTGGTTTTCACCAAACATGTCTTCTGGTACTGTGGCCAAATAGCTCTACCTTTGACTCATCTGTCCAGAGCACATTGTTCCAGAAGTGCGGGTCTTTGCCTATGTGTTCATTGGCAAACTTTAATCTTGCCCTGCTGTTCTTTCTGGACAGCAAAGGTTTCCTCCTGGCACACCTCCCATGTAGATCAAATTCGTGCAGCCTCTTTCTAATGGTAGACTCGTGCACTTTGACATCAACAGTGACAAGAGCTACCTGTAGGTCCCGTGATGACATTCTGGGGTTCTTAGAGACTTCTTTCAGCATCTTGCGGTCTGCTCTCGGGCTGAATTTGCTGGCGCGGCCTGGTCTGAACAATTTGGCAGTTGTTTGGAATCTTCTCCACTTGTAGATGATCTTCCGGACAGTCGAATGATTGATTTCAAATTGTTTGAAGATCTTTTTAAATCCCTTCCCAGACTCGTAGGCATCTATAACCTTCGTTCTGAAGGCCTCAGAGAGCTCTTTTGATCTAGGCATGGTGACGCCGCACACT
The DNA here is from genome assembly GCF_964187855.1 of Myxine glutinosa. Lineage (NCBI taxonomy): Eukaryota > Metazoa > Chordata > Myxini > Myxiniformes > Myxinidae > Myxine > Myxine glutinosa. Next base: position 286,722,996 of record NC_136261.1, on the reverse strand, counting down.
TCAACAACACAGAACAAATCAAACGAAATGTCTGAGGTTTAAATAAGATAGGTTCCTCCAAGATCCTCTCTGATGATGTTCTAATCATTTGCACCTGAGCTGGTGCACCTGATTCTAATTTTAAGTATTTGAAGTAGTGATAAATGTAGGGGGGTACTTACTTTTTCCACATGCGAAATTTGCATTTATGTTTTTTAAATTATACAATGGACTACAAAGTGTAAATGTTTCATGATATTTGTTATATTATATCACCTTTATCTTTCAATATTGTTGAAATGAAGATCAAATCGCTGTATGTTGAAATATGTTGAAAAAGTCAAAACTTTCCATGGGGTGTACTTACTTTTTCACGTGACTGTATATATTTTATTTGTTCTTTTACATACATGTGGTTTTATTAATTTGGTAATATCTTTGATGTATGTATAATGTGAATTTTCCTCTGAATTAAAAAATAGAAGATCACTATGAGTTTGATCTTTTTAATAATTTTCAGAAATATTTAAAACCAGAACGTTGTTTGTTTCTGTTAGACCACAAACATTAACTGATAAATTATTCATCTTTTCAAATTTAGGAATATCATTTGAAGTCATTGGAAAATTTATATCTTTTGTATTCAACGTATTTTCATATTTTTTAGGATGAGATACTCTTTCAACATGACTATCTTGTGGATGTAGATGTGCTAGAATAGACCAGAGAAAACATTTATTGTCTTTATTTTTGATATTGATAACTGCTTTTCTATTTTTGATAACACTAGGTAAATCAATGCAAGAAGAAGCTTTTAGAGGATCTGATTTAAGAATATGAATGTCTATGTAAATAATTTTTCCTATATTGAATCCACTTCCGACGATTGAATTATCCACATCTTGCTCTTGTTTAATAAGTTCATCATAGACTCCCGTCGTTTTAAAATCTTGATATGATGATATAAAGTATGGCTCAGTTCTCATGTATGGTGTATCTATAACTCCTCCATCTTTTGACATTTCTAATTTTACTCCCATATAAAATTTAAGTGGTTTCATTTCTTTTAGTGTTTTTTCAATCAACCTTTGAACAGCAGGTTTAACTATTTCTACTGCATCAACTATAGACTTTGGTTCAGGAGGTTTGAAGTCAAAGACTCTTATTTTAATATGTCCTTTGAATGCACCATCACAGTTTTTAGTTGTGATAAAATTTGTTAAATGTTGATTTGTTTTAAGATGTCTTTCAAAGCTTTTCTTAAGGATATTTTTTATGACAGACATCACAGTGTTTTGTTTCCTTCTGAATAGGAGCTAGTAGGTTAAGTAGATTAAATGTATGCTTATTAGTTTCTAAATGTTTTTTGTACTGTTTATATTCTCGTTCACAAACGTTGCAATAATCCATATTTTATAGCAACAATTTAGACATATTTCAGCACTTAAAACAAAGTGCCTTTTTTACAGGCTTTTAAAGATGAAACTGTGTTTGAAATAAAATGCCTTTTTACAGGCTCTTTTATACTTGTTTCTATGCTTAAGTAAAGTGTCTTTTTTTACAGGCTTATAAAATAAAGTGCTTTTACACTTGTGTACAAACCTTAATATTACCATCTATATCTATATACCTTTTTTCACTAGTAGATACTACTGTAATACTTTCTAATTTAAAAGTAATTTTTAAATTTCTATTAACTATGATAAATCTAAATAAGAATTCACCTATAACATTTGCATTTGCATTTGTTTGCATTACTTGCATGAAGTAATTTGCATTACTTCACCTCCATTTTAATGAGATCAATATTTTTTATGTTATTAAAGAATATAGAGATTTCACCTTGTTTAAGACTAATAGTTTTATCTTCTTTTTCGGTAAGAGTATCAAAGATTTTTTCATCTTTCATTACTTCTTCAAGTTTACTATAGATCTCCATAAACATCAGTGAAACTTTTGTAATAATAACACAAACTGATTGTTTTTCAATGAGAGAAAATGCTCGACCTTCGAATGAGATAAGTGAACTCATATTATCTTTCATAATATGTTTAATCCATAAATTTTTATATTTATCTTTGTTCAATTTTACACTGGTGCAATATTCTTCATTTTCCTTTTTTGTTGAGGAGATTTATTGAAATTTTGCTTTTGTGTTTTGAAACACTTCTATTTATTAGCTAATAAACTTGTGTTTAGTTTAAGTAAAGTTTTACTATATAAATATGATAAGTTCTGAAGGATATTTAGAATTTCCAGACTCTCCATATGATAAATTAGAGAATTGTCTGGCTTGTGATAGAGTGGGATTAAATACAGAGTCAAAAGCACATAAACAATGTTTATTCTGTGATTATCTTTTAATTAATGATAATAAAAAATATAAAAATATATATAACTCTTTTAAATTAGAACCAAAAATGAATTACTTTACAAGATTAATAAGAGAGATTAATGTTAAGCATTATGATGATAATGCACCATTTCTTACAAGGGAAGAGACTATTTGTATTGAGGAAATGTATAAGGGTTTAATGATATTTATTATTCAAAATAATTTTAATGGAAATGTTCATACAAGATACTATATAATAATAATAATAATAATTCATTTATTTTGTATAGCGCTTTTCCAGAAGCCCAAAGGCGCTTTAATTATTATATAAATAAAATAATGGGTTATTTTGAAATTAAACCTGAACTCAGGATAAAATATAGAGTTTCTAAAAAAGCTCAAAAAATGGTAGATCTCCTTTTTTCAAAACATATAAATGAATGATTTTTTACCCGTTTGGGAAAATAAGATAAAATTTAATAACCATAAAAATCTTCCAAATTCATTGAGATGTCTAATAGTTGGTTCAAGCAGATGCAGAAAAACCTGTTTGCTTTTAAAGATGCTCCTTAGTCCTAATTTTGTAGATTATCATAATTTAATAATTTTTACGAAGTCAAGTTTTCAACCTGAGTATCAACTACTCTCACAGGGTTTTAATGCGGGTCTTAAAAAGGAAGACATTATCGGTTTATTTAAACTTCAAAACAAACTAAATGATTATAATATTGAAGATATAATACAATTATTTTGTGATACACAGAAATCCAAACCGAAACCAAAACCCATAACTTGTATTCTCAGTGATAATACGGATGATATACCTTCACCTCCAGATTTAGATAAATCAAAAAAGAATCTTGTTATCTTTGATGATTGTGTTAATGAGAGAAACCAAACAGTAATGGATAGCTACTATACAAGAGGGAGACATTCTTCTTGTAATTGTATTTATCTTAGTCAGTCATATTTTCAACTCCCTCGGCGCTCAATAAGAAACAATGCTAATACTTTTATTTTATTTCAGTTAAATTCAATAGATACAAATAATTTTTGGAGAGATAATTGTTCTACATTATGTAGTAGGAAGGAATTTGAAAATTATATGAAACACACGATTGGAAAATATAAATATATTGTTGTGAAACAAGATGAGATATTAAAGGATGTATTTTTATTTCAAAGATAATTACATATATAAATGACAACAATTATTATTAATCTTGTGGGTAAATCTGCTTCTGGAAAGAACTTTCATAAATCTAAACTCTTGAATAGTAAAAATGAAAAGATTGCAAGTTTTATTAAAAAACATCCCGTGATTCGTATTGTATCTACAACAACTAGAACCATGCGACCTGGGGAAGTAGAAGTTGAAGATTATTACTACATTTCAATGGAGGAACATATGTGATTGAAGAATGAAGGTCAAATATTTGAGGAGGTCTCTCTTGGTTCTACAAAATATTCACATTGTAAGTGAGTTAAATAAACTAAAATCTAACGGTCTTGGGATTTTAGAAACTAATCCTGAAGGAATGAGACAAATTATTAAACATTTGCGTGGTGATGGAGTTAAGATTTTATCATTTGGTTTTGATATCGATGAGGAAACTCAACACAAACGTATGAAAAGCAGAGATACAAGTATTAGTGAAGAAGAAATAACAACTCGTATTAATACTAATAAAGAATTTGATGAAATATTTAAAGAAAAGGATTTATTTCAACACATCTACTTTAATGATAAAGAAAAGGAAAATTTTCCGATTGACCTTTACAATTCAGTAAATTATATTTTTCAATAAATAAATACAGAAAATGAATACCGAAGAAAGAGCAAGAAAGTTTAAGGAACATCAAGAGTTGGTTTCAAAAGTTGTAAAGCAACAGGAAGACATAAAGAAGAAAAGGAGACAGAAACTGATGGGTGTAGAAGCGTTTGAAAGAAAACAAGAGAATTTTTTTAAACCACTTTTAAAAACTCAACAAATGATATCACCTGCAGTTCCCACGATATAATTTACTCCGAAAAAACTTCAAATGCTCAAAGATTTTAGTCAAATGACAGAGCAAGAACTTGGAGAATTAGAATATGATGATGCAGGATTATTTCAGCAACTTGAGGAGGTAAATCAACTTCCCAATTATATTGTGGAAGCTCTTCAAAACAATGAATATTCAGCGGATTCAAAAACCAGAGCAGGTCTTATTCCAACAGAAGAACCAGCACAGTTCTATCTTGTGAAAGAAAAGGTATTGATATTTAATGATAAATTGGTGTTCTTAAGTTCCGCTCAACCAAATGTTAAATTAACTCCAAGATTAATGTTTCTTCTAACAAACTCAGGATTCAGTGGTTCAAAATATTTTGATGAACCATTGAATACAGAAAATAAGGATGATAAAGCATATATTGATTTACTAGACTCACTTGATTATGGAGTTTCTGTTGCTGGTAAAAGTAAGAAGATTTGAGAAGGAGAAACATATTATTGATGCTTTAAGTAAGCTTGGTTCAGGTGTTAGTTTTCTTCCAAATGATCCATCACAATTAGTTAATAGGCTATTATTGCTGTTAGGTCGTAAGAAGGCTGAAAACAACAATTGTTTTAATGAAGCCTCAGCCATTTTAGATCAGTTGATGAACATGAAAATAATTAATAAATGTCAATACAAAGATATTTTATTACATATTAAATAAGAATGAGTAGCACAATTCTTAGTTTTAATTTCACAACGAGTGAATTCCCCTACCCACTGCAACTTAACCCCACAAACGAATATGAGGCATCTTTATTGTCAATGGAAACTTATAATACCTTGTTTAATATCACAGAGAAAAACAACAAGTTTAGTTATAATTCACGAAGTGGATATAAAACTATAACAGTTTCACCCGGAGCTTACGAGATTTCTCAAATATCTTCTGAAGTCTCTCGCCTTATGAAAGAACAAGGTGATGAACCAAAAATATTGCAATAGATATTCAAAAACACACTTCAAAATCAACTATTAAACTTAAATATAATTATAAAGTTGATTTCACGATTGAAAATTCGTTCAGAGAGTTATTGTTTTTCTCTTCAAAAAAGATTGCAACTAACGGGACGTTTTACAGTGATAATGTCATTCAAATATCATCCAGTATAACTTCGGTATTAATTCATTGTGATTTGATTGATGGTGCCTATAACGATGGAATAAGAACAAATACAATATTTTCATTCAGTGCATACTCAACCCCGATTGGTTATAAATTCAATATGGAACCAAAAAACTTGTCTATTTACCTGTGTCAGGAAAAAACATATACAGAGTAAATTTTAGGATAACCGATCAAGATAATCGGATGATTTCTTTCAATGAAGAAATTATATCCATCAGAATTCACCTACGTGAAGTTTTTCAATAAATAAATAATGGTTATTGTGAGGAAACACGAATTGGGAAAATATAAAATAATTACAGGGGATGGGATTGGAGAGGGCATGTTCCTTTCACCATACTATAAGGGTGAAGGTATGTTTCTTGGTAGAGGTTACTATAAACCGAAGAGACAATGGGGTGTGGGGCATCAATTTAGAAATAAAGAAGATGGGATAATTGATACTCTAATGGGTATTGGTTCAACCATTCTTAAACATAAAGACTGAATTGGTTCAACTGCTTCTGCCGTGGGCTCAGTTGCGGGTGCTATAAAGAGTATAAAAGATGCTCAAAAGGAGTCTCATAAATTACAAGCAATCAAAGAAATTAATAAAGGGAAAACTCAACTATCTTCACAAGAACAACAAAAAATCATTCAAATACTTGGTCAGGGTTTCAACGATTTTAATGCTATATAAATACAACTATGGAAGCGATTGATAGTATCTATGATTTGGATGATACGATTATCATTTCAAACTCCACTAAAAAGGAAGACTATTTTAAGGTAAATGCTATAAAAGGAACAGACTGGAATTCAAACGGAACAAAAAGTTTTGAAATAAATAATCAACAAACTTACTTGAATCTAGCTGATCGTTTCTTGTTGTGTAAATTTAAATTCACTAAGACTGCGAATAACACTAATGCTACACTCGTAAATGATTTCTTCTGGAAAATGTTTGATAGTGTCCGCCTGTATATTGGAACACAAGAGGTTGAAGCGGTTGATTATGTCTCTGCTACATCTGAAATGATGAAATTTACACTATCGTTTAGTGATAGAATGGGTAAGGGAGCTGTTGAAGGTTTTATTCCTGATATGTCAACGGGAACAAATGCAGACCCTGGTTATAGTCAAAGGAAGGCAATGTATAATGATGAAACAAAAGCAGAGAATAGTTTTACCGCAGCTCTTAAAGCTCTTAAAGGTATATTTGGATTTTGTGATTATGATAAAGTTTTGTATGGGCTTAAAATTAGATTTGAACTACAAAGGAATGATAATGTAAATAGGTTGCTTTTTGGGGCTGAAAATGCTTCTGGCGACAATAATAAATTTGTTATTAATGATATGTGGTGGTATATTAGTGAATATACTCCTAATCTTAAAATGGAAGAGATGTTAAATAAAAGACTTAACTCTAAGAGTGTTAAACTGTGTTACACATAGTGTTAAAGTGTTAAACTGTTAATACACAAGTGTTAAACACATAACTCTGACATTCACTTAGCATTGGATGAATGCCCTCTTGTGGCATTAAACACATGACCCTGACATTCACTTAACATTGGATGAGCGCCATCTTGTGGCATTAAACACATAACTCTGACATTCACTTAACATTGGATGAGCGCCCTCTTGTGGCATTAAACACATAACCCTGACATTCACTTAACATTGGTTGAACGCCATCTTGTGGCATTAAACATATAACCCTGACATTCACTTAACATTGAAGTTCATTTCATTTTTATTTTCATTTTAAGGCCATTTTCCCGCTCCGGTTCGGTCTGGAGAGGATGCTGGCGTTACTTGTTCACCGCTTCTCCGACTGGGCCATTGTACATAGTTTGCTTTTCTGGTGGTCGTGGCGGATTTTTGACCGTTGGGCCTGCCCTCTCCTCGGTCCTGGCTCTGCTCCTGGCTTCGCCTGCCCGGCTCCTCCACTGTTTCCTCAGGCCCGCACCCGTCGTTTGTGGCTGTTGTTTGCGGCGGTGGCTGTTTGCCGCTGTGGTCTTGATTAGCGGCTGCGGTCGTTTGCCGCTGCGTTTGCCGCTTTGCCTCCTCGACCTTGGCCTCGTACTCGTCCCTTCTCTCCTGCCTGGCATGGCTCTGAGGTACTCCGCCGCAAGGCTCCTTCTGCTCAGCACTTACTCCACCCCATCATGCATCTCTGCAATCAAATCCCACGGACTCCTGCCATGACCCAGATATATTCATAGAGGCTCCGGTCGTAAGTTTGTTTACTTACAAACAGGTCACTCCATTCCCATACTCTGGTCGGCTCAGCGCACTCCCACTCATCGTCCCAGCGCACCTGGTCACAGCAAAGCACACGATCGCACCTCCTGTCTGCAAACCCTGGCTAAATCACCTGAGTTCATCCCCACCGTACAAAACAACATCAAGCTCACCCTGTTCAATACCCGGTCCCTCAACAACAAAAGCCTCATCCTGAACGACTACATTCTGGATAATAAACTGGACTTTCTCTGTCTCACTGAAACCTGGCAACAACCTCTGGACTACTTCGCACTCAACCTCACTACACCCAATGGATATTCTTACATCAATAAACCACGCTCGGAGGGCCGAGGTGGTGGAATTGCTGTAATTCACCGACAAGACATCAAGACCAGCCTCATCTCCATCTCATCTGCTCCATCATTTGAACACCTGGATTTTAAACTCTCTGGTCACACACAGTCAGTCATGGCTGTCGTCTACCGCCCTCCCAAACCACACCCATCATTCCTGTCTGACTTCTCCTACTTTCTGACCCAGCTATGTTCCCTCTCCCCCTCAATCCTCCTCCTCGGTGATTTCAATATCCACATGGACTCCACTGACTCCACAATAACCACTGACTTCACTGATTTACTCACCTGCTTTAACCTCACTCAACATGTCAACTTTCCTACCCATAACCGTGGTCACATTCTGGACCTTGTCTGCTCTACTGGATTAATTTTGCACCATCTCTCTGGCTCCGACCTCACCCTCTCTGACCACTTAGCCATCACTATGACCATCAACATCCCCACCCCAGCACGAAGGCATTATCGCACTATCAACTTCCGTAAGCTAAACGCTCTTTCACCGACCTCATTCTCATCCACCCTCTCTGAAAAAATGTCCACTTCTCCCTTCGTTGACCTCCACACCCCTTCTGACCTCACTGACTACTACAACCACACTCTCTCCTCCTGCCTTGACCAGCTTGCGCCTATAAAAACCAAAACAGTTTCTTTCACCCATTCTGCTCCCTGGTTTACCCCTGAACTCCACCTGATGAAAACTCGTGCTCGCCAACTTGAAAGACTCCGTAATAAAACAGGTCTCACAATTCACTCCCAAGCCCACAAGGACCACCTACAACACTACAAAGATTCCCTCTCCCGCGCCCGCTCCGCCTACGACTCTCAAATTATCCACTCTGGCTCCGGAAACCCAAAAGCACTCTTCTCTGCAATAAACAAACTCCTCAGCCCCCTGAACACCACCACCCAGTCATTCACAGTAGACAACTGCATCTCCTTCATTTCATTCTTCCAAAGCAAAATTGACAACATCTACAACAGCTTAACCACCACCGCACCCGCTCCCCCTCAAACCACCTGCCCCCCCTTATCCTGCCAACCCCTGTCTCAATTCTCCCCAGTCTCCCCTACTGACCTCTCTGAAATCCTCATAGGAATGAAAACTGCCACCTGCACTCTTGACCCCATCCCCTCCAGCTTTGTCAAGGCCTCCCTTCCTGCTCTCTCTCCACTTATCACTGCAACAATAAACTTCTCGCTGTCTACAGGCATCATCCCACCATCCATCAAAATTGCTGCTGTTACCCCCATTCTGAAAAAACCTGGACTCAAACCTGACACCCTAAATAATTTCAGACCCATCTCCAACCTACCCTTTCTGTCAAAAGTTTTGGAACGCGCTGTAGCCACTCAACTCAAACATCACCTCTCCGCCAATAACCTGTATGAAACATTCCAAAACGGATTCCACTCCAACCACAGTACTGAAACTGCTCTCCTCAAAATCACCAACGACCTTCTCTTCTCCTCTGACGCTGGCAACCTCAACATTCTCATCCTCCTCGACCTCAGCGCCGCCTTTGACACCATCAATCACACCATCCTCCTCACCCGACTTGAAACCACCTTTAACATTACCGGCACTGCCCTCTCTTGGATGAAATCATACCTCTGTGACAGACTGCAAATCAATCAATAACTGCAAATCCCCCACTGCTCCCCTCCCCCAAGGTGTGCCCCAAGGTTCAGTTCTTGGCCCCCTCCTCTTCATCCTGTACCTGTCCCCCCTTGGTCACTTAATCCGCCGTCATGGTCTCCAATTCCACTGCTTCGCCGAGGACATCCAGCTTTTCATCTCCACCAAGTCCATCTCCACCGCCACCCACTCTATCCTGACAAACTGCATCATTGAAATGAAATCCTGGCTTCAAATCAACTTCCTCAAACTTAACTATGATAAATCCGAAATAATCATCATTGCCCATAAACGCTCACCAAATCCATCCATAACTTTGCCCTCAACATCGACTGTTTCCCTGTATCCACCTCCCCTCACATCCGGAATCTTGGCATCATCTTTGACCAAACCCTCTCCTTCGACAAATACACTAAACAGATCACAAAGACAGCCTTCTTTCACCTGAAAAACATCGCCCGTCTCCGTCCATCCCTCACCTCCACGGCTGCAGAAACCCTCATCCACGCCTTCATCACCTCCCGTCTGGACTACTGCAACAGCCTCATCTATGGTTCACCCTCAATAATCACCAATAAACTCCAATACATTCAGAACTCACCCATTCCCGGACCCGTGACCACATCACCCCCGTCCTTTACAAGCCTCACTGGCTCCCCATCCCCCAGAGAATCCAGTACAAAATCCTCCTCTTGACCTACAAAGCCCTCCATAACCTGGCCCCATCCTACCTGGCTGACCTCCTCTCCAGACAAACTCCCACCCGCAACCTCCGCTCTGCTGGTACCAACCGCCTGACCCCCCCCCCCATCCGGACCAAATTCAGACCCTGGGGGGACAGGGCCTTCTCCATCGCTGCTCCCACCCTCTGGAACTCACTACCTCACACCATCAGAGACTCCTCCTCACTCACCACATTCAAAAAATCACTCAAGACCCACCTGTTCAACACTGCATTTAACATTTAATCCACATCATTTAACCCCTGACTATCTCTTCTCCTTCTCCTTCCTTTTGCTTTGATTATTTACCGATTGATTTTTGTCTTTTTGCACTTGTTTTTTGTACTCTGTCAAAGCATCTTTGGGCTTCATGAAAAGCGCTATATAAAATAAATGTATTATTATTATAATTATTAAGACCCGGCTAAATGTATCATACCTTAAAAGAAGATGTCAACACGTTAAACTGGAACACACTAGCTACACTTGGAATTTAGGTGTTCTTCAAGGAAAGCCACGATACCTATGGCTCATTTTTAAGAAACCAGATGGAGATGAAGGGACTGATAAGAATAATGCGCTGGGTGATAATGCTAAGGTGAAACAACTTTGGGTTTCTCTTGATGGCACATTTTATCCGCGAGATAGATTGGAAATTGATTGGGAAAAAAATGATTATGCGGAAGCCTACAAGTCTTCCCAAAAGGTGTGTGAAAGCAACAGTAATAATGAACCTATTTTGGATATGGTTGCATTTCAAAAACTTTACACAATCTACGCAATTGACTTGAGTTCTCAAAAGGAAACTATAAAGTCTAATAGAGTGGACACTTCTCTATATATTGAAAGAGAAGAGAATGAAGAAGTTGATGCATATTGTTTGCTTTTGGAAGAAACAGAATTGCAGATTAATACAGATAATGGTGTTATGATTAATATCACATAGATTTTTTCTAATAAATAAATGAGTAGGAAAGAACCAACTGGGGTATATGTTTATCAAATCAATCTTAATAAATTAACATCTTGTATTCAAAATCAAAAGCCTTGTATTATTAATGTTAATACAATTCAAAGAAAAGGAGCAGTAAGAATTGATGTTTTACTCACAAGAGAGCAGGTGAAAACACTAAATGATGTTGGATCACTTAAAATTAAAATGACAAAACTATGTCAAAGAAATATTCAACAAGGGAAACGAGTGGATGATATCTTCCATTTCTAATTCCTTTATTTGCTGGTTTAAGTGTGGCAGGAGCCTTGATGGGAGGTATTTCAGCTGTGGTAAAAACCGCTAATGAAAGGAAGGCTCAACTACAAGCTCAAAAGGAGTTGGAAAGACACAACAAAGAGTTGGAGAAACAAATTAGTGGAAGTGGTGTAATTGTGGATTTTGCTCAAAAACCTGAAAGTCTACCTGATAAAGCTAGATTGTTGGTTGGAGATATGCTTTCCTCTATCGCTCAAGCGGGTATTAAACTAACTAAAAGGGGTAATGGGTTTTATCTTTCTCATAAATAAATGGATAAATGGTTTAAACAATTTGGAAAGAATACAACGTCAAATATTGAACTTGCTAAGTATTGTAAAAAACTAAAAATTGACAATGTGATTATTTGTATGAGAGATGAATTAACAAAGTTGTCCAAGAATACAAAGAATATTATTATGAATTTAGACACACAGAATGGTTCTCATTGGGTTTGTATTCATAAGTCAGGATAAATATAATTTTGATAGTTATGGTATGCCACCGCCTGTTGAAGTAATACAATTCTTACAGAATGGTGTTTATCAAACATTTCAAGTTCAAGAAATTAATTCTAAATGTTGTGGCCAATTATGTTTATATGTATTATTTCAACTCAACAATAATGAACATTTTTATGATGTCATTTTTAATCTAATATAAATGACGTATGTTGTAAAAGATGGTTCTATCTTTGGTGTATCCCGAGAGTTGGATATTGATTTATCAAATTATTATACAAAGGCACAGGCTGAACGACAAAAATATAGTATAAGTAAAAATATTAATATGAAGAATACTTATAAATTAATCAATTATCCGGGTCCTACTGACGTGAATGACTTGGTGAGATTAAGTGATTTATCGCAATATATATTCCAAAAGAAAAAAGCACGTTTTGTTAAACAAGTAAAATTTACAACCACAACACCTGGTTATACAGACCATACACCATTCCTCATTAAATTTAACTATCTGCTTACAATTGAATTTTATAAAGAAGGAGATATAGTTAATATGCGAATAGATAAGTGGGGGTATGATATGCCTGATTTAGGGTACAATTGGTTTTTTTCAATAAACTTAGAAGACCTACATGATTTTAATCAGTCTCGTAAAGAAGAATATTATCCGCTTGGTGAGGACAAGGAGTTATGTGGAAGTACAATTAGCAAACAACAAATACATGAGTTAGGAAATAGAAAAATATATGATAGTATAGCGATGGTTTGCATGACAAAGAAGGAAGGTAATGAGATAAAGATAGAAAGCCGAGGAATACAAACCGATTTGGTAGTGGGAAGATGGGGTATAATATTAATATTGTCATAATATTAATGTCATAATATTAATTACCTGTCATAATATTCATCTCACATATATTTCTGATACATAAATGGCAGGAAGAAGACTACAAGAGAATTATAATTTTCGTATTCAGGAATACCTACAAGAAAAGGGTGCTCAGTTTTACATACCTTATGAATTAGAACATATACATGGAAATTTTGTAATTAAAAACTGGCCTTATACTGATATTGCTAAACCCACAAATAGAGACTTGATTAAAATATTAAATAAAAATGAACTCCTCAAAGTTATGACATATAAAACTCTTTTAGAAATCATCAACAAATCTTATTGGTATCCTTTTATGAGAAAAATAATTATAGAGACAAGAATATCTCAAAATCCAGATGAATATATGTATAATATTCTTTGGGGCTCAAACTCAAGGGTAGCAAGGGATGAGGAAGGAGTTGAAGAGAGGGAAGAAAGAGAGAAAAAGGAGAAGGAGGAAAGGGAGAAAAAGGAGAAGGAGAAGGAGGAGAGGGAAGAAAGAGAAAAAGGAGAAGGAGGAAAGGGAGAAAAAGGAGAGGGAGGAAAGAGAGAAAAAGGAGAAGGAGGAAAAGGAGAAAAAGGAGAAGGAGGAGATGTAGGAAAGAGAGAGGGAGGAAAAATATAAAAAGATGGAAATCAGTGAGATTAATAAAAGATTGAATGTATTACGGCAAATAAATCAATCTCAACGCACCAAAGAGGAAAATAAAGAATTAATGACTCTTAGGAAGATATTGGTTTCAAAATTTGCTGAGATGAGTTCAGGGACACGATATACATGAAGAGGAGAAAGGTCATATAGTTGATGTTGGGGTTATTCACTTCAGTTAGTTTTTTTGTAAATAAATGTATGAGAAAGTGAAGGCATTCCTCAGAATTCTTTATGTTTTAAAAAGCAAGCTAGAAATGTATATGTTGAAAACCAAAAAGGTTTTCGTACTCTGTAGGAATTTTTCTGATAAATAAATGAGTTATTGTGTTAAGTGTAAAAAGAAAACTAATACGAAAAATACATCGTATGTTAAAGGTAAAAATAATAGAGTTTTTGAAAAGGGGATATGTTTAGTGTGTGGCTCTAAAAAGTGTCAATTCATTTCTTAGCATAAAAGTGGGGAAGATATACAAAAGTTTTTGTCAGGGAGCAAATCTACAACAACTGGAATTCCAGGGGAATTACACCTTCCGGGGTATTCTTTCTGTGGTCCAGGAACAAACTTGGATAAAAGATTAGATGAGGCTGACAATCCTAAACCTTGGTCTAAACCTATAAATAGGGTTGATGAAGTGCGTATGAAGCATGATATTGATTATCGGAATACCACTACATTGGATGAAAAACATGAGGCAGACAGAGAAATGGTGTATAATTTGTCTTTGATACAAAATCCTACGTTGAGAGTGAAAGTTGATAGGTTTATTGTGAAAAAAATGATAAGTGCTAAATTGAAACTTGGTCTTGGTTATTCACCCTCAAATAACTATTAGGCTCTAATGATGTCAACAAGACTGAGGAGCTTTTGGCTGATGAATTGCATAAACCTATAATCACAAAGTTTAAAAAGACATTCTGAAGACACCGACAACATCTGGTCCGCCGATTTAATTGAAATGAATAATGTTAGGGGATACAGGTATGCTTTCACCGTTATTGATTTGAGGAGTAGATATGCTTGGTTTGTTCCTTTGAAAAACAAAAGGGGTAATACTCTTATGTGAGCTTTCAGTGGAATATTTAGTAAGAGTAAAAGAAAACCAAAGAAGTTATGGACTGACAAGGGAACAGAGTTCTATAACAAAATATTTATGAAATTTCTTAAGGGGGAGGGTATTAAATTATACAGCACCTTTTGTGAAGGAAAGGCAGTTGTTATTGAGCGTTTTAATCGCACTTTGAAAGAGAGATTATAGAAAAAATTCACACAACTCGGTTCTCAACAATGGGTATATTTAATTCAGGATATTGTAAATAATTACAATAATACAGTTCATCAACAAAATCAAAACCATCGGAAACATGTACAAAATTAGAATATGAAAAGGAGATTAATTTGCGAAAACCCAAGTTCAAAGTTGGTGATATTGTCAGAATATACAGATGGAAAAGCCATTTTGAGAAAGGTTACACAAAAAATGGACTAATGAATTATTTAAAATCGTTGATGTAATGGATACAGTCCCTTGGACCTACAAATTATATGATTTAAATGGGGAATAAATCTTGGGTTCATTTTACTCACAAGAATTACAAAAAACACAGGTAAGCAGATAATACCCTTGAAAACAATACACCAGGGTGTGGTATTAAAAATAATAAATAAATAATAAAATGTAATGGGGATACGTTTTTGAGATCTGTGAACCCCAAACACAGAATCCCTCAACTTTTCAGTTGGGGCTTAACTTTTGCACACAATTTTGTTTGTTGGTGTGTGTGTGTATGAGTCATAATAATATACAAACCTTAACCCAACCCCATCCCTAACCCAACCCTAACCCAACCCCATCCCCCACATTCAAAATCCCAACCCCAACCCAACCCCATCCCCAACCCAACCCCATCCCTAACCCAACACCATTGCTAACCCAACCCATCCCTAACCCTCACATTCAAAATCCCAACCCTAAACATTCCCTAACCCAACCCCATCCCTAACCCAACCCCATCCCTAACCCAACCCCATCCCTAACCCAACCCCATCCCTAACCCAACACCATCCCTAACCCAACCCCATCCCCAAACCTTACATTCAAAATCCCAACCCTAACCCAACCCCAACCCCATCCCTAACCCAACGCTAACCCAACCCCATCCCTAACCCAACCCTAACCCATCCCCATCCCTAACCCAACCCCATCCCTAATCCAACCCATCCATAAACCTCACATTCAAAATCCCAACCCTAACCCAACCCTAACCCATCCCCAACCCAACCCATCCCTAACCCAACCCCATCCCTAACCCAACCCCATCCCTAACCCAACCCATCCTCAACCCAACCCCATCCCTAACCCAACCCCATCCCTAACCCAACCCCATCCCTAACCCAACCCCATCCCTAACCCAACCCCATCCCCAAACCTTACATTCAAAATCCCAACCCTAACCCAACCCCAACCCCATCCCTAACCCAACCCTAACCCAACCCCATCCCTAACCCAACCCTAACCCATCGCCATCCCTAACCCAACCCCATCCCTAATCCAACCCATCCCTAACCCTCACATTCAAAATCCCAACCCTAACCCAACCATAACCCCAACCCCAACCCAACCCAACCCCAACCCAACCCTAACCCTCACATTCAAAATCCCAACCCCAACCCTAACATAGTCTTATTTTCTTTTTTTTAAATACGTATTTCAAAATTTTCTTTTCCTCTTCCTCCAATTCTGTCTTTCAATGCTTTCAAGTTTGAAGAAGTAGAAATGGGAAGAAAGAATTTTCCAGCATTTTCTTCCTCGAACTTTCTTGATATTGCTTAAATCAAGCATCATTAAACAAAGAACATTGTTCATTGCTTTAGAATCTAAAGAGTCTCCAAGATGAAACCAACTTTCCAAGTTCCCAAGGTATAACCACATTCCTGTTGAGCCTCCAAGATAGGTATCACATTGTGAGCCATCAAAACAAAACCCCATTCCGAGTCTCCAAAAATATAACCATCTTTCCAAGTCTCCAAGGTAGAACCACAATTTTCAGAAATATTGGGGGTTTTAGGCCATGGGCTACCTAGACCCCTGGTGCGAGCTTGGATCCGCTGATCCAAGCTCGTAGCACTGACGATGAACAGCGGAAGAGGCAAGCCGACATGGAGAAGGCACACGGAGTTGTGTGAAGGTTAACAGGTGTTAACGGATAGTCACCATGGTGTTTGACGCAGGAAAGTTCGTCCCTATATTTTCACTGTTAACATTCAATTTCGTGTTCAGGACACCCCAAGGCTTAAAAAAAACCTTGGGTGGTAGGTTGGTGGGGGGGGGGGGGGTGCACCAGGGGTCTAGGTAGCCCATGGCCTATTTCTGTGATGAGTCTCACATAGTATAACTGCAGACCATCAGGGAAAACTTCCCTTTCCCAATTTTTTAGGGTTTCTGTGATGAGTCTCACATAGTATAACTGCGGACCATCAGGGAGAACTCCCCTTTCCCAATTTTTTAGGGTTTCTGTGATGAGTCTCACATAGTATAACTACGGACCATCAGGGAGAATTCCCGTTTCCCAATTGTCATAAATTTGTGGGTCTCCAATGTATAACTTGTATTCTGGCTCATCAAGGTAGAACTTGTTCAGTGGGTTTTGTTTTGATAACTCACAATAAGTGTCATCATGGTAGAACTCTTTTTCAGGATTTTGTGGATCTCCAAGGTATAACTCTTTGGGTGGGTCAGCAAGGTAGAACTCGTTTTGTGGGTCTTGGTTGTTCAAAATCTCTTCAAACAAAAAAACAACTTCATCCCAAGTTGTGTTAAAAGCAGTATTTTCATTTCGTATCTGAGATACAATTTCCTGTGAGAGAAAATAACAATGTATTAATTTAATACAATATTTTTATTTGCATAAATCAAGCCCTATCTATATAATTATAAAATTGAAATCTTGCCTGTTTGTGTGTAACATTCGATCGGTCCGGGGGCGTGGCTAACCCCTTTGAGAGAGTAGTAATATCCAACATTTTATTAACTCGCATAGCTTTGAGGCCTGTTTTGTAGGCCCGTGGTGTCTTGCTCTCTCTCTCAGTTTTATTTCAAATCAAATTCGATATATCATTTCATTTTTCACAGTCGCTAACATAGTTTTAGACTCGGTTGAAAAAAAACGGGAAGAAAATCCGATGAAAGTTTCCGTTTATAGAACGAAATGAATTCTGAAAGGCTTGTATCTTCAAGGCCATTGAGTCTGTTTCACGCCTTTATGTTCAATCTAACTCGCCATATGATTTCATTTTTCACTCGCCATATGGGTGGCACTGGCGGAAAAGAAATAATTGAGAACATTCACGCACACACGGGAAATTGCAGAGATATATTTTAAAAATCGCGCCACATTGATATACGAAAATACACCACCTAAAATAACAGGCATACAGTATATATCTTCGTTATTTCAACCAACATTATTACCCGGAAGTAAAATATGTTTCAGGAAATTACCGAGAGATATTTCTTCGATTTTTTAAATTATTTATATGCGCATACACTTTAAATAGGTTTATTTGAAATCTTTAATTTTCACAATGTAATTTATTTGTCATTTGATGATCGGCAAAACAATAGCACAAACACAATACTATTTGCAGGAAGAATGTCGTATCAACCCTCCGACGGCGCTACGGATGCGGACAACAAATCACACCTCACGTCTATGGACACGAATAGCAACGTCCGCACGAATCAGTCATCAATGATTTTCATTGACGTGCCTGGAGGCACAGGGAAGACGTTTCTTATTAACCTGATTCTCTCTAAAGTGAGAGCGAGTGGAGAAGTTGCCCTTGGGTGGCCTCATCTGGCATAGCTGCTACCCTCATGCCTGGTGGAAGAACAGCGCACTCAAGGTTCCAAATCCCTCTGACACCGAGGGAAGATGGCGTATGCAACATCGATAAAAATTCCACTATCGCAGACCTCTTTCGAAGTACAAAACTCATCATGTGGGATGAGTGTCCTATGATCAGGAGAGAGAGTTTCGAGGCTGTGGATCGCACGTTGCGTGATGTATGTGACAAAGACGAGCCTTTTGGAGGGATCTTGACGATATGCTGTGGTGATTTCCATCAACTTCTGCCCGTGGTGAAAAGAGGGTGTGATGCTGACGTTGAGAATGCGTGCATAAAGAAGTCCTACTTATGGCAGAGCTTTGGAATGTTTCACTTGAGAACTAATATGCGACTGACCGACGGAAGTGGGCAGTTTTCAAGATTTTTGCTCGACATCGGCGAGGATAGAATCGAGAAAAATGCGGATGATGAGATAGATTTGCCAGAGGATATACTGCTGACAGCGAGTGGGCTCGATGAGTGCATCGATACCATATATCCATCATTCGCCAATCCGATGGAGGTTTTTTCAGCAAGGTCTATATTAGTGCCCCTCAATGATATGATGCGAAACATCAATTCAAGATGCATCACAAGGTTCCCTGGTGCTAGCAAGGAGTATGCTGCCTTCAACAGTGTGACTGAGGGTACTGATGCGACGCACTTCCCAACAGAATTCCTAGAAAATCCGTTGAAGTCTCGGGATTGCCGCCGCACAACCGCCGATTGCCGCCGCACAACGAGCTCAAAAAAGGATCCCCTATCATTTTGATGTGGTACTTGGACCCTCCGAAACTTTGCAACGGGACGCGCATGATTGTTGAGGACATGCTTCGAAATATTATAGTTGCGAGGATCATAAGTTCAACGTTTGAAGGCGAAACTGTAATGCTCCCTCGGATCCGACTAAATCTGTCGGAAGCTGAGGATATCCCTTTGCAGCGCTGCCAGTTCCCCATACAATCCTGCTTCGCAATGATGATCCATAAGGCGCAAGGGCAAACTATGGAGAATGTGCTGGTCTACCTGGAGAAACCGGTCTTCCAGCATGGTCAGCTGTATGTGGCACTCAGTCGAGGGAAGAGGAAAGAGAACGTGTGAGTTTATGTAAATGGAGGATCGTCGACAAAGAACATCGTCATCAGAAGTGTCCTCTGACAACAAAATCGTGGTAGTCCACGGGTCGCGTGTTTTTTTCTAAAAAAAAAAAAAAAAAAAAAACGTGATCGGAGATAAGGGCCGAAATCACGTGTCACAGGTAAGTGATTTAGAACGCTGGAGAGGTGAGCCTTCTGGCTTGCTGGCCCAAATAATCTCCCTGATGATGTCCAGCGTTCGCTTTAGTTCTATTCTCATATCTATTCAAACTGACATTGACCCAACGGGTCATGGGTCGTCTAGTGAATATTAAAATTAACTTTGCTAACTCTTACACAAGTCTCATCTTTAAAAAAAAAAAAAAAAAATTTAATTAAAAAAATTAATAAATAAACAGACCTACCTCCATTGATAAGAGGTTCGAGTCCAGTTCATCAATCTGAAGGGTGAGCTCCACACAGGTAGTAGGACTCCAAGGAATAGCAAAGTTATCCCATTCCATTTCGGCACAGTTGTCCA
Source organism: Myxine glutinosa (assembly GCF_964187855.1). Classification (NCBI taxonomy): domain Eukaryota; kingdom Metazoa; phylum Chordata; class Myxini; order Myxiniformes; family Myxinidae; genus Myxine; species Myxine glutinosa. The sequence goes on along the minus strand of NC_136261.1, from coordinate 286,702,826 downwards.
TTCTCAAGAGAAGCAGAAAGCGTGTTTGAAAAAGCCTGTGTGGTCGGTGCCTTTTATAAGAAGGGCTGGGTGTGTGTCATTTCCTGTGGAAATTCCCTGGGCAAACCTGGACAGGTCTTAACTGGAAATGATGTAATGTCTTAACTGAAAATGATACAATGCTGGAGAGTTTATAAAGTGGGTGGGACTTAAAGTGGGCGGGGCTTAGCAAAAGTGGGTGGGGTTTAACAAAAGTGGGTGGGGTTTAACAAAAGTGGGTGGTTTTAACAAAAAGTGGGTGGAGTTTGGCAAAAAAGTGGGTGGGGCTTACCAAAAAGTGGGTGGAGCTTATAAAAAGGTGGGTGTGGCTTAGCAAAAAGTGGGCGGAGCCTAACAAAAAGTGGGCGGCGCTTAACAAAAAGTGGGCAGAGCCAACCAAAAAGTGGGTGGCACTGGCGGATTTCAAACTAGAACATTGAGGGAGGTTTACCATTATATCTTAGCTCAGTTAAAATATCTTGATAAAGAACCAAACTCAAACATCTTCTTTGTTAATATATTAGATGGTGATGAGAGTTGTAGGAGAATTAAATTATTTCCGACGCATAAACAAATATTTGTAGGATCGTTGTTTAAGTTTATTAATAGTTAAATGCTGGTTGGAGTAAAGAAGGCCATTATTATCTTTTATTTAAGTCAAAAGATAAAGTTTTGGTAGAGAATTTAAAAGAAGATATTTCTTTTGCTATGGTTATACGGTATGCAAAAAAAAGTTTAATTAAAAGGTTAAAAGGCCATTAAAGACCAAAAGGGTAGGAATATAGGTGATAAGAGAAAACGAAGGAATATGAGGGCAAGGGAAAAATTTACATGTAAGTGAATGGAGAAATCGGGGTGGTCCACTTGGTCCAGGAACAACATTTTCCTTCTACTCATATGCTTTTCAAAGATACATTTGTTTAAACAACATCCACCAGCAAATACTACCAGATAGACTGTGGGCCGAGCTCATGTTTTGTTTACTTTCGTGACCCACCTCACATATCCCCCTGCATTTATATTATGATCTGTAAAAATATTACAGAATTCATATCTGAAACTCGTCAAGCACCAAAATTGCACATATTTTCAAAAAGTGGAAAAACACTCAAAATGTTGATGATCTTTTTAATAAATATTGTCCAATCACAGCACGTGTAACATAGGCCACGAGCGGCCATGAATGCTAATCAGCCAATCGCGCGATTCGTTTCAGACTGTACATACAGTACTGGCGCAGCTGTCATGGCGACAAGCATATGCCAGTCCAGTGCATGTCTTCTTCATCTGCATGTTGAGCTCTTTTGCATGAAAAGATGAATGATATATGTAGATTGATAATTATAGGCACACATATTAATTGATTGCGGGACTTGTAATGAATTGATGCATATCTGTCTGAATGAACAAATCTAATGCATACTAATACCAAAAAAAATCAACAGTAGGTACATTTTAGTATCATTATTGGATAATTTCCTTACATTATACGAATGTGTGTGTGTGTGTGTGTGTGTGTGTGTGTGTGTGTGTGTGTGTGTGTGTGTGTGTGTGTGTGTGTGTGTGTGTGTGTGTGTGTAAGGATTGAAACCTCGAGGAGGAAAGGTGCCCAGCTGATGATCCGTGCAGTCGGAAAACGAGTCAATTGCTTACTGGTTAAGGTTCTTGCTTTGGGTGGAGGAACTATGTTTTGAGGTTTACAATTTAAATAAAGTTGAATATGGGATGTTGTGAAATTAACATCATTTATAGCAATCCTTTAAATTATTTATATTTAAGTTTAGGAACAACCAATACTGTACAATTAATTGAATGTGTGTGTGTGTGTGTGTGTGTGTGTGTGTGTGTGTGTGTGTGTGTGTGTGTGTGTGTGTGTGTGTGTGTGTGTGTGTGTGTGTGTGTGTGAAAAAAGATTGAATTGTGAGGAACAGAAATGAAGAAACGAGCTGTGTGTACGTAGGACTTCGATCACCAACAATCCTGAATAGTTTCCCCATCTCTACATAGACTACATACTTTATATTTAGAATTCCCATTCAGTTATAAACAGCTATATAATAATGGACACAAGATGGCGCTATAGTTTTTGCCAATTAGCATAACTAAATAATGTGCAACTTTTTGCACTGACGAGTTATGGATTCTTTGCAAGTGATTTTTTGGAGGGATAACAGCCTCAGGGAACAGGCAACAACCATTATTCAAAGAAAGATATAGTAATGGTTTCACATGGTAGTTTATTATGACAATTCTGACTTTGTTTACGTAGTTTTGGCATACTACTCCGACACCCTTATGCATTAAAAAATCTTTTTATTACCTGTATGAAATGAGGATTACAAATTCAGCAAATATGAGAAAGACAGCCACAAGTTTAAAGAAAAAGCGTCAGACATTCTATCTGTAATACTATAATTCCACTCTGTGGTATGTCTCAAGTTCAAACAAGAAAAAGCAGAACATTCCAAAAAAAACAGCTGACATAGTTTTTTGACATACAGCTGACATAGACGAATATGTATTGCCCTTTATTCAAAGCATGGATGAAAGATCATGGGTAAAAACGTTTTTATAACAAAGTTATAGCAAAAACAAAATCATGCCCCAAGGCAATGTGATGGGATAAAAATTGAATAAATAAATTTTCCTCCAATCCTGAACGGAAAAAACCCACAAACACAGGGGCATGCACTACCCTTTATTGTAAGCATATATGAAAGGTCATGCAAATATAAGTTAATATAACAAAGTTATAGCGAAACAAAAATCGTGATTGGCCTGGTTCCAAAAAGACCCACAAACGCATTAACGGGGGGTAACCTTTTCAAAATACATTCTCCCCGACCCTGAAAATAAAAAAACCAAAACACTCTCACAGGAATATGTATTACCCTTTATTTGAAGCATATATGAAAGATCATGGGTGTAAACATTTTTAAAACGAAGTTATCGCAAAAACAAAATTCAGGAACCATTCAGGTCCGCACAACTTTTAGTCCAACGGTTTGGTTTAATTGCATTTAGATCATCACATCATTCCTGTAAGTGGAAATACACAATAAGCATACGATGCGACATCTCATAAAGCCATTCATATCAGTCAATGCAAGCAAGCTAGATATTCTATAAAGGCGTACCATTAACGAGGCTACCGATGTAACATGTCACAAGGGAGAAGTCTCGGAGCACTGACACAGTAACGGGTCTTATAGTCACGCCCCTAGTGGGGACAACAATGACAGCGAGCAGCGAGCATCCCCACCCGGGTTCAGTACGGATACGATTTCACTACATTCACCCCCCCGTCAGAATTATACGGCCGCGCGGCTAAAAGCGAGTGAGCGTCAGCATGGGCGCGGAGTATTAGTCGGCCCAACCGTAGCGGGCCGGGCGGCGAATTTCTCTGCCAGCACGCGTTCGAAATTCCCCGGGTACGGCGTCTCGTAACCCTGTATCCCCGGTGTCAGAGGCGTCAACAGGGTCGGGTGATGAAGGGGGTAACGCCAAGTCGTCGGACCCGGGCAGTCTCGACGGGGGGAGGGTCGGTGGACTGTCGGCGATGGGAGCGTCGGGAGAGGTCATAGTCTCATAGACGGGTTCGACTGGTCCGTCCGATTCCCTACTAAGGTCGTCGACCCCGCAAGGGGCAAGATGACGAACGGAGACAGTAGTCTCACGATCATCAGACGTCATCACACGAGCATGCTCAGGATTAGCCTGGAGAATCTGCACTTTGTCCACAAGGGGGTCGTACTTGCTCGCGCGAACTGCCCGTTTAAGGTAGGCCGGCCCGGGCCCAGCGAGCCAACTGGGCAAAGACCGTATACACCCCGAGCTCCTGGGGTGGTGGAAAAGACGCTCGTGGGGAGTTTGGTTAGTTGCCGTACTCAGGAGTGCCCGGATTGAGTTCAACGCCGCAGGTAGCGACCAAGCCCATTTATCGAGGCCCCGGCCGTGGGTCCGGAGATGGAGCATGACGGCCCTCCAGATAATCCCGTTGAAGCGTTCGATCTGCCCATTAGCCTGGGGTCTATACGGCGTGGTGTAGCTAGACGCAACGTTGTTTTGGAGCAGATAGCCGCGCACCTCCTGAGACAAGAAGACTGCACCCCGGTCGGTATGGACATAGGCCGGGTAACCGAACATTGAGAACAAGTTCTGTAAGCAACGCATCACCGTGGCAGCAGTCATGTCCGCGCACATATAAGCAAAGGGGAATCGTGAGTACTCATCAACGATAGTGAGCAGATAGCGAGAGCCGCTCGACACCGGCAAAGGGCCCTTGAAATCCATCGCCAAGCGTTCCCACGGGCGTGTAGCCTTCACCAGAGTCCCCATAGGGGGGTTATAGAAACGCGGTTTGATTTCCGCGCAGATAGCGCAGTCGCGACAGATACGGCGGATATCGTCAATCGAGTAAGGGAGATTCCCACTCCGCACGAAATGAGCGAAACGCGTTACGCCGGGATGGCCCGCAGTAGCATGCAGCACCCGTAGGCCCTCCAACGAGGTGATACCAGCACATGTAGTGGGGCGCGATAAGGCATCGGCGGCCTGGTTATCCTTCCCTGGGCGATATTTGATGGTGTAACAGAAGTCGGCGAGTTCGATACGCCAGCGAGTGATTTTCTCGTTCTTAATGCGCTGGGCGTGTAAGGTGTCGTACATGAACGCAACGCTTTGCTGGTCCGTGATGATTTGGAAGCTCCGCCCGAGTAGGTACGGGCGCCATCGCCGAATAGACTCGACGATCGCATACGCTTCCTTTTCAACGGACGAGTGCCGCCGCTCAGCGGAGGTAAGAGTCCGTGAAAAGAAAGCCACGGGACGTCCCCCTTGGGAGAGGGTCGCCGCGATGGCCTGATCCGAGGCGTCACTTTCGAGGACGAACGAGCCGCTCTCGTCAATGGTTGCTACGGCGGCTCGGGCGATGTCGGTCTTAAGTCCTTCAAAGGCCGTCAATGCGGCCGAACACAGGGGAAAGGTGTCGCAGGCCACAAGGGGGCGAAGTTTCGCGGAGAAATTTTGCACCCATTTGGAGTAATGGGCGAACAGCCCAAGGGCGCGTTTCAGGGAAGCCCGATCGCAGGGAGGGGCCATGTCGAGCAAAGGTCGCAGACGTTCCTTATCCGGAGAGACAGAGCCATGGGTCACGGTGTACCCCAGAAGATCTATGGTGCGTAGGGAGTATCGGCACTTATCCTCGTTCATAGTTAAGTGATACCGTTGCGCGACCTCAAGGAAGCGCTTCAGATTAGCGTCATGGTGCCCTTGGTCATATCCACAAACCGTAAGGTTATCGAGGTAGACGAAAACATCGGTTAAGTGCTCCCGCGCAACGAGGTCATCCATGGCCCTCTGGAAACAAGCGACCCCGTTCGTCACCCCAAAGGGCAATCGTGTAAATTGGTACAACCGCTGCCCCGACTCGAAAGCGGTATAGATACGATCCGCCCTAGAGATAGGGATCTGGTGGTACGCACTACGGAGATCGAGAGTACTATAGACCGAATACTGGGACACCTGTTGCACTAGCGCGTCCATCCCCGGAAGGGGGTAGGCATCCAGCTGTGTAAAGCGGTTAATCGTTTGGGAATAGTCGATTACCATGCGTTTGCGATGGGCCTCACTGCGCACCACTAAGACCTGGGCACGCCACGGTGACCTACTAGGTTCTATGATGCCGTCTTTCAAGAGCTGAGTCGTTTCGTCCGCAATGAATTGCATGTCCGCGCGGGAGTAGCGTCTCGATTTTACCGCGACAGGGGTACAGTCGGAGGTTAGATTGGGGAACAGCGAAAGCGGACGGACGTCCATTTGCGCTAGGGCGCACACCGTTAGCGCGTCGTCCGCCCCCACAACAAGAGTGTCAGGCCCACCGAACTCCATTACCAGACGTCCATGCAGCTTAAGAAAATCGTGTCCTAGCAGAATATCAGCACATAACGCGGGTAAAACCATAAGGTGTACATCAGGGAAAACCCGTCCCTTTAGCACTAGTTTCAATCGGCATTCCCCTTTTGTGCTAAGCCGGAGTCCCTGGGATGCCATGAAGATCCGTCGTGTAGACCGCCCGATCCGCCATCCATGCCTGAGCACAAGTCGCTGGTCGATAAAACTATCCGTAGATCCGGTGTCCACCAAGGCCTGAACACAATGGCCCTCAACCATAAGGGGAATAAGGGCTTGAGCCAGGCCAGACGAGGCAGCTGGGAGCGGGACTGAGCCCCCCGAATGGGTCGGACCAGCCTCGCGGGTGGATCCTACACCAGCAGCAGTTTTGCGATCGTGACCGGAGTCTGCGTTGACCATGGGGAATCCATTATCGTCATCAGAGGGCTTTCCCCAGCATTCCGGTGTTTCGCGATTCAAAATCCGATGAGAAAAGGCCTCAGTAGTATTTGACATCGCCTTTTTCGTTTGGTCGCTTTGACAACAGGCTTCCGTAGTAGTATTCGAAATCGCCTTTTTCGTTTGGTCGCTTTGACAAAAGGCTTCCGTAGTATTCGAAATCGCCTTTTTCGTTTGGTCGCTTTGACAACAGGCTTCCGTAGTAGTATTCGAAATCGCCTTTTTCGTTTGGTCGCTTTGACAGAAGGCTTCCGTAGTATTCGAAAGCTGTTTCTTCCTTTGCGTGGCTCGAGCTTTAGCCAAGGACGCGGCCTTTGTCCCCGATGGAGAATGAGACGGTGGTGGCTTTCCGGTGGCGCCAGTCAAGGTTGTCTGAGCGCCCAGCGGGCCGCAGCGAGAGGCCCTCCCCTTCGAAGACGGGTAAGGCGCTGGGCTCGTGGGTTCTGCTACAAGCCCGTTCAAGGTTGCCGCGCCTGCGCGACCGCGGCTGCGCGTGTCGAAGGGCCGCGAGCCGCGTGCCGATTTCTTGCACACTTTCGCGTAATGTCCCTTTAGCGAGCACAAATGGCAAATAGCGTCACATGCCGGACACACGACTCGGGCATGACGAGGCCCTCCACAAAAAAAACATGCGGCCCCGCGCAAGGCCTTGGGTCTGCTGGTCGTAACGGCAGCTGTCAGGGTAGGGTCATCCTCCGGAGCATCCCGGAGTTCAGCAGGCGGATCCACGTCCTCGTCAGTGGTCCTCTCCGGCCGGGCGTGTAGTGAGGTGCCCGCCAAAAGGCGCGTGCGATCATAGGCGTTCGATTGCATCCGCGCTTCAGTATACACCGTCGCTTGCTCAACCGCCGTAGCGAAGGTCAGGTCGGTCTTCTCCAAGAGTTTGAGACGTAGTTCCTGAGAGGAGACCCCTGCTATGAAGGCATCTAAAAGTCGGTCATCTTTAGCCTGCTCGGGAGTCCGTGGCTGGGCGCTGTCCAGCATGAGCTGCCGGAGCTCCTGGGCGTAATGATCCATAGGCTCGTTGGGTTGCTGCCGTCGCGTCTGCAGCAAATAACGCGCATACACAGGGCTTTTTTCTTTTATATAAAGCCGCTTGAGCTCCGCGACGGTAAGATCATACGTCGTGCATTGAGCGACCGAGTGGTAGACCCGGTAGTCGATTTTTGAGTGTAATATTGCCAGCTTCGCGGCAGGCGTCGGAGCGGTATCAGGCTCATTAAAGAGATGCTCCAGTTGCTTGAGCCAGTGCTTGAGTTGCAAGCCTCCGTCCGTGGCTTGTGGGTCGGCGCTGAAAATGGACACCGTCAACGTCTTGTTGCCAGCCATGTCAGCAGATCATAAATGCAATTAAGTGTTGTGGAAAACCATTCAGGTCCGCACAACTTTTAGTCCAACGGTTTGGTTTAATTGCATTTAGATCATCACATCATTCCTGTAAGTGGAAATACACAATAAGCATACGATGCGACATCTCATAAAGCCATTCATATCAGTCAATGCAAGCAAGCTAGATATTCTATAAAGGCGTACCATTAACGAGGCTACCGATGTAACATGTCACAAGGGAGAAGTCTCGGAGCACTGACACAGTAACGGGTCTTATAGTCACGCCCCTAGTGGGGACAACAATGACAGCGAGCAGCGAGCATCCCCACCCGGGTTCAGTACGGATACGATTTCACTACATGTATTACCCTTTATTTGAAGCATATATGAAAGATCATGGGTGTAAACATTTTTAAAACGAAGTTATCGCAAAAACAAAATTATGCCGGCCCAAAAAGACCCAAGAATGCATCCTAGGGTTAAAAGTTCTAGTATCGAGATCCTCACCAAAATCTAATCGTTTCGTCCTGGTCACACACCCAACCAGTCCACCAAGTTTCGGCCAAATCCGTCCATAACATTTTTAGATATCCTGCTATATATCGTTTTTGGCGCTATCTCTCAATGGTGAAGAATAACTAACAGTTCTAGTATCCAGATCCAGATCCTCACCAAAATGTCATCATTTCGTCCATGTCACATACCCAACCACCACCAAATTTAATTTGAATCCATCCACAACTTTTCACATGTCCTGTCCACAGACAGACGACAATCAGACGGGTGACACAATCTCCGTCAACTTTTGGTGGTGGAGGATAATATCACTCGACATACAAACATAAAGTTTCTGCAATAAAAACTTGTTCTGCTGTTCTTTGACATCCTCTCTCTGCCCTTTTTCACCATATTATTTGCCCTAGATTATCCTCCATCTGCTTTGAAATCAGCCAAGATCACATTATATAAAAAGTGCAAAAACCAATCACCTGAACTACAGACCTATCAACTTACTTCTCATCATCAGCAATCCATCATCACAGTTGACATGAAATACTTCCATTTCTCCAACAACCTCATCGCACATCACCAACTTGGATTCAGACCAGGTCACTCCATGTTGGACATGCTGCTTCAACTCACCTAACAATGGATGGAGGCCATCAATGTCAGGAATTATATCAGGACTGTCTCTCTGGAGATGTCTCTTACTTTTGAGACAATCTGATATCCCACCTTGCTCTCCAAACTCTCTGTCTATGGCATCCAAATCCAACTCCACACTTGGCTTAATGACTTGCAAGACTCTCATAGCAATGTGTGGCACTCATTATAATCCCCTGATCTCATCTTCCTGTCAAAGTTGGAGTGCCCCAAGGCAGTGTTCTGGGTCTAGGCTTATTCCCGATCTTCATCAATGATGTCTCTGACTCTCTGGAGAATCCCCTTTATTTATTTGCTGATGACAACATCCTCTTTTTTTTTGTATACTGAATCGAGGCTCGTGAAAGAGCAAACATTTATTTCACAAACAAATCAACCAGACAAACAAAATATACAAAAAGAGGGAGCGGAAGACAAGATGGGGAGAGAAGGGGAAGCACACAACCACAACATTTGAGAGCAGGGAGAAGTGTGGGAGGGAGAGGGCTTGGGGGCAGGAGGCGTGGGAAGGGGTGGGGGGGGGGGGGGAGAGGTATAAAACACAAGGGGACCGAAATTAGCGGGGGTAGAATAGATCATGGTTTTGGATTAGGGATGATCTGAGATGTTGGTGAACGGCTGTCCTCAAGACCTGGTCCCTCTCCCATGTGTCACATGTGTGCCCTGTAGTAACCTGGGTGGAGGGTGACAAATATTGGAAATAGCAGAGGGTGCAAGACGAAAGAGGAGGTAGTAGAAGACAGAGAGATCACTGAACTGTCTGTGATGGGAAAGTGACAGGCGCCAGCCCAAACTGGAGAGCAGTACCATATCAAGCTGAGGATGAGGGCCTTGAAAGTGGATAGGAGTTCAGGAGTGCTAAGGGAGGACAATGTGTGCTGCAGGATGCCCAGTCGGCGACTGACTTTGGAGGCCAACTTTGAAATGTGGTTTTCCCAAGAAGGATTATGGCTGATAATGAGACCCAGGAGTTTGAGAGAATGAACTTCCTCAAGAGGATGGTTAAGTAGATGGGGTGAGGGTTTGCCAGACAGTCCTTTCGGAGAGAGACAATGAGAGTGAGATTTGTCTGGATTGAAAACCATAATCCAAGTGTTTGATCAGCTTGTGATTTTTGTCAAGATGTGAAGAGTGGGAAGGGGTTGCTTGTCTGAAGGATGAAGTAAGCCACGGCAGAGGCTGTTCCATGCCTAAGCCACGGCAGAGGACGTCTTTTCGAAGCTGTTCCATGCGCTCCCGCTTTCGAAGCTAAGTGATCTTTCACAATTGTGTTTTTGTCGAGACTGTATCTATCTTTTCGGTGTGTGTACCTATAGCGTATCTTTTGGAAAATTTTCGGTGCTAATTTTTCGTACATGTATACACAATCATCGGTTAATGCGTATCGAGTATTCTGAGGCCTAGAACTCGTAGGCTTGGCTACCGTACCGTCTCCGACCATGTGGTTTTGTTTTTCTCTCAGCGATTCGTCGAATGTGCTGCAATTATTTTCGTTCTCTGTTTCATCCCAGTCGTTCACCCCATACCTCCTTGTTGGCTGATTTCCAAGCAGATGGCAGATGACCTTGAGCAAAAGAGAGGGTGAAGAGAACAGAAAGAGGGAGTGAAAGAGCGGAAGAACATGATTTTAGGACCCGTGGGCTGATGCCGTCAGGACCAGTTGCAGAATCAGAGTCGAGGGTTGACAGAAACTTTTCCACCTTGTCAGGAGGAAAGGACACAGAGTCCAGGAGCAGCTGGGTACGACTGGGTACGGTGGGTACATAGAGGGATGGGTTTGGGACACAAGATTTAGAGGCAAACACAGAGTTGAGGCATTCAGCTTTTGCACGTGCGGAGTCAGCCGTTAAGCCGTTTGAGGTGAGGGCGGGGAAGGAGGGGGAACAAACACCAGAAACAGATTTGACCAGACGCCACCAGGTTTTGGAAGAGGGAGACAGATAAGAGAGTTCGGTCTTGAGAACGGTGAGATATTGTTTCCTGGCTCTCCTGAGGGTGGACACACACTTGTTTCGGGCTTTGTGAAAGAAAATGAGATTTCCTTCCGTTGGATTTGCTTTCCAGGAGACGAAAGCAAGTTGTTTCAGGGCAACAGCCTCACCACAAGAATCCGTGTACCATAGACGGGAGGAAGGGTATGACAACTGAAGACGAGATGGGATAAATCTGTGCATGAGAGAGAGCAATTTACTTTGTAAGAATTCCCAGGATGAGTTGCTGTCAGAGGCGGTAGAGACGGGAGACCAGTCCAGATGATTGATGGCTGCTTGAAGACCGTGCCAGTTGGCCTGAGTGAAATGCCAGACTCGTCGATGCTGAGGAGGCTCTCTGAGAATGGTCAGAGAGATGTCCACTTTGACAAGCACATGATCAGATGAGCCGATTGGAGCAGAAGAAGAGCAGCAGACATTTTCAGGGAAGTTAGTCATAACCAAATCCAGAAGAGAAGATGCTCCGTTGACTGAGATCCAGGTCGGGAAATTGACAGATTGTGTCAGTCCCAGTGAGTCGCAGAAGTCCTTTGCTGAAGAGCCATGGCTGGTGAGAGAGGTACCCACACCCAGCCAACTGGCATGGTGACAATTGAAATCACCACATATGAGGAAGAGAGAGTTGGGATGGGTAGATAGAAGTTGGTCCATATTATCAGACAGCGAGATGTAGATGGAGTCATCGCTGTTTGGTGGACGGTACAACACACATATGAACAAAAGGTAGGAGCGAAGGGGAAGCCGTAGCCAAAGGTATTCCTGGGGGTGAGGTGGAGAGAGGGCAGTGGAGGGCGAGTGAGGAAGAGAGTTTTTTATAAAGATAGCAACCCCACCTCCAGGACAAGGCTCAGGTCTATCATACCGGAGGAGGGAGTAACCTGGGAGAGATACCAAGGCATCAGAGACATCATGAAGGAGGAAAGTTTCTGTTAAGCAGATCACATCTGGTTTGTCAGAAGCAACCTGTATGGAGAGTTCAGTCAAGTTTGAGCGAAGGCCCCGGATGTTTGAGGTCCATACCGTTAATGAAGAGGAAGGGGGAGCATCGGGTACAGAACAGGGGGGGGAGGGGTAGGGTAAGATGTGGAAGAGGAGGAAGAGGTAGGGAGAGCTGTTGAAGGTGTGTCAGAGATTTCAGAGATTTCAGAATAGCTTGGAGAAAGGGAAGAATGGGGCGGACAAAAGGTTTGATGGAGATTGGGTGAGGCACAGTGAGGTGTTATTTGAGGAGGGGGAAGAGCGAGGCAGAAGGTTGGGGGAGATGAAGGTGAACGTTGGAAGGGGGAAGAAGCAGGGAGGATGCTTTGAGGAAGAGGTTTGAGGAAGAGGGGTGAGAGGGGAGTCTAGGAGGGGAGGAGCGAGGGAGAGTCTCGGAGGGGAGGGGTGTGGGGGGAGTTTAGGAGGGAGGGGAGGGAAGGGGCAAGGGCGGAGATTTGAAAGGGATGGGTGATGGGGAGGATTTGGAGGGGAGAGGTGAGATTGGATTTTGAAAAGTGTACGATTCATGGGAAACGAACATTTTTTGCAAAATGAGTTTGAGACCTTCGAGTCAAAAATACGTTTGAGGACACTGAAGGAGGGGTGGAGTTCTGGATAGATTAGGGAATGTAGAAAGGAGGAACTGTAAGAGATGGTATTATATATATTTTTTGGAATGAATAGATTTGGTGAGCAAGACGAAAGCATCCTTTTGTAGGAGAAGAAGAAAAGGGTGTTATAATATATGAGAGAAAATAGTTGTTCAGGGGAGAGATTATACATTTCTAACCACGTGATCGCGAACAACGTGAACGAAGAACGAATGAACAAATAAGAACAACAAATAAACGAATAAGCCCTGAGAAGGAAATATTTTTTTGGGGGTTTTTTTTTTTGAGTAGAGATATTAAACAAGGAGGTATGGGGTGAACGACTGGGATGAAACAGAGAACGAAAATAATTGCAGCGCATTCGACGAATCGCTGAGAGAAAAACAAAACCACATGGTCGGAGACGGTATGGTAGCCAAGCCTACGAGTACTAGGCCTCAGAATACTCGATACGCATTAACCGATGATTGTGTATACATGTACGAAAAATTAGCACCGAAAATTTTCCAAAAGATACGCTATAGGTACACAAACCGAAAAGATAGATACAGTCTCGACAAAAACACAATTGTGAAAGATCACTTAGACGAAAAGCTTCGAACAGCTTCGAAAAGACGTCCTCTGCCGTGGCTTAGGCATGGAACAGCCTCTGCCATGGCTTACTTCATCCTTCAGACAAGCAACCCCTTCCCACTCTTCACATCTTGACAAAAATCACAAGCTGATCAAACACTTGGATTATGGTTTTCAATCCAGACAAATCTCACTCTCATTGTCTCTCTCCGAAAGGACTGTCTGGCAAACCCTCACCCCATCTACTTAACAATCCTCTTGAGGAAGTTCATTCTCTCAAACTCCTGGGTCTCATTATCAGCCATAATCCTTCTTGGGAAAACCACATTTCAAAGTTGGCCTCCAAAGTCAGTCGCCGACTGGGCATCCTGCAGCACACATTGTCCTCCCTTAGCACTCCTGAACTCCTATCCACCTTCAAGGCCCTCATCCTCAGCTTGATATGGTACTGCTCTCCAGTTTGGGCTGGCGCCTGTCACTTTCCCATCACAGACAGTTCAGTGATCTCTCTGTCTCTACTACCTCCTCTTTCGTCTTGCACCCTCTGCTATTTCCAATATTTGTCACCCTCCACCCAGGTTACTACAGGGCACACATGTGACACATGGGAGAGGGACCAGGTCTTGAGGACAGCCGTTCACCACCATCTCAGATCATGCCTTCACTTCTCAGACCAAGCCTAGTACTCGTAGGCTTGGCTACCATACCGTCTCCGACCATGTGGTTTTGTTTTTCTCTCAGCGATTCGTCGAATGCGCTGCAATTATTTTCGTTCTCTGTTTCATCCCAGTCGTTCACCCCATACCTCCTTGTTTAATATCTCTACTCAAAAAAAAAAACCCCCAAAAAAATATTTCCTTCTCAGGGCTTATTCGTTTATTTGTTGTTCTTATTTGTTCATTCGTTCTTCGTTCACGTTGTTCGCGATCACGTGGTTAGAAATGTATAATCTCTCCCCTGAACAACTATTTTCTCTCATATATTATAACACCCTTTTCTTCTTCTCCTACAAAAGGATGCTTTCGTCTTGCTCACCAAATCTATTCATTCCAAAAAATATATATAATACCATCTCTTACAGTTCCTCCTTTCTACATTCCCATCATTTTCACTCACTCACCGCAGGCAGGTAGGTGGTCTTTCTGTCTTCTACCGACTCCTCTCCGGCCTTGCTCCCCCAGCTCTCTCTGTGCTCTGTCCCCCAAATATTCCTACAGGTCGCACAAGATCTGCCAGCAACCCTCTGATGGTTAAACTGCCGAAATCTCGGCTCTCTGCTCACCTTCACTCTTTCATTCCTCTTTTCTCCCGCCTGTGGAACAAACTCCCACACTCCCTTCAATCCCTCTCCTCCCTCCAGGTCTTTTAAAACAGCTGTTCACCACCATCTCTTATCTTCCCCCATCCATAACCTTGATCTTTTCTACCCCCACTAATTCACCCCAGATCCACCTTGTTTGAAATTCCAACTTATTTCCTGGAAATCCTGGCAGTGTCCATATGTTTATACCTCTCCCACCCCCCCCCCCCCCTTCACATGCCTCCCCCCCTTCACATGCCTCCCCCTCAAAGCCCTCTCCCTCCCACAGATCTCTCGATGTCTCCATGTCTCTCGGTCCCTGCTCTCAAATGTTGTGTTTGTGTCCTTCCCCCTCTCTCCCCATCTTGTCTACCGCTCCCGATGTTATTTGTTTTATGTGTCTGTTTGTCTTTCTGTGTGATTAATGTTCGCTCTTTCACGAGCCTCGATCTTGTATACAAAAAAATAAAAAAAAAATAAAAAAAAAAATCCCTAATCCAAAACCATGATCTTTTCTACTCCCCACCCAACTCCTCCCCAAATCCCTCCTCCTTCCAAATATCCAGTTTCTCCTTCCTGAGAGTTTCCTGAGGGTGCAAGTACTCAGGGTAAAATAACTTTGCTTCAATCTGTAAGTTTCGTATCCTGAGGCAAACCCGAAAATATTATCTTACATGTGTATTCGAACATACAAGTTATAGGTTAGGCAAGGCTTCCTACAGGATCAGGTTATATAGGAAGCCTTTGATTATGTTTGAGTCAACCACTGTTGACGCTTCCACAAACATTGACCTTGGATTTGAAAAAGCTCAATTTTCTTGGCAATGTATGGCTCAGATGGCAACCTGGCTCAGAAACTGACTCAATCGCCAACAAACCTTGGCAACATTTGATATCACCGAGTGTTTGTTTCAGGATGGAACTAGTCCAAGTAAAGGGTGACTGAGTGCACAGAATAAGAGTTAAACAGGCAAATTTGACTATAGTATCCTGTATCACCTTCCATTTGTGGTTGGTTGTTGATCTAAACTTGCTCACACAAGCATATATGATTCAGAATGTAATGAGTTTTAAAATAAATGGCGAAGAATTTCCGCCTCTTTCCTGTCGACAGCACCTGTTTCTGTTCCTTCCCATGTCGGCAGAGGGGGTGGAGACCTTCACCAGCTTGTCATCACATGGACGGTAATATTTTAGTGAAAAAGAATGATTTTTGGGAGGAGATAAGGACAAGCATTATTATTTACTGTGTGTAGTATTTTTGTGTTTTCTCATATGTAAACGCCGGGTTATTCTTCGCTTTGAAAACTTTGGTGAAATTTTTTGCCAAATCTGGCCAGTCGTTATGGATGATCCACGTTCTTCTTTAAAATGTCACGTTGTTGTGTGTGTTGTATCAAATTCCAGATGACTCCAGGTGCAATAGGTGAATCAGTTAATAAAGCAAGTACCTCTCCATTTGAAAGTACTTGGCTCAGGTTTCAAATGCAAGTCATTATCAATATGGTGGAGTGAAATGGGACTAAACAAACACAACAGCACTCTGAAGATTTAGTGTCAGCACAAGCCAATGGTAAAGTTAATGTGAGTGCAAGCCACGACAAGTGTGTGGCGCAAGAAAATCGACTGATATGTGGAGAAAGTAGTTCAGAGCTCAATTACAAGATGCACAATGTTGGGAGAGTTTCGTGAGCTTGCAACACAATCATTATGTAGTAAGTAACAGCCTCAGAACACAGCTGTTAAATTAATACATTATATTGTACAATCAAACCATCTTGACTCGTTTGTGGATGAATTCAACAGTTAACATAATACAAGGAGTTTAAGTCCTTACTGCAATTGTTACCCTGCGCTCATGAACACAAAAACATTCGGTTGCGTGCGTACATGTGGCGTACTTGTTTGCATTTTAAAAATTCATTTTCTCAGCTGGGTTGGTCCGATTGACACGAAATTTTACCATAGAGCGCCCCTGCCTGTATAATTTTTTTATTCAGAATTATGACGTCATAGGTCACGTGGTATGGATGCCATCTTGGAAAAACTTTACACCTCTCTATCTCCGAAACAGCTCAATAGAATTTTTTTTGAAACAAGGGTCATTGACAAGTACTGCAATTGGGGAATAAGATATTTTAATCATGATGTCATCGGTGCCTTTATTATTACGTCATAATTCGACAAGTACAACGCTTGATCTGATCAGTATGGGAAAAAATTCTCTGCAACTGTTGGTCCGATGGACACGCAATTTTCAGCATAGGATCCCCTCCTCCTGTCGAATTTATTTTCATAATAATTATGACATCATAGGTCACGTGGCACAGGCGCCACCTTGGGGAAAAATTGAAACAGGCTCATTGTAAAGAACTCCATATGGGGAATAAGTGTTGTAACAATTACGTCATTGGTGCCTTAATTCTGACGTCATAATTCAACAGGGACAATGCTTAGACTGATCAATTTTAAATTTATTGAGCATGATCTACGCAACATTTATATTATTTCTCACGTAATGATGTGATCGCTCACGTGGTCTGGCAGCCTATATTGGATTAAAAGAAGAAAAAAAACCTTCAAAAACACAAGAGTTGGTTCACACAAAGTTGACACTGTATTCTAGAAATACCATTTCGTTTATAAAGGTGTTGACGCTGATGGAAGAGCAGAGCAACAGGAGGCAATGGATTAACAGGCAGAGATGGGAAGTGGGGAAGGAGGATGATGATGATGATGATGCTGAGCATGATCACAAGATCACATGATGATGATGATGATGAGCATGATCACAAGATCACAAGATCAGATGATGATGATGATGATGATGATGATGATGATGATGATGATGAAATATACATTTGTAAAAATACTTACATTTTTTCCCCTGGCTGAAACACTGAATAACTCTCTTGAGTGCAGCCTCCTCGAATGTCTGGCAATGCCATATGCAGGCTGGTGTACGTTTATTCATCCAACTGTCTCTTGGTGCGGCTTAGGCACTTTTCCTGTTTTTTTGTTTTGTTTTTTGCATTTTTGATTATTTTTTTTACATTAGTCAAAAAAATCGTCCAGAAAATCGTCATTTTTTTTGTATTTTTAGAGCTGTTTTCATTGTGTTTAGCATATGGATGAAGAAGTCTGAATACAAAACGGATGCGGACAGGCTTTGCATTTTCAGATGCTTTCTATTTGATTATGTGATGGGGTTAACTATGACTACACAGCAAAATGAATTTTTGCAAACATAATCAAACCAAATAAAAAGAGGTGAGGAATGTGTTGATCCAATATGTTGCAAATAAAGAAAAGCCTAGGCATACAAGAGGCAAGTGGAAAGGACTAATGTGGCAAAACATCATTTTGAGAAGAACGATAATAATTAATAGTAAGTTTTTTGGAAAGGTAAAATAAAAATGAACAATGGTTTGAAAGAAAGAAAAAACAAGACCTGTGCGAGATCCGTAAAATAAATAGCATGTTGACATTTGGTGGTCATTTTCTGCCAGCGAAAAATTGGTGAACTACCTGTAAATAATTCGCATTAATGCACATATTAACTAGCAGAAAGATCAGAACTCACTAGGATGTGTATGTAAGCTCCCTGTATAATTATTTTAAAGAATGCAAAGTGGCAATAAAATGGCAGAAAAATATGCCTTCAAATCGTGCTTAGAGTCACATATTCAAGAGTAGTGAAGGACTGTGTTGTCACTAATATAATTGATAATTTTTGGGCTTTGTACATTTGTCATTTATAAGTTTTGTGTTTGGCAGAACCAACTTTTGCACCTTCTGTTGTGGGTGCTACTAGCCTGTCAGCATACACAGCCACAGTGTGTTGGGAGCCCTTACATCCAGCAACTGTCCGAGGAGTCTTGCTCGGTTACAGTGTAAGAGGTCCCAAAAGGTGCATGTCATATGGAAATATTAAGTATTGTTATGAATTTTGGGTAGGGGCATATATAGATTTAGGTAGATCTGTGTGGGTATCATGCTCCGGTTGTCATGGGTAGCAAGAACCATCTCGATGTACATAAGTAGAGGACCTGTCTCGCCCTGATGTCGGATAAGTTGGATATGTGTCCCTGCCACGAGAGGGCGGGGCATGTTATGTAGTTCTAGGGTTTATGCTAATTCCCCGGTATGTCGTCCCCTCTGTGATCATTCCGGTGTCCCTTATGGCATTACATCACATACATTAGTTAGCCCCATTAGCGCACCACATTAATTAATTCCCCCCCCCACCCCCCCCAATAACTGACTGGAAGAACCAACAGGAGGCAACCATGCACTAAGGTGCCATGGCAAACACACCTCAACCGGGTGGGTTATAGCCATGCCCAGAAGGCCCTTACTTGCCCCTCCCCCCTTGATGGGGGGGAGGGGCAAGTAAGAGAAGGTCGCTGATTTGGAGAGTAGGGAAGATGAGGGACATGCCACAATGATGTGCCACACGGTGACGTAACACCAAAGGCGCGAGACGCTCGGCCAATCAGTGCGGAGGGTGCAATGCTCAGAGTGAGCAGATGGGGGAATTGAAGGACGAAATGAGGGGAATGAAAAGGGAATTGAAGGCAGTTTTGGAAGGAAATTTGGAATGTTTGGAGGTGAATGGGGAGTGTTTACAGGTAGATGGGGAGTGTCTAAATTTAATTGGGGAATGTTTGTCACATGAAGGACTGGAAGGTTATCGGGGACGTGTGGAGGCCACAACACCCCAACAGGGGGATGGATCGGAATCCTTGCTACACAAGTGCAGTTGTGCTGAGCAAGAGGGGGTAACATAATTGGGGTCCGGGTAATGTAACCAGACCAGGTATTTATTGGGGAAGGCCTGTGGGGGGTCAGAATTGATGGGGGGGGGGTGATGGGGATGATCATGATGTGACACAGTGGCTGGAGACCTGGGACAGTCCCATGGAGGACAAGGTTGACCAGGCCCAAAGGAGCTTGGGGGTTGAGGTGAGTCGGTCCGAGGAGGTGACTGAGGGGACCCTCACCATGCACACCGATTGGGCACCAGAGGCAACGAAACTACATACCCAGCAGGGGGAGTCTTTTGGCTCCGTGCTGGATTTGGATACGAATGAATCGGGAGATAGAGCCTCGGAGATTTGGTCCCTGTAGGGAATTTGGAACAGCTGCAGGTAGGGGCAGAACAACCTGAGGGGGTTGTTACCTGCAGCTGCGGTTTGGGATGGGAAATCAAAATTTTTAAAAGGAGAAATAAATTTATGTTTAAATGGGAAATTGATTTGGCACAGCCTTGGTGGGAGTTGGTCCCCGGGCTGTGGAATGTGGACCAGGAGAGGTCACGGGGGTTGGCCTCGGGGAAAATTTTCCCCTTTCAAAATTTGATGATGCCAGCCTGCTGGAGGGTTGTGCTGGCGAGATTTTGACATGGGGTGCAGCCGTGGGTGTCATGGTACGAGGGGGCCCCACGGGGGTCTGATGGAGTGTTGTGTCCCTTGTCCATCGGGGTGCCGCTTGAGTGGCTGGCTCAGGCCGATAGGGTCACCGGACCCTGGTGGGGGTTAACACCTCCAGGAGGTCCAAGGTGGTTTCTCAGGTACATAGGATGGTGTATGATGAGGACCACTAGGGGGAGGTGTCGTGGGTCACGCCTTGTTGGCGGCATCGCGGACAGCCAACATGGGCCTGATGTGGTGAACGACCGGGCATGCAGCCTGACACCCTCTCCCTGAGACTCTGGGACAGCCAGCATGTGGTGACCTGCCATGCTGTGCTGGTCTGTGGACGCAGGTCAAACCGCATGGACAGGGATGGACATAGCCTGCCGGACAACCATTTGGGGCATCTGTGGAACGTGATGGTGTGAGAATGATCTTCCACAGATGTTACGTTATGATTTGTGGACTCTCGGCTTGGGAAGAGAGCCATGGGATTGTTGAATCTGGAGAATGTGTAACGAGCCGAGCATATGGGCCATGCTCGGCTGGCATGTGTATAGAAAAGCACCCTTCTTTGGTGAGATTAGTAAAATGTGAAAAATATTTGGCACTGGTAATCTGAGGGTCAGATGCAAATTTAAGGGTGAATTCTGAAATGCCATGGTGGATACTGACAGTAGTGACACAATTATTGATCCAGGGCCGGTATTCATGAAGCTACTTAAGTCAAAGTGGGACCACTAAGTACCATCTTAACTTAAGTGGACCGAACAAGTGGAATTCAATATGCTACTTATCTCATGGAACTCACTTAAATCGGCCCCTAAATTTAAGACACCCCTGAGGCAGTCTTAACTTTAGGGTGGGTGGTTACTAGATTGAATATTCTGTCATTCGGTTCAGTTCGCTCAAGGGATATGGCAGCTCTGATGTTAGCAGTGCAGTTTGATATAGACCGAAGGCGGGCAATGCATCGCGAACGTGTTTTTCGTGACAGAGTTCACCCATTGGAAATTTACAATGACCTTCAGCTTTATCAAAGGTATCGTTTGGATCGACAGACAATACTGGATCTTGCTGATATTATTCGCATTGACCTCGAACCAAGGACATTTCGTAACCACGCTCTTCCAACTGAACTGAAACTACTCGCAGCCTTACGTTTTTATGCTACCGAATCATTTCAACAGGTGACAGGAGATACAGTTCATATATCTCAACCAAGCTTATGCCGTGTCATTTCACAGGTAAACAATGCACTGCTTCCATTGATGGGGAAAGCTGTGAAATTTCCATCCACGGCAAATATACAGGATATAGTTGAAGATTTTTACGATTTTGCTAATTTCCCAGACTTGGCCTTGGAACTCAGTAATAACTGTTGTTGGTTGGTCTGTCACGAAACCACAGAAAATGAACATAAACGGAAATGAAATGTGACATCGAGCCTTGGAAACCACTTGAGACAATCTTCATAACTTTATGCGGGGCACTCAGCTAAGCAGGGTTAAGAATTTTAAGATAACAACCCCACTCAGCAAAGTGGGGTAGTTAGCAGTTAAGTAGACTTAAATTAAGAAGTTATATGAATACTGGCCCAGGTGTGTTAGACCAAAGTGTTGGAGGCTGGGATAAAATTGATAAGGTAGCAGGACACAGCCTTCAACTGGTTATGGGGGCAACTGTGCCAATATTTGGGATGTGGATTTGTGGCGTTTGTGGTTGGGTAGTTTGGGGGTCAACGTGGTGCTATGGGTGTCCGAGGTGTGTGGACCATGTCTTCTGGGTGAGTCTCCTGGTGTAGCATGGCTGTCGACTGGACCTCGGCATGGTCAAGTGTGGGTGGGCACTGGGTGCTACAGTTGTGTGGACTGTGGGATGAGGGTGGTGTAGGTTACGTGATGTGGATGCCACTCACTGCGACCGCCTCCCCCAGGCCCGAGGTTGTGAGTGTGGTAGTGTTGTTGGCAGCAGATGCTCACCACATTGGCCAGCTGGGGCTTGTGCGGCCGTGTTCCTCACAGGAGGGCCGAAGGATAGATGGTGGGTCACACGCTTATGGATATTCATGGGCCATGTTGGCGTTTCGACAGCTAAGCTCGTCCCCATAACCCTTGCACGGTAGAGGTGCGGAGCTGTCGTGGCCAAATGTAGTTGTTTTGAACAGTTCACTATTGGAGGCGGATCCACATACCTGCCAGTACAGTAGGGACAAAAAGGTAATTTGGAGAAATTTGATTGGTCCCATGGGAGAAATTGTGGGATTTTGAGGGTGGATTGCACTTTGGACCTGACCAACCGGAAATTACCTGCACATCAAGATGGAGGTAAGACCTTGATATTTACTGTCCCAGGCTTCAGGACTTGCTTTGTAAATGGGGGACATGTAATTTGGAGTTGGGGGTGGGTGAGAGTGATGACATGGCCGGTGAGGGGGATGGGATGTGTGCCACACGATGTCTTGTGTGTGGTGTTTGTTTATGTGGGAGGTGATGTGTTTTTATGTGGTCGTGAGGGTGGAAATTGAATATGAGTGACTGTAATTATTGAAATGTGCTTTCGGAGATGTGTTGGTGAACTGTGAACTGGGGATTTCACATGATAGCAGGCCATGGCAGCAACTGTTGAACAACTTTTTGTGACATCTGAAGATGTGTTGAGAATTGAATGGCAGCGGGGGAGGAAATGTGTTTTGGGGATTTTGTGGGTGGGGAAGGTGTGCGTGTCCGCAGGTACAGATGATTCTCTGGAGGAGTGATGACTGCAATCCCCCTCTGCGGCAATTACCCCTGACAGCCAGTGATGACTGGAATTGGAGCCCGTCGGTGGTGGGGTCTGTGGGGCCTCTTGGTGTGGAAGACTCCCGGCGACCCGTGTAGCTGTGAGGAAGCAGGAGACAACGGAGCCTGGAGTGTGGAGACCCCCACCAATGGGGTAATGGCAGAAAGGGCTGTTTGACTGTCACGGGGCCAAGAGGTAAATGGGGGGTGGAGGGGGGTGGGCAATGAATTTGTAAGTCAAGTGACTTGTGTTGGGACTGCGGGCACCACAGCCTGAAGCGCCCCCACTATCTTGCTCATACAATACATCCGCGCTGCCTAGTTGAGGGAGGAACACATTTGAATATCACATCTATGCTATGGTCCTGTAGAGGGGTGAAATAAGTGCTTGCAATGATTTTTGGTGTTTTGATGACTTGTGGAATGTGTATGAGTGGTTATGAGTTTGTGTAGAATGAATGGGGGAGAAATCCACCGAGCCATGTCACTCACCTGTAACAGCAGGACAGGGCCCGTGGAAATTTGGGGTGCATTGGGATGGCCGCACAGGTAACGTTGCATCTTGTGGCATCCTCCGGGGGACGCGGTCCATAGGAAGGGGTTGTACAAATGTTTTAGAGTTTTTGAATGTTTTGAATAAGGTTAAGTTTGTGGTTAAGGTAGGTTTGAGTGTTGTTTGTTTCCCTTCCTCTGCAGGAACGACCAGTTCTAACGATTGTAAATATTTGAAATGCATGGTTGGTTAAGGGGGATAGCATGTTAAGGAGAATAGGCAGGTAGCTTTGGCTCACTTCCCACAGCCCTCCTGCTTTATTTCATAGGATAATTAAGTGTGAGACAGTAAGTGTTAAGACTGGAATGGCAGCACCTGCAGTGAACCTAGCAGGTGCTACAATTCCAGGGGGGGGGGGGAGGGGGGAGGGGGCTGTGTTATGAATTTTGGGTTGGGGCATACATAGATTTAGGTAGATCTGTGTCGTGTTACTTCTTCCTCCCCGATCTCCTGGTCTCGGTATACCTCCGAACCCCGGGAGGAGCCACGGCAGAAAAAATATATTATTCCATGTCGAAATCAATAAGGAAACCACACCAATGGTAAAAAACAAACCAATAATATATTAAAAACCACACAGGAATAACATTACAAATAATCTATCTATAATTCCAGTAATCTCTGTCTGTCTGTCTGTACGTCTGTACGTTTGTTTGTTTGTCTGTGACCGCTGTTTCTCGACAACTACCGGTCCGATATACTTGAAACTTGCCAGGTATATTGCTGGGGACCCGAGGATGTGCCTTTTCAAGGTTTCATATTAATCGGACAATTACTTACCGAGCTATGTCCAAAAAACGATTCAACCAATCAGAGAGCAGCGAACGATCGCGTGTGCCGAACGTGGAGGACACACTCTGCCTCGGATGGCACATTTGACAGCGTATTCATTTATTTCACGTTGGAAAACTATGTTGCCGTTAAACTATGTTTTAATAAAGTTTTAAAACTAATAAAAACGAATTTGCGATTCATTCGCTTTCCTGCGCGTTTGTGCACGCGATGGCGATTGCTTTACCAAACTCCGGAAGCCGTTCGCTTTGGACCAAACCATTGCATGTAAATAGAGGGGGGGGATTGTCACCACTCGCAAGCCGTTCGCTTTGGACCAAACCATTTCATGTAAATAGAGGGGGGGGGATATAATTTTAGATATAGATATAGTACGGGCATGCCCTAGTGATAGCAAATCCAGACAATCAATATATTGTTGCGAATATGGAATTTGGCCTCCATATCCGCTTGTAAATATTCCCCTATTTTCTCCAATACTCCCCAACTTTCCCCGATCCCCCATTCCCTAGTCCCATTGCATGTAAATAACAATCAGTAGAGCCGACCTTCCCCTTATTCCCCCATTAAATGTCGTGCCCAGGTCCACCGCACCACACGTAGACAACTTTCGGACATCTTCCTAGTTATTCTTATTCTATGTCAGTTAAGGCCTCGTCTCCATTAATTATGACTCTTCGTTGCACCAGAATGTGATTATATGGCATCAGTAGTGAGTTTAGGACCTTTCCCATACCTCCTCCCATCTTCTTCCCCAAACAACAACAACAACAACAACTACAGCTACAACAACAATAACAACAACTACAACAACAATTACAACAACAACAGAAGAGATGGCGGCGGAGCGGGGGAGGATGCGTCCTCACACCGGCTCGATTAGCTCCAGACCATGCGCTCCACGGGGTTACCCCGAAGGGGCTGGCTGTCAGCTCCTCGTCAGGGGCGGAGCCAGTAACCCCCCCCGCACGCACCCAATAAGAAGGGCGGACCGATTCCATCTGGGCGGAGCTAACGAGCCGAGGGCGTGTCACTCCCCGCCGGATATACGCAGCCGCTTGCCGGACGTGACGTCAGATTCGCCCCCAGCTGGAGGAAGACGGACCTGCGAGCGCTGAAACAGATGCGCCTGAGTTTGGAGAGGCCTGAGAAAGAACGTCACCTCTGAGCGCTGCGACGAGACCTCCCCGCATCTCTGGACCGAACCGTGTACCCTGCTTTGAGCCAAGAGTGCACCTTGAGCCATCGCTATCTGCCTTTCCTAGCCATCAACCCCCGTGTGAGTCAGTTTTTGTCCTGTTTCTCTGTGGTCTGTCGGGAATAATATAAGGTTGTGTCTAAGTGCCTGTCTTCCTATGATGTACCTCTCGTCCCTGTAATCTAACCTTCCGCCTTAATATAACCTCCTCCGGAGGTCTTGAGAACTGAACCCCTGGTGTCGTATTGTGTCATTATAACCCAGCCGGGTGTCTTCTCTTTCCTATTGAGCCAGCATAGCGCGGCTTCGTCGACGTTCGAGTACAATCGGGTAATTTGTGCGGACACGGCGGCCATTCCGCTCGGCCCACCTTAACATCAAAGTCGTGTCTGTAACAATTGGTGTCGGGAGTGAGATTCGAGGCCCGACCAAATTTTGAAAAAAAAAAAAAACGAATAGAGGAAAAAAAAAAAATTTGGTCAAAATTTGGAGCGGCCGAAATTTGTTTTGTTTTACGAAACTCGAATTTTGCAAGTCGCGCTATGGCGGATCAAGACGGCTGGGGTCCGGTAAAGGAGAGTGAGGTAGGGTCGATCCAGGACCAAATTGAGGGACAAGAGGAGAGCGAAGCAGTGAGGGCGGCAGGTTCGCAAAATAGCGTTGTCACGCACGAGGTGGCCACGGCGTCCACGCCCGCGACCGTGGCAGCGCCCCTGGTGGATCCGAACCTTTTTATGTTGCAAATGAGGGCCCTTATGGAACAAATGGGTGAGCAATTGGGAGACCAAATTAGAGGTTTGAAAAGCAGTATGGGACAAATGGGGAACCGGATGGATGCTCAGGGTGAGCGATTGGAGGGCCAAATGGGGGTAATGAGGGACGAAGCGAGGGGTACCAGTGAGGGATTAGACAATAATTTTAAGGGATTAGACAATAATTTTAAGGGATTAGACAATAATTTTAAGGGATTAGACATGAAATTTGGGAAATTAGACGATAGATTAGGGGAAATACAGGAGGGGTTAACGGGGGTAGAAAACAGAATGGCCGCTCAAGAGAATCAGATAGAGGGAGTGAAAAATGGGTTAGAGGGGTTAGAAAACAGTATGGAAGGCAAATTGAGGGACATGAGGGACCAAGCGGAAAGGGAAGTTAAACAAATGGAGCAGCAGATAGAGGGGGTCAGAATGGGGGTAGAAACCAAACTGGATGCTCACAGGGAGGAAATGGAGCAGATGAGGGTGGCATCTGGGCAGGAGATGCAAGTGATGGGAGAGGAGATCGGAAGAGGAGTGAGTGAGGAGGTCGGAGGAGTGCGCGAGGAGGTGAGGCACTGTGAGGAGCACATGGAAAAGGAGGTGAGAAAGGCGACTGTAAAGTTACAAGGGGGCATAGAGGACCTGACGCAGGAGGTGGAACAGCTGACGGAGGGACAAAAAGAACTAACGGAGCAGGTTCAAAGGAACACTGCGGTATTAGGAGGGTTAAAAGTGACACAGAAAGAACTAAAAGACGACTTGATAGCGACGAAGAGGGAATGTCAGATGGTACGTGAGGGACTGACAACGAGGTTGGACGAGGTGGTAGAGGTAATGGAGACGAAGGACCGGCAGGTGAGGACGCACATGGAAACGGTCAAGGTAGCCTTGGAGGACGAGCTTGAGGAGACGTACCGGGGAATAAAAGAGGTGAGGCACAAATTAGAAGAAGTGGAAGAAGGGGTGAGCGAAATTAAGAAGCGACGGAGAGGGGATAACAAGGAGATAAAAGAGGAGATAAAAGAATTGGTCCAAAGTCTGTGTTTGGATCGTGATGTGCTCATTAACCGGATGAGGGATTCGCAGGTGATGGAGGAGAAGCGAAGAGGAAGAGGACCCGGTGTAAGTGGTGACCAATATGGTCGTGCGTATGATGCGCCAGGGGATTTAAGGAGCTTGGGGGTCGAGATGGACCCGGGTGTTCGTGAGAGGCCATTGGTGAAGTGTGCGACAGGTCTGGTGTGCGAAAGAGGAGGTGTGCGAGAAAGTCCGACTCTGGGGTGTGTGAGAAAAAAGTGCGTGCCAAGGAGTAGTGAGGGTGCTGGCGAGAGTGAGTCGGTCGTAGCGTGTGTGCGAGGGAGCACATGGGAGCGCGGTGTGGTGAGTGTTACAGAGGGTGTAACGGGAGAGTGTGCGCGAGAAAGGTGTGTGACGGACAGGTGCATGAGGAAAGAGTGCGCTGTCAGAAGTAAGGATGAGTGTCCACCTGTGGTGAGTGTTACAGAGGGTGTAACGGGAGAGTGTGCGCGAGAAAGGTGTGTGACGGACAGGTGCATGGGGAAAGAGTGTGCTGTCAAGAGTAAGGGTGAGTGCGCTGTCAAGAATGGAGGTGAAAGTAGTGAGAGTGACATGGAGCGTGAGTTAGTTGTGACAGGTGAGCGAGGATGTACACCTGGGATGGAAGGATGCACACCTGGAATGGTAGAGCGTGAGTGGGAATGCACGCTGGAGTTGGTGGTGAGGCACGTGGTTGGGTGTGCGAATGAGGGCACACCTGTGATTGTCACAGAGGAGGTGACAGAGGAGGGGGCGCGAAGCGGTGTATTGGTGAGGTGTGCGAGCAACGAATGTGTGCCAAAGTGTTCGGTGGTCAGGTGTGTGACCAAGGCTGTGAGTGGAATGGGTGTACCTGGGTGTGTAAGGAACGGTACAAGGAGAATGGGAACAGCTGCATGTATGAGCAAGGAACGGGCTGCGGGGTGTAAGCGTCCAGGTGAAGCATCGACGTTACACGGGTTAGAGGTTAGAGCGACTTTTAGCCGAAGCAGGCCCTCGGTGCGTGCCGGGCCTCGCTTTGAACGGCCGCGTCCAGGCTCCACTAGGCGGAGCTGGCAGCCCGATAGAAAGGGTCGTCATGGCGACCACTTTTTGGTGAGACGTGCCGGCAGGTCGAGATCGGGGCATTGGATGGCTCCGTGCCAAGATGGTGCGTGGGATCTCGGCCCGGGTAAACCTCCTTCCCTGCACCGAATGCGGGACGCACCCAGCCGCTGGCACAGAACAACCAGCATTCATGGCTTGGCTTTACGAAGCCGGGCTTTGGACAGGAATTGGCGCACCGAGAGGTATTAGTGAGTCGACTGGGTGATGAGGTTAGTGTTTTGGACCCAAAATTAGAGAAAAGCAAAATTTGATGATTGGCAAAGGATTGGCAGATGATGGGCAGTGATTGGCCAAATTTTTGATTTGTTGAAATTTGATGTGCAAAATTGGTAGTGAGAGACCCCCGATGTGGTGGGATGGCAAATCCACCATCCCTCACAGGTGGGGGCAAAGGAGCTATAGCTTATGGGGTGTATGGCAGTGAAAACTAGCCCGGGTGGGTTAGGTTATATTGTAGGGATCTAGCGGAGATGACATTAGGTGACGTTAAGATTAGTTAGTGACTGATACCTGTAGTGGGGACGCAGGTAGATTAGTATGGATGATAATGACGAGGGAGCGCAATAGTTTAAAGGGACGACTGGGAAGCGCAAGTTTCAGAAGGGAGTAGTTAGCTGAGATGATGCTGTGTGTGTGAGAATTGAACAGGTGTGATTGCACAGGTGTGCAACTGGACAGGTGTGTGGAGCAGTGTATGAGTAGTGAGTGTGTGGATCAGCGCGAATGCGCTTGGGGAGAGAAGGGTGCAGGTGGCACCAGGTGTGAGAGCACAGGTGTGCAGGTACAGGTGTGTGGAGAGAGTTGGAGTGAGTGGTACGGAGTGGTGTGCATGGTGCGAAGGTGTGGATGGGGGAAGAGTGGACCCCTTTCACGAGTACCCGGGGCGGGTAGTGTAAGTGTTAGGTAGAGGGTGCAGGTAAATTGTGGTTGGATATTGGCATTTGTGGTGCGGTTGCAGAATGGTGTTGTGAATGGGTGCATTAGTGTTGTGGAAATGGCTGGGCGTGTAGCCTGTTAGTGTGTGTAGTTGGTTGGGCACTCCACCACTGTGAGGATGTCGGCCAGGTGAGGCCGCAGGTGGGCTCTGGGAGCCGGTAGTTGTGAGTGGGTGCCTGAGGATCCCGGGTGTGGATCGGGCAGCCCAGTGCCAGAGAGGGCACGGAGTGGGGAGAGAGCCAGAGGGCCTTCCCCTGGTAGTTAGGTTAGGGTAAGGAGCAGGTAAGCTCGGAGGCAACTGCAGTGGTGGAGGGGTGCAGGTGGGTAGACCCACTGGGAGAGGTACACGCCACAGCCCAGAAATTGTATGAGGGCACCGGGAGATGAATCGGGGGAGTGAGACCCCAAATTGAAGAGCACCACAGTTTGGCCAATGGGAATTGGTTTTTAGAACCCATAGTGTAAGAGGGCCAATGGTTTGGCCGGAGGAAGACCCCGGGTGGTGTAAAGTTGTTAAAGTCATTTAGGAAATAGTTAGGATTGAAGAACCTGTCGCACCATACGCAGCCACTTACCTGTGGTGATGATGATGACTCCACACCTGTGTTTTCTTTGTTTGTTGCAGGAAATGAGATTGCTGTGTGGATTTGTGAGACGCATCACGACGTGGATGAGACATTGGGGTGATTCCATCTCTCCCTCCCTAGGAGGGACTGATGATGAATTGGTAATGGCAAATTTTGATGTTGAGTTGAAAATGGCAAATTTTGATGAGAGTTGAAAATGGCAAATTTGATTGGTTAGGAGGGAGAGAAGACGAATTTGGTATATGGGAGGAACGGGGAAGACAGTAGGGATGTTTGTTGATTTGTAAAGTAGATGTTTATGGGTAGTGTTGTGTTGTGTGGATACAGTAAGGGGTAAGGGAGGGGCCATGTAGGTTACCTGGTGGGGGGGGGGCGTACGATAGGAACGTACCTGTCTCACCTGGTTCCCATGTGCCCCCAGTGTGCATCACCTTACATTGCGTGCACTTTTGCGCCCTTACCACCTTACTCACTTGTTTCTTCTTTTGTCTCCCACCTCCGAGGATCTGGCTTTGGGGTAGAGAGAGAGGAGAGAGAGGTGCTGGCTGCGCAGTTGTGGGCCTGCACTTTCGCTGTTTGCTGCCGGGATCGATACACCATATGGACCGCAATGTTTGTGGCCACCCACAATGGACCGCAGTTCGTTTGCGGCCAAGCACCACCCGGGGATGGACCTATGGGTCAACGTGGCACCTATGCCATACAGGTGAACCACTTTTAGTTGACACCAAGTGCACCACAAGAAGAGCAAGAGACACCTGCAGGGTTAGGGGTTGTCAAATTTATTTTTAATCATTGAACAATGGTGACTGCACCGATTGGTGGTGGGGTGGTGCTGTTGATGCTCGGAAAGGGTGCTCTGCACGTTATTAAAGGCCGTCGGCCACAGAGCACTCGTGGGTTGGTGTATCGATGTTGGTAAGCGCGCTCTCTCTATGCATAACATCTGCATGTGTCCCTCCAAAAACAGGTCCTGGATCGTAGTGTAAATAGCAGCGTAGTCTTGTAAATAATGCTCCCTACCGGCTGTATGTTTAGTTTGAGGATTCTTTCCGGATTCGGTTATCCTGTGGGTGTGTTTCTGTGAGGAGAAGGGTGCAACGTCGCAGGGGGACATATTTACTCATTTGTGAATATCTGTAAAACTGTCGCACTCAGGGTAGAGTTAATAGTAGAGGGAACTACATTGCGTGCCACACTAAAGTAGGTAAAAATTTATCGGGTCGGGACGCCCCGAGGGTAGAGAAGGGTGCAATGTTGCGAATATGGAATTTGGCCTCCATATCCGCTTGTAAATATTCCCCTATTTTCTCCAATACTCCCCAACTTTCCCCGATCCCCCATTCCCTAGTCCCATTGCATGTAAATAACAATCAGTAGAGCCGACCTTCCCCTTATTCCCCCATTAAATGTCGTGCCCAGGTCCACCGCACCACACGTAGACAACTTTCGGACATCTTCCTAGTTATTCTTATTCTATGTCAGTTAAGGCCTCGTCTCCATTAATTATGACTCTTCGTTGCACCAGAATGTGATTATATGGCATCAGTAGTGAGTTTAGGACCTTTCCCATACCTCCTCCCATCTTCTTCCCCAAACAACAACAACAACAACAACTACAGCTACAACAACAATAACAACAACTACAACAACAATTACAACAACAACAGAAGAGATGGCGGCGGAGCGGGGGAGGATGCGTCCTCACACCGGCTCGATTAGCTCCAGACCATGCGCTCCACGGGGTTACCCCGAAGGGGCTGGCTGTCAGCTCCTCGTCAGGGGCGGAGCCAGTAACCCCCCCCGCACGCACCCAATAAGAAGGGCGGACCGATTCCATCTGGGCGGAGCTAACGAGCCGAGGGCGTGTCACTCCCCGCCGGATATACGCAGCCGCTTGCCGGACGTGACGTCAGATTCGCCCCCAGCTGGAGGAAGACGGACCTGCGAGCGCTGAAACAGATGCGCCTGAGTTTGGAGAGGCCTGAGAAAGAACGTCACCTCTGAGCGCTGCGACGAGACCTCCCCGCATCTCTGGACCGAACCGTGTACCCTGCTTTGAGCCAAGAGTGCACCTTGAGCCATCGCTATCTGCCTTTCCTAGCCATCAACCCCCGTGTGAGTCAGTTTTTGTCCTGTTTCTCTGTGGTCTGTCGGGAATAATATAAGGTTGTGTCTAAGTGCCTGTCTTCCTATGATGTACCTCTCGTCCCTGTAATCTAACCTTCCGCCTTAATATAACCTCCTCCGGAGGTCTTGAGAACTGAACCCCTGGTGTCGTATTGTGTCATTATAACCCAGCCGGGTGTCTTCTCTTTCCTATTGAGCCAGCATAGCGCGGCTTCGTCGACGTTCGAGTACAATCGGGTAATTTGTGCGGACACGGCGGCCATTCCGCTCGGCCCACCTTAACATCAAAGTCGTGTCTGTAACAATATCTTAGGATGGTACCACCACTAAGTCACATAACTCACTGCGTTCCCAGTGACTGGAACCGAAACCCTTCAATGTCTCTATAACTCTCCAAGGTGAAGTTGATTCGCTCCAGCGATCGTTGGAACAATGTCCAATCAAAATCAATCGAGGCGTAGGCGGTTGAAGCGACACAGAGGTCATGTGGTCCAACACCGAGCAAACTCGCGGTAGAATGGAAAATCCCCAAAGACACGCACCGACGTACACGTTCGCCGCTCAATCAGCGAACCGCCATGTAATCTTCAAACGACGCTTTAGTGCACAGCCCTCCCCGGCAGACCACCGGAGGGTAAGACCAGCCAACGCGACAAAAACCTTTTCCGATGAATGCAGCGCATGGGGCAAAATGGCGAATGGCTCTCACTCGAGCCGGAGCCTCTAGGCAAGGATTCTCTGGAACCTCAATGCCATACCTGACTACGCAGGTTCCTCAATACTCCGGCGATAACACCTATCGCGTGAACTTCCTTTCAAGGTCACAAAGTTCACTTGCGACGTTCGCTCGACCACGCCTGTAACGGAGCTTCGACACGCGTCTTCCCCAACCTTTGCCTCACGACCTCTTCTTCTTCGCTCGATGTCTTCCGGTGCACGATCCGATTTCCTGTTTCATTTTTACCATGAGTGCTTTTAACCTTTTAATCACAATAACCATTTCCTTTAAACAACAATAATCGCCGTTTCCTTCCAACCCCGATAAGAATAATAATACCTAACCAGAAATGTTTCCCGTGGATGAAAAGCACCACCACGGAAGGGCCGAATCCATAACACTCCCCTCTGCCCCCCTCAAGAAAGAAAGTTTGAACACCGCGAAAACTTTCTTTGCAGGCAAACTCTTGAAACCAACAAACGTAAACTCACAACCCAAATCATCCATTCCCGTGAACAACAATAATCAAGATTTCCCAAAAATAAAGCAACAAACTTCAAACAACCCACAGAGATTTCCAAAGTTAATTGACTCTGGACAAAGCATCAGCTACGACATTGTCCCTGCCCTTTACATGTGCAATTTCCCAGTTGGACTCTTGCAAAGCCAAACTCCATCTCATCCCCCTCTTCCTGGCATTCTGGAATTTTTGCCGGTAAGCTTTCCTGCTGAAGCGCCATTTCACGGTCCTTTAACTCCCTTTCGGCTTTTCTCTCCTCTGCTAATTTCCTGCTGAAGCGCCATTTCACGGTCCTTTAACTCCCTTTCGGCTTTTCTCTCCTCTGCTTTTTTCTCCTCTAACCTCTCCTGGAGTTCTCTCCAGGACCAATTCATAGGCTTTGAGAATGTTTTTCTTCACTATCTCATAATCTGCACATTGGTCAATCGGTAAAGCTGAATAAATATCTTGAGCTTTACCCACCAGAACACTTTGCACTAAGATGGTCCAGGACTCCTCAGGACATTTCAGCAGTTGAGCCACTTTCTCAAAGTGTGAAAAAAAATTGGCTACCTCCTTTTCATTGAAGGGTGGAACCAGCCTCACATGTCTGCCAACATCCCAGGTGTTCTGACTAGGTGTCGAACCAGTCGGCGTGGATGGTACCTCTCCCCGTTCTTTCATTACATCCAGCTCCTTGAGTCTAATTTCCTGCTGAAGCGCCATTTCACGGTCCTTTAACTCCCTTTCGGCTTTTCTCTCCTCTGCTTTTTTCTCCTCTAACCTTTCCTGGAGTTCTCTTTCAACTCTCCTTTCCTCTGCTCTTTCTTGTGCTTTTTTTCTCTTCTAACCTTTCCTGGAGTTCTCGTTCAACTCTCCTTTCCTCTGCTTTTCTTTCTTCGAGTTCTCTTGCAGCTCTCCTTTCCCCTGCTTTTCCTTGTGATTTTTTCTCTTCTAACCTTTCCTGGAGTTCTCGTTCCTGTTCTGCCCTTTCCTTTTCTGCTTTCCTTTCCTCTTCTTTTAACCTTTCCTGGCTCTGCAATTGCATCTCCAATATCCAGAGCTCCATATTTTCTTGTTCCTCGGGTAACCAATCCAATGCTCCCTCTTCCCATGTTCCTTGTCCCACCAGAGATTCTATCACCAATCTCTGCATCTCTGCTTTCCTCGTTTGTTCGAACCTCCAAGCTAAAATGTCTGGCCAATACCAAGAGGTCCGATTTTAATAACGCTCTGAACTGTGCCTCACTAGGGGTCACTGCAAGTTTCTCTACGTCAAACTCCATGGTGACTATTGTTAACACCTATTAACCTTCACACATAAAATAAAATAAAAAAACATTTTTTGAGGGGGTTTTTGGAAAAATTTGGGAATGTTGGAAAAAGTTCCAAATTTGAGAATTCTAGGAATGTTAGGGAATTCTTTCCCGGACTAAATTTAGGGAATTTTATATCCCGGACGGAGACCCAATTTTGAGCCCACGAGTGAATTGGACGAGCCCCCAATTTCTGTTACGTGTTCCTCCCCGACCTCCTGGTCTCGGTATACCTCCGAACCCTGAGAGGAGCCACGGCAGAAAAAATATATTATTCCGTGTCGAAATCAATAAGGAAACCACACCAATGGTTATAAACAAACCAATATTATTGTTGCGAATATGGAATTTGGCCTCCATATCCGCTTGTAAATATTCCCCTATTTCCCCAATACTCCCCAACAATCCCCAATCCCCCATTCCCTAGTCCCATTGTCTGTAAACAACACTCTGTCGAACCGACCTTCCCCTTTTTCCCCCATTAAATGTCGTGCCCAGGTCCACCGCATCTCACGTAGACAACTTTCGGACATCTTGCTAGTTATTCTTAGTCTATGTCAGTTAAGGACTCGTTTCCATTAATTCTGACTCTTCGTTGCACCAGAATGTGATTATATGGCACCAGTAGTGAGTTTAGGACCTTCCCATACCTCCTCCCATCTTCTTCCCCAAACAACAACAACAACTACAACTACAACAACAACTACAACAACAGAGGGGCGCGGCGTGCGGGGAGTGTGCGTCCTCACACCGGCTCGGTTGGCCGCCATGACCATGCGCTCCATGGGGTTACCACGAAGGGGCTCCTTGTCAGCCCCTCGTCAAGGGCGGAGCCGGTAACCCCCCCGCACGCACCCAATGAGAAGCGACGTGCCGATTCCATCTGGGGTGGAGCTAACGAGCCGAGGGCGTGTCACTCCCCGCCGGATATACGCGGCGACTTACCGGATGTGAGGTCAGATGCGCCTGAACTACGGAGAGCAGAGGAAGCCACCGCCACCCCCAGCGCGACGATACCTCCCCGCATCTTTGGACCGGACCGAACCGGGTCGATTCTGCCCTGAGCCCAGGTGCACCTGGAGCCATCGACTGCCTGCCTTTCCTTGCCATCAATCCCCGTGTGAGTCAGCCTTTTGTCCCGTTTATCTGTCGTCTGTTGGGGTTAATATAAGAGTGTGTCTAAGTGCTTGTCTTTCTATGCTGTCCCTCTCATTTCTGTAATCTAACCTTCCGAACTAATATAACCTCCTCCGGAGGTCTTGAGAACTGAGCCCTTGGTGTCGTGTCATTTGAAACCCAGCCGTGTGTCTTTTCCTTCATTGACCTAGCATAGCGCGACTCGGCAACGTTCAAGTATAATCGGGTAACTTGTGCAGACGTGGTCATACCAAACCGCTCGGTAAACTAACATCCACAACCGCGTCTGTAACAATTGGTGTCGAGGAGTGGAATTCGAACCCGGGACTAAATTTATTAGGCCCAAATTTGTAGTAGAATCGATTCGGAGCGCGTTTCCCGCGCGAAATTATAACGGCGAAATTTGATTTTGTTATACGGAAATAAAAACCCGAATTTTGAAAGTCGCGCTATGGCAGACCAAGTCGGCTGGGGTCCGGTAGTGGAGAGTGAGGCAGGGTCGGTCCAGGACCAAATTGAGGGACAGGAGGAGAGCGAAGCAGCGAGGGTAGCAGACGCACAAAATAGCGTCGTTGTGCCCGACATTGCGGGAGCGCAAAATGGCGCCTCGCTGGTCACCGTGCCCGCGACCGTGACAGCGCCCCTGGTGGATTTGAACCTTTTTTTTATACAAATGAAGGCCCTTATGGCCCAGAATAGTGAGCAAATGAGGGCTGATAGTGAGCGATTGGAGAACCAAATGGGGGTAATGAGGGACGAAGCGAGGGGTACCAGTGAGGGGTTAGACAATAATTTTAAGGGATTAGACAAGAAATTTGGGAAGTTAGACAATAATTTTGAGGGATTAGACAAGAAATTTGGGAAGTTAGACAATAATTTTGAGGGGTTAGACAACGGGATAAAAGAGGTGAGAAATGGGTTAATAGGGTTAGAAAACAGTATGGAAGGCAAATTGAGGGACATGAGGGACCAAGCGGAAAGGGAAGTTAAACAAATGGAGCAGCAGATAGAGGGGGTCAGAATGGGGGTAGAAACCAAACTGGATGCTCACAGGGAGGAAATGGAGCAGATGAGGGTGGCATCTGGGCAGGAGATGCAAGTGATGGGAGAGGAGATCAGAAGAGGAGTGAGTGAGGAGGTCGGAGGGGTGCGCGAGGAGGTGAGGCACTGTAAGGAGCACATGGAGAAGGAGGTGAGAAAGGGGACTGTAAAGTTACAAGGGGGCATAGAGGACCTGACGCAGGAGGTGGAACAGCTGACAGAGGGACAAACGAAGTTAGTGGAGCAGGTTCAAAGGAACACTGCAGTACTCGGAGGGTTAAAGGCGACACAAAAAGAAATTAAAAATGACTTGGTAGCGACGAAGAGGGAATGTCAGATGGTACGTGAGGGACTGACAACGAGGCTGGACGAGGTGATAGAGGTAATGGAGACGAAGGACCGGCAGGTGAGGACGCACATGGCAACGGTCAAGGTAGCCTTGGAGGACGAGCTTGAGGAGACGTACCGGGGAATAAAAGAGGTGAAGCAGAAATTAGAAGAAGTGGAAGAAGGGGTGAGCGAAATTAAGAAGCGACGGAGAGGGGATAACAAAGAGATAAAAGAGGAGATAAAAGAATTGGTCCAAAGTCTGTGTTTGGATCGTGATGATGTGCTCATTAACCGGATGAGGGATTCGCAGGTGATGGAGGAGAAGCGAAGAGGAAGAGGACCCGGTGTAAGTGGTGACCAATATGGTCGTGCGTATGATGCGCCAGGGGATTTAAGAAGCTTGGGGGTCGAGATGGACCCGGGTGTTCGTGAGAGGCCTTGGTTGAAGTGTACGACAGGTCTGGTGTGCGAAAAAGGAGGTGTGCGAGAAAGTCCGACTCAGGGGTGTGTGAGGAAAAAGTGCGTGCCAAGGAGTGAGGGTGCTGGCGAGAGTGAGTCGGTCGTAGCACGTGTGCGAGGGAGCACATGGAAGCGTGGTGTGGTGAGTGTTACAGAGGGTGTAACGGGAGAGTGTGCGCGAGAAAGGTGTGTGACGGACAGGTGCATGGGGAAAGAGTGCGCTGTCAAAGGCAAGGAAGAATGCACACCTGTGGTGAGTGTTACAGAGGGTGTAACGGGAGAGTGTGCGCGAGAAAGGTGTGTGACGGACAGGTGCATGAGGAAAGAGTGCGCTGTCAAGAGTAAGGGTGAGTGCGCTGTCAAGAATGGAGGTGAGAGTAGTGAGAGTGACACGGAGCGTGAGTTGGTGGTGACAGGTGAGACAGGAAGCACACCTGGAATGGTAGAGCGTGAGTGGGAATGCACGCTGGAATTGGTGGTGAGGCATGTGGTTGGGTGTGCGAATGAGAGCACACCTGTGATTGTCACAGAGGAGGTGACCGAGGAGGGAGCGCGAAGAGGTGTGTTGGTGAGGTGTGCGACCAACGAATGTGTGCCAAAGTGTTCGGTGGTCAGGTGTGTGACCAAGGCTGTGAGTGGAATGAGGGTACCTGGGTGTGTAAGGAAAGGTACGAGGAGCATGGGCACGGCTGGATGTGTGAGCAAGGAACGGGCTGCGGGGTGTAAGCATGCAGGTGAAGCATCGACGTTAGACGGGGTAGAGTTTAGAACGACTTATAGCCGAATCGGGCCCTCGGTGCGTGCCGGGCCTCGCGTGGAACGGCCGCGTCCAGGCTCCACTAGGTGGAGCGGGCAGCTGGATGGGAAGGGTCGTCATGGCGACCACGTTTTGTTGAGACGTGCCGGCAGGTCGAGATCGGGACATTGGATGGCTCCACGCCGAGGTGGTGCGTGGGATCTCGGTCCGGGTAAGCCCCCGTCCCTGCCCCGAATGCCGGACGCATCCAGCCGCCGGCACAAAACAACCCGCATTCATGGCTTGGCTTTACGAAGCCGGGCTTTGGACAGGAATTGGCGCACCGAGAGGCATTAGTGAGTAGACTGGGTGCTGAGGTTAGTGTTTTGGACCCAAAATTAGAGA
Organism: Myxine glutinosa; assembly: GCF_964187855.1. Lineage (NCBI taxonomy): Eukaryota > Metazoa > Chordata > Myxini > Myxiniformes > Myxinidae > Myxine > Myxine glutinosa. Next base: position 286,664,559 of record NC_136261.1, on the reverse strand, counting down.
AAAACAAAATTTGATGATTGGCAAGGGATTGGCAGTAGTGATTGGCAGATGATGGGCAGTGATTGGCAAATTTTTGATTTGTTGAAATTTGATGTGCAAAATTGGTAGTGAGCGATGGGCCCGGTGGGTACGGCTGGCATCCCTGCCACCCTTCCCATGTGGGGGCAAAGGAGCAATAGCTTATGGGGTGTATGGCAGTGAAAACTAGCCCGGGTGGCTATGACAACCGAGCCAGGGAGGGCTTGGATAATTGTAGGGATCTAGCGGAGATGACATTAGGTAACGTTAAGTTTAGTTAGTGACTGATACCTGTAGTGGGGACGCAGGTAGATTAGTGTGGATGATAATGACGTGGGAGCGCAATAGTTTAAAGGGACGACTGGGAAGCGCAAGTTTCAGAAGGGAGTAGTTAGCTGAGATGATGCCGTGTGTGTGAGAATTGAACAGGTGTGATTGCACAGGTGTGCAACTGGACAGGTGTGTGGAGCAGTGTATGAGTAGTGAGTGTTGTGGATCAGCGCGAATGCGCTTGGGGAGAGAAGGGTGCAGGTGGCACCAGGTGTGAGAGCACAGGTGTGCAAGTACAGGTGTGTGGAGAGAGTTGGAGTAGGTGGTACGGAGTGGTGTGCATGGTGCGAAGGTGTGGATGGGGGAAGAGTGGACCCCTTTCACGAGTACCCGGGGCGGGTAGTGTAAGTGTTAGGTAGAGGGTATAGGTAAATTGTGGTTGGATATTGGCATCTGTGGTGCGGTTGCAGAATGGTATTGTGGATGGGTGCATTAGCGTTGTGGAAATGGCTGGGCGTGTAGCCTGTTAGTGTGTGTAGTTGGTTGGGCACTCCACCACTGTGAGGATGTCGGCCAGGTGAGGCCGCAGGTGGGCTCTGGGAGCCGGTAGTTGTGAGTGGGTGCCTGAGGATCCCGGGTGTGGATCGGGCAGCCCCGTGCCAGAGAGGGCACCGAGTGGGGAGAGCGCCAGAGGGCCTTCCCCAGGTAGTTAGGTTAGGGTAAGGAGCAGGTAAGCTCGGAGGCAACTGCAGTGGTGGAGGTGTGCAGGTGGGTAGACCCGCTGGGAGAGGTACACGCCGCGGCCCAGAAATTGTGCGAGGGCACCGGGAGATGAATCGGGGGAGTGAGACCCCAAATTGAAAAGCACCACAGTTTGGCCAATGGGAATTGGTTTTTAGAACCCATAGTGTAAGAGGGCCAATGGTTTGGCCGGAGAAAGACCCCGGGTAGTGTAAAGTTGTTAAAGTCATTTAGGAAATAGTTAGGATTGATGAACCTGTCGCACCATACGCAGCCCCTTACCTGTGGTGATGATGATGACTCCACACCTGTGTTTTCTTTGTTCTGTGTGCAGGAACTGAGAATTGCTGTGTGGATTGGTGAGACGCATCACGACGTGGATGAGACATTGGGGTGATTCCATCTCTCCCTCCTTAGGAGGGACTGATGATGAATTGGTGATGGCAAATTTTGATGTTGAGTTGGAGATGGCAAATTTTGATAAGAGTTGGAAATAGCAAATTTGATTGGTTAGGAGGGAGAGAAGACGAATTTGGTTTATGGGAGGAACGGGGAAGACAGTAGGGATGTTTGTTGATTTGTAAAATAGATGTTTATGGGTAGTGTTGTGTTTTGTGGATACAGTAAGGGGTAAGGGAGGGGCCATGTAGGTTACCTGGTGGGGGGGGGGGGGGGGGTAGGAACGTTCCTGTCTCACCTGGTTCCCGTGTGCCCCCAGTGTGCATCATCTTACATTGCGTGCACTTTTGCGCCCTTACCACCTTACTCACTTGTCTTCTTCTTTTGTCTCCCACCTCCGAGGATCTGGTTTTGGGGCAGAGAGAGAGGAGAGAGAGGTGCTGGCTTCGCAGTTGTGGGCCTGCACTTTCGCTGCTTGCTGCTTGGATCGATACACCATATGGACCGCAATGTTTGTGGCCACCCACAATGGACCGCAGTTCTTTTGCGGCCAAGCACCACCCATGGATGGACCTATGGGTCAACGTGGCACCTATGCCATACAAGGTGAACCACTAACAGTTGGCCCCCTGACGGTCACAATAGAGAAATGGACGCGGTTGGCGCCTTTCTTTATTTTTGAAAGAAGTAAGAAGGCCAAGTGCACCACACGAAGGCAAGACCAGCGGCAGAACATCGGCCGGCTGCGACACCACACAATGATCACTAAACATTTTATTGGTGCACCGGATGGTGCTCACTGTGTGATGGGGTGGTGCTTTTGATGCTTGGGAGGGGTGCTCTGCACATTATTAAAGGCCGTAGGCCACAGAGCACTCGTGGGTTGGTGTATCGATGCTGGCATGCGTGCTCTCTCTATGCATAACATCTGCATGTGTTCCTCCAGAAACAGGTCCTGGATCGTAGTGTAAATAGCAGCGTAGTCGTGTAAATAATGCTCCCTACCGGCTGTATGTTTAGTTTGCGAATTCTTTCCGCAATTCGGTTATCCTGTGGGTGTGTTTCTGAGAGGAGAAGGGTGCAACGTCGCAGGGGGATATATTTACTCATTTGTGAATATCTGTAAAACTGTCGCACTCAGGGTAGAGTTAATAGTAGAGGGAACTACATCTGAGTGCCACACTAAAATAGGTAAAAATTTATCGGGTCGGGACGCCCCGAGGGTAGAGAAGGGTGCAATGTTGCGAATATGGAATTTGGCCTCCATATCCGCTTGTAAATATTCCCCTATTTCCCCAATACTCCCCAACTATCCCCAATCCCCCATTCCCTAGTCCCATTGTCTGTAAACAACACTCTGTAGAACCGACCTTCCCCTTTTTCCCCCATTAAATGTCGTGCCCAGGTCCACCGCATCTCACGTAGACAACTTTCGGACATCTTGCTAGTTATTCTTAGTCTATGTCAGTTAAGGACTCGTTTCCATTAATTCTGACTCTTCGTTGCACCAGAATGTGATTATATGGCACCAGTAGTGAGTTTAGGACCTTCCCATACCTCCTCCCATCTTCTTCCCCAAACAACAACAACAACTACAACTACAATAACAACTACAACAACAGAGGGGCGCGGCGTGCGGGGAGTGTGCGTCCTCACACCGGCTCGGTTAGCCGCCATGACCATGCGCTCCACGGGGTTACCACGAAGGGGCTCCTTGTCAGCCCCTCGTCAAGGGCGGAGCCGGTAACCCCCCCGCACGCACCCAATGAGAAGCGACGTGCCGATTCCATCTGGGGCGGAGCTAACGAGCCGAGGGCGTGTCACTCCCCGCCGGATATACGCGGCGACTTACCGGATGTGAGGTCAGATGCGCCTGAACTACGGAGAGCAGAGGAAGCCACCGCCACCCCCAGCGCGACGATACCTCCCCGCATCTTTGGACCGGACCGAACCGGGTCGATTCTGCCCTGAGCCCAGGTGCACCTGGAGCCATCGACTGCCTGCCTTTCCTTGCCATCAATCCCCGTGTGAGTCAGCCTTTTGTCCCGTTTATCTGTCGTCTGTTGGGGTTAATATAAGAGTGTGTCTAAGTGCTTGTCTTTCTATGCTGTCCCTCTCATTTCTGTAATCTAACCTTCCGAACTAATATAACCTCCTCCGGAGGTCTTGAGAACTGAGCCCTTGGTGTCGTGTCATTTGAAACCCAGCCGTGTGTCTTTTCCTTCATTGACCTAGCATAGCGCGACTCGGCAACGTTCGAGTATAATCGGGTAACTTGTGCAGACGTGGTCATACCAAACCGCTCGGTAAACTAACATCCACAACCGCGTCTGTAACAATATATTAAAAACCACACAGGAATAACATTACCAATAATGATAGCAAATCCAGACAATCAATATATCTTAGGATGGTACCACCACTAAGTCACCTAACTCACTGCGTTCCCAGTGACTGGAACTGAAACACCTCAATGTCTCTATAACTCTCCAAGGCGAAGTTGATTCGCTCCAGTGATCGTTGGAACAATGTCCGATCAAGATCAATCGAGGCGTAGGCGGTCGAAGCGACACAGAAGTCACGTGGTTCAACACCCAGCAAACTCGTGGTGGAATGGAAAATCCCCAAAGACGCGCGCCAACGTACACGTTTGCCGCTCAATCAGCGAACCGCCGTGTAATCTTCAAACGCTGCTTTAGTGCACAGCCCTCCCCGGCAGACCACCGGAGGGTAAGACCAGCCGAAGCGACAAAAACCTTTTCCGATGAATGCAGCGCATGGGGCAAAATGGCAGACGGCTCTCACTCGAGCCGGAGCCTCTAGGCAAGGATTCTCCGGAACCTCAATGCCGATACCTGACTACGCAGGTTCCTCAATACTCCAACGATAACACCTATCGCACGAACTTCCTTTCAAGGTCACAAAGTTCACTCGCGACGTTCGCTCGACCACGCCCGTAACGGAGCTTCGACACGCGTCTTTCCCGACCTTTGCCTCACGACCTCTTCTTCTTCGCTTGACGTCTTCCGGTGCACGATCCGATTTCCTGTTTCATTTTTACCATGAGCGCTTTTAACCTTTTAATCACAATAACCATTTCCTTTAAACAACAATAATCGCTGTTTCCTTCCAACCCCGATAAGAATAATAATACCTAACCAGAAATATTTCACGTGGATGAAAACCACCACCACGGAAGGGCCGAATCCGTAACAGTAGGTAGCATCCTCTGGTTGTCGTGGGTAGTGTTACGAATTCAGGTGAATTACTATTCAGGTCTTTGCTTATCAATGTGTAGTCGATTAAAGGTTGTTGTGATTAAAGGGTCAGGAGCCCTTCTGGGAAAAAGGAGACCGGAAACGGAAGGAAAAGACACGAGGTCCGGGGAGAAGCGACGACTTCTTCCTCTTCCTCCTCGCCCAGGGCCGAGAAGAGGGTATCGATATTGAGCAGCGTGGAAAAAGCTGCGTTTAAAAGCCCGTCTGGCGAGAGGAGTTACCGGGACGTGTAACTACCCTTTCACACGTCAAGTCGCCGTGGGTTCGTGCACGGAACCAAGCGTCCGGCACCGTTCGACTAAACCGTCTACAAGGACGCGCACGGCAGGCACCTTGGGCCTCGCACGCGTTGCGAACCCCGAAGCCGCGATCACGAGCACCGACCTCGGTGGGCTGCCGAGGAGGTGTCTGCAGCAGCAGCTGTTCCCGGTATGGGACGTGCCCGGTGGAAGCACGTCGGGAAGGGTCCGTTCAACCGCCCACGTGTGGAGATCGAACTACAGGAGTACGGAGACATTGTGAGAGACATTGACCATGGAGGGAGTCGGGAGTGGGGCTCACGTGAGGAATGTATAAGATGGCCATCTTAGAGTTACTGTAGATGAGTTTACATCTTTGTAGTATTGATTGCTGATTGTTGATGGTGGTTGATTGCTCGGTTAATATATCATTGATTGTTCCGGATCCTTGGTGTGGGGTGTCTTATTGATTGGAATTCATATTGATTGCGTTACGAAAGCGCCTAAATAATATATCTTTCTGGCGGAGTTCCTCTCACGGTCCGGGGGTCACCGAGACCAGGTAGTCACCGGGAGGACCACGTAACAGAATTGGGGGCTCGTCCAAATTACGATTTGCGGATTCGCAATTGGGTCTACGTCCGGGATCTAAAATTGTATAAAATAATAAAATAATATTTTTATTAATTAAAATTTATTAATTAAGTATTAATTGGTAAATTTTTGGGGAAATTGGGGGTAAAGTCTTGGGTGAAGGTTAACAGGTGTTAACGATAGGCACCATGGCGTTTGTGGCACAGAACTTTGCGGTAACCCCGAGTGAGGCACAGTTCTGAGCGTTACTAAAGTCGGACCTCTTGAAATTGGCCAAACATTTTAACTTGGAGGTCCGAACTAATTTGAGGAAGGCAGAGTTGCAGACCACGGTGATACAATCTATGGTGGGATTAGGAACATGGGACGAGTTAGCCTGGGAGTGGCTACCCGAAGAACCAGAAGACGTTGAGCTCCGGAAACTGGAGTTGCAATTACGGAGCCAGGAACGGATCAAAGAGGAAGAAAGGAAAGCAGAAAAGGAAAGAGCAGAAGAAGAAAGGAAAGCAGAAAAGGAAAGAGCAGAAGAAGAAAGGAGAGTGGAACGAGAACTCCAGGAAAGGTTAGAAAGGATGAAAACAGAGGAAAGGAAAGCAGAAAAGGAAAGAGCAGAAGAAGAAAGGAAAGCAGAAAAGGAAAGAGCAGAAGAAGAAAGGAAAGCAGAAAAGGAAAGAGCAGAAGAAGAAAGGAAAGCAGAAGAGAGGAGAGAAGAGAAACAAGCAGGGGAAAGGAGAGTGGCACGAGAACTACAGGAAAGGTTAGAAGGGAGAAAAGCAGCGGAGAGGAGAGCTGCAAGGGAACTCGAAGCAGAGGAGAGAAAAGCCGAAAGGGAATTAAAGGAACGTGACATGGCGCTTCAGCAAGAAATTAAATTCAAGGAGCTGGAGTTAATGAGAGAACGGGGAGAGGTACCACCCTTGCTGACTGGGCCGACACCTAGCCAGAACACCTGGGATGTGGGCAGATATGTGAGGCTGGTTCCACCCTTCAGTGAAAAGGAAGTCGCTAAATTTTTTCCACGCTTTGAGAAAGTGGCTCGACAGTTAAACTGGCCGGAGGAGGCCTGGACCATACTAGTGCAAAGTGTGCTGGTGGGAAAAGCTCAAGAGATTTATTCGGCGCTACCAATGGACCAATGTGCAGATTATGAGGTATTGAAGAAGCACATCCTCAAAGCCTATGAGTTGGTTCCGGAAGCTTACCGGCAAAAATTCAGGAATGCCAGGAAGAGGGAGAGTGAGACCCATGTGGAGTTTGCCAGAGTGAAAGAAAACATGTTTGATCGGTGGTGTGAGTCAAAAGGAGTCGGGAAAGACTTCGAAACATTGCGTGACTTGATCCTGGTGGAGGAATTTCAACAGTGTGTCCACGAGGACATCAAAGTGTACCTGCAGGAAAAGAAAGTACCGAAGTTGTGGGACGCAGCCACCATGGCAGATGATTATGCCTTAACACACCGGATAGGGGTCCACGAACCTAACTCCTCGCCTAGATCTCCGCAGGGGAGGTGTGGAACAGCAGGTGCGGAGAACGACAATACATGGCGGCGGCCTCGAGATGATTATGGGGACAACGCTGATACCCGAACGGTTCGAAATCAGGGGGCTACGGGCCCAAGACAAACTTATTTTTCGGGGGGCCCGAGGCAGACCACGAGTTTTTCCTCCGGGCCTACTTGCGCTTTTTGCAAGAAACCTGGACACTTGATGTCCAGTTGTTACCTCATGAAAAGGGACAACCCAGAGCGGAGTCCGACTATTACAACTCCGCATGCGATGGCTAGCGTAAGAAATTGCCCACAGAAGAGTTACCAACCATTTATTTATGAGGGGTTTGTCTCACTCAAGGGAGACTTGACTAACCCAAGACTGGTTAGGGTTTTGAGGGACACAGGAGCCCATCAATCCTTAATGCTTGAAGGCATTTTGCCATTGTCAAAGAGTACCGCAACTGGTGATAGTGTTCGGTTACAAGGGATCGGTGGCTGTGTTAGTGCCCCACTTCATGTCATCCATTTGGAATCCGATTTGGTGTCAGGACCGGTCACCGTCGGTTTACAAGCCACGCTTCCTGTGGAGGGAGTATCTGTGATTATCGGGAATGATTTGGCCGGGGGGCAAATTTATGGTAACCCGAGGGTTGGTAAAGAGCACAGCAGGGAAAATAACACCACACCAGCTCGGGATGGCGACAAAAGGTCCAAGTTATTTGTAGGGGGACTGAACTTCAACACAGAGGAAGAAGTTCTGACCTCTGTCTTCAACAGATATGGGCCGCTGGTGGAAGTGCGGGTGGTAAAAGACAGGGAAATGCAACGGTCAAGAGTGTTCGGCTTTGTCACGTTTGCAAGCACAAGAGACACCAGGGAGGCAGAGAAGAATTTGAATCGTAAGGATTTGGAAGGTCGGACCGTAACAGTAGGGCAGGCATTTCGTAGGCGTCGAGAGGTCTACAGAAGAGGACCACTTGGCGGTAGTTTTGGTGTGGGCAGCAGCCGATATTACTATGGAGGCTCCCAGAGTTACGGCACCTCCCGAAAGAATGAATGTCAGAGCACTGGCCGAGAAGGAGACCGCCAGTCAGGTAACGGCTGGGACAAGGGGTCCCACCGTAACTGGTAGGAGCCTGGAGAAGTTGAAGCACTATATACGGTGGAGCCGCCGGGCCAGGGCTCCGACACGGACTAACCGTGAACGCCACATTCTTAAAGGCATCCAGGTAGTGAACTTTCCTGCACGGACTAACCGTGAACTCCACGTTCTTAAAGGCGTCCATGTAATGAACTTTCCTCCCCAGACTAACCGTGAACTCCACATTCCTTAAGGCGTCCATGTAGGGAATACTCAGCTGGGCCTCCCGAAAAAGTGCTATCGAGAGGTTTAACTTTGGGGCTTTGGTCACCACCTCTTAACCGTCATTCAAGAGAAACTAGAAGTGGTTGACACTTGGTCCAGAGGGAATTAATCTAGGGGATTGGGTGAAATATTGTTGCTTTAGTTTTAAGTGATGACTGTGCCCGGGGGGAACTGATGATTTGGGGGGGGGGGGTGAGTTATCTGGTTTGTTTATCCAAGTTGGCCAGCAAAGAAAGTTTTCGCTGGATTCAAACTTTCTTTCTTGAAGGGGGGGAGTGTTACGAATTCAGGTGAATTACTATTCAGGTCTTTGCTTATCAATGTGTAGTCGATTAAAGGTTGTTGTGATTAAAGGGTCAGGAACCCTTCTGGGAAAAAGGAGACCGGAAACGGAAGGAAAAGACACGAGGTCCGGGGAGAAGCGACGACTTCTTCCTCTTCCTCCTCGCCCAGGGCCGAGAAGAGGGTATTGATATTGAGCAGCGTGGAAAAAGCTGCGTTTAAAAGCCCGTCTGGCGAGAGGAGTTACCGGGACGTGTAACTACCCTTTTACACGTCAAGTCGCCGTGGGTTCGTGCACAGAACCAAGCGTCCGGCACCGTTCGCCTCACCATCTACAAGGACGCGCACGGCAGGCGCCTTGGGCCTCGCATGCGTTGCGAACCCCGAAGCCGCGATCACGAGCACCGACCTCAGTGGGCTGCCGAGGAGGTGTCCGCGGCAGCAGCTGTTCCCGGTACGGGACGTGCCCGGTGGAAGCACGTCGGGAAAGGTCCGTTCAACCGCCCACGTGCGGAGATCGAACTACAGGAGTACGGAGACATTGTGAGAGACATTGACCATGGAGGGAGTCGGGAGTGGGGCTCACGTGAGGAATGTATAAGATGGCCATCTTAGAGTTACTGTAGATGAGTTTACATCTTTGTAGTATTGATTGCTGATTGTTGATGGTGGTTGATTGCTCGGGGAATATATCATTGATTGTTCCGGATCCTTGGTGTGGGGTGTCTTATTGATTGGAATTCATATTGATTGCGTTACGAAAGCGCCTAAATAATATATCTTTCTGGCGGAGTTCCTCTCACGGTCCGGGGGTCACCGAGACCAGGTAGTCACCGGGAGGACCACGTAACAGTAGCAAGAACCATCTCGATGTAAATAATTAGAGGACCTGTCTAGCCCGGATGTCGGATAAGTTGGATATGTGTCCCCACCACGAATGGGCGGGGCATGTTAAGTAGTTCAAGGGTTTGTGCTAATTCCCCGGTGTGTCGTCCACTCTGTGATCATTCTGGTGTCCCTTATGGCAATACATCACATACATGAGTTAGCCCCATTAGCGCACCACATTAATTAATTCACTGATTGGAAGAACCAACAGGAAGCAACCACGCACTACGGCCCCATGGCAAAACACACCTCGACCAGAGTAGCAAGATTGGGGGAGGGGGGGGGGGGGTGGGGAAGGGTGGTGAGGTGAAGGGGGGAAGGGGGGAGGGGGAAGGGGGAGGGGGAAGGAGTGAGGAGGGAGGGGGGAAGGGGGGAGGGGGGAGGGGGAAGGGGAGGAGGCCTTTTTGAATTAATGACAGTTATATACAAGCACACAATCGCATAAATAAACAAAAAACAATCACCAGACATTTGAATACAAATAAATCAAACTATTCCGGAAGTGTTCGAAGTTGGTTGAACGGCTTCTTCTTCTTCCTGTTCCGCATCACACTTACCTCAGAAACGTGATGAACGCCACATTCACCCCATTCACCCACTAGCGTATACATGAACCAGCATTCCTCTCATGCCTCCCCCCCCTGCCCCTCCCCCTCCCCCTCTCCCTCCTCCCATTCCCCCCTCCCTCCCCCTTCCCCACCTCCCCCTCTCCCCCCTCCAGAAGGACAAAGCCATTTTCCCAAACAATTAAAAGCAAATAAAATACATTCGATAACCAGCAAGAACTATTTCTTCACAAACACGGTTCAATCTATACCTAAATATTATGAAATTAAAGATATGCAAAAAGACACCATGGGGTTGAAGACTTCAAAAACTTTGACATCAAATTATTAGTGGTATTTTGTACAAATTATAGATGAATATCTGTAGTACATCATGATTTATCAGCTTTTTAGTATTTATTTGTGGTTTTGATGACTTTTCCTTTAAATGCCCTGTTGACCAAGACAGTGATGCAGTTATAACTTGACTTGTGATGTTTTTGACATGACCAACTGATATTATACCCACATACATTATTATGCGTAAGGAGAATACAGTTTTTAGATACACCAGAGTGAAGATTTGTGTTTGTTTCAATCATATCTAAAATTTACAATTTGGTGCAAGAAAAATAAGGCTCATTGTAGGAAAAATAGGGATATAAAAACACTCCATAATTACTATAGGTGGCCATTTTATTTTTCATTCCGCAGCGATATTACAAATTTAAGTAATATTTAACTTACATGCTACATCTATTAGAAGAACAAAAACGAAGTCATTCAAATATATCACTGACAATGGATATTGTGACGCCCTTTTGGATTTCCTTGAATTTTTTTTTCTCCCAAGGTTCCAGAGTGGCATCATTCAGATTCATCTTTAGGAGATCCAAAATACCAGGAAACAGTCCCAAAACGTGGGGTTGAACTGATTGCAAGGTTCACATCCCGGTCATCTGTACAATACAAACAATGCAGGAAAATCGAGCACCTGCCACAAAACGTTTTCTCTTGTGAAACGTTTTCTTTCCCACTTTTGAATTCTCATTTATTTTACAATCCATCAAGTGAACATGAAATTGTTTGATCTCATTTCTTTCAACTTTCCTTGAGTCTGGATGAATATTTGTCTATAATTTTTTTCTTTGAATTATGCCTCATATATAATTTGAGAGAGATGGGATGTTCTTGAACTTCTATTGTATTTTATACATAGTTTTTGATATGTGAGCAGTAATGTCAAACGAACTTCCCGAATCCGAAAACCAAATATTATCGGATTCAAAAAGGCTGGTGTTGTTACTCCAATGAGGTCCATCATGAAAGCAGCTGTTGGGTGTCTTACAAATCTTTTGAACACAGTCATGGTAACAAAAGATAAAAACAGTGCTAAACACACAAAAAGTTGTGTAAAACACGTGTGTAAAGCTTTGCTATTGACTTCTGTGGTTGATTTACGACATTTTCGGATGATACAGTAAGTTGAGTAAATTGCAGTAAATGCCGTTACACCCAACACCAAGTACAAGGCAGAAACGGTGTACATGTTGGCAAAATTACTTCCACATGATGATTTTTGAACAGCACCAAATGAACAAGTAAAGTCAGGAATCACCACGGTTGTGTTACAAAACACTAACTGTGTTGCAACCACAACAAAACTGATGCTCAACAACAACCCAATTGTCCAAACTAGTGCTGCGAGTTTAAAAGCACCACCCTTGTTCGCTATCAAAGCCACATAACTGTACGGGTAGAAAATCGCCCAATGTCGGTCAACGTACATCAACCACATGGTGAGTGACTGCTGAGAGTTTGATATGTGGATACAAAACAACTGAAGCAAACATTCACTGAACAGTATTTCTTGCCGAGACGCAATTGTGCTGTTTAATATGCTGGACATCCCTGATATCCCCCAAGATGTATCAGCGATTGAAGCTAAGGCAATGTACAACAGCATTGGGGAATTACATCTCCGGTAGAAACAGGCTGAGATTACTCCCAAGTTTAAGAAAACAGAAATGAACATAATAGAGGTAAAAAGTAACAACACAAATCTTCGTCCACTGTCGAGACTAACACCCGAGACGTCCATCTTGACCATGAGTGGTAAAACAGCAAAACCCATTGAATTCATGATTTCTGTAAACAAAATAAATTTGTTCCCATTAAACATTTAATATAGGCAACAGATTGTATTTACATTTGATTACATCGACATACGAATTCTGAAATTTTGAAAGGTGCTTTGAAACAGTAAAACAGTTAAACGTTTCATAAAGAAATGTTTTTGTGAAGATATTTTTAAAAATATAATGAGATAAAGTTGGAGGTTGTGGTATTTTTAAATGAATTTATTCCTTACTTTTTCAATGTCTAATGCAAGTGAAATTTTAGTTAGTGAAAGCGAAGCACACACACACAACCCCTGGTTTAACCTAGGTTTATTGATCACCTTTAACTTGTACTGTAAATACCAGACGCCGCTCCAGGAGTGATGGATATAATTTGTCAACATCACTCTCCATCACACCACATTTGTCATGGATGCATTGCATCTGCGTGTACACAAAATAACGATACACCACGATATGTATTTGTGTCGAAGTAAAATACAGGACAATGTTGTCCATTATTCATAAAACTGAGAATGCCCGTAAGAATTAACAAAATGTTTTTCACACACACACACACACACACACACACACACACACACACACACACACACACACACACACACACACACACACACACACACAAACCGTAGGTGGATACTTTGAGACATGGTAGGTCTGCGATCACACTTGAAACCCACCCACGTGTGGAGATAGCAGCCAACATCAACTTGCACGCATACACACATACACACGCACTTGCATATAGGCCTATATATATGTATATATACATGCACACTCATGTATGTATACACACACCCATCTCGTTTTTTCATTTCTGTTCCTCACAATTCTCCCTCTCTCTTATTCACACAGACACACATATATACACACACATACACACATATATATGCACCTATATACACATTTACATATACACACATACACATACACATACACACATATATATGCACATATATACACAGATACACACACACACATATATGCACATATATACACGTATATACACATACACACATACATCTTGTTTTTTATTTTTCTTCCTCACATTTCTATCTCTTATGATTTCCAATTCTTATTTCTCTTTTTCAATTCTTATTTTAAAATGTATTTAATTAATTGTACAGTATTGGTTGTTCCTCACAATTAGGAACAACCAATAAACGACCATCTGTTTACACACGCACACAGACACACACACACACACACACACACACACACACACACACACACACGAAGGTGGATACATTGGGACCTGCAAGGGCTCTCTCTGCTCCACCTTCTGAAAAGCGCAAATGGAGATAACAACCAACGAAATACACGGAGGGATATTTTACCTCTACAGCAACCAATTCTATGAATGTGTGTCCAACTTTAAGGAATCACATCTGATGGATACAATGCCGTGCCTACAAAACACCAATGGTGATAGCTTATAGCTGTGCCAGGAATCGCACACCGATGAAGTAACTCACAATCGAGCCTGCACCTGCTTAACCTTGCCCTACCTACAAGGCTTCATGTGTGAAGTTTTTCATTGTCAAGTCGGTCTTACAATCCGCAAGCTTTTTTATCCTTCTGGTAAAAAGAAATATAAACTGGTGAATAAGATCTTTGCGAAGCATGCACAAGTCTCAAACAAAATGAGTGGAATTGTGGAGTTAAAATGTTTAAATAGTTGTGAACATTCTGATAAATAAATAAATTCAAAATGTAAATTTAATCAAAATAGTAAAGTAAAATTAATTCACAACTGCCACTCGTGAACTTTTCCTGGGTTTTATATTCGCATCTTAGATGGTATTTCACGAAGGTGGGAAACCAGGTTTTAACTCCCATGCGCTGTGTTACTTTTCCAGGTTACTGCGTATAAATTGTGAACAAGTTTTTTGTAAAACTCGTGGAAGTTCACCGATGTCTCCTAAAACCATTCTCCTGCATATGGGAAATGCAGATCAGAAATTTTATCCGAGTCTCAGATCACATTTTAAAAAATCAGGTTATTTATTTCTATCTGTGTCAGTAAGTTTAAATTTCTCTTGATCTTCAAAGTAGAACACGTACGAGCACATAAATAACATACAGGACAATGACTTTGACATCAAATTATTTTCAAATTTATTACAAGACAAAAGACATGTTACACCCACGGATGTAATACATCATACAGACATATACGTATGTATATCATATGTACATGTATGGTGACTTACCATACAGGTGATACATGCTTGTATGGTGAGTTAGGATTTAACCAAAACCTATATACATATATACTTATATACATATATACATACATACATACATACATACATACATACAAAAACACACATAATATTTGTTTTTATTTGTTGAGAACCAACAAACAAGACCAGGTACCGTTTCCAAAAAAAAAACATGGAATCACAATACCTGAACAATACTTTATGGGATTTGAATCTGGGTTTACAGATCTGTGAGACTTAACTTCAGATGAACAAAAAAGGACACCATGAATTCACATTCACTTACCTGTTATAACTTGACCAGTAAGTTATCTCATACGATTTCATTGATTTATATATATAAAAACATGAATCATGAGGGAATTTTAATGTGTTATTTCATGAGTAAGGGATGAATTCACACTAACAGCCCCCAAAGGAGCTGATAAACGAGGGCCCGAGGGATTCCCTGAGTTTCCTTTCAAACATAATAAACGCAAAACAAGCCATTTGGATTGTGTATTCATGTTGTGAATAAGAGACTCATGGAGTAGTCCAGAAACAAATGCAATAGAATACTGTTCCACCGTCCATGTGTAACATTCCAATCCACCCATTTGTTGGACAGTCCGCTTGACTCCACCCAAAATTTCAACCCACAATTTCAACCCACAACAATACAGCCGCCATGTTGGTGTGTCCTGCTTTACGAAGCCAAATATATCTGAAGAGCTGTCATATTCACAATCGCCATGTACTCCACGTAAGTTTTCCCTTCATTGTAAAACGACCAAAGACACTTTTAAAAGGATCATATAATATCAAAAAGTGGGAACCGAGATACCGGGCCTTGTGAAAATCACAGTACAAATGGTCTTCAGCGATTAAGGCAGCGGTCTGTTGTTGAAAACACCAGCCAAATAACTATATGACATTTTCTCGAGTAGCGCTTTAACCATGGAAGTTATGTGGGTCCTTACTATAATTTCCAACTTTTTTCTTTTAAAAACACGACCAGGGAAAATAAAACCCATGTCATTGTGAAGGTCTTTTTCTGAGAACTTCTGGGAATCTCGTAACATTGTGTCTCATTCGGAAATCCGACATCGGACTTCGTCAATTGACTGCATTTAGCTTCTCTCAAAGGATATACCTGTATTAAATGCAGCTCTATAAAAATAAAGAAGGTGATATAATATCGAATGTGTATTCTTCAAGATGTAATTTAAATGGTGTAATCATTAAAAAATAAACGTCGAAACAAAAACACCTACTCAAGGCGCAGCGGTGCTTCCGGTGTCGAAATCGGCGATCCGTTTGAGTTCGCTTTGTCTGTGTGTGAAGTTAAGCACTCAAGGCAAAATCATCTCAAATATCGAGAAGTTGAGCGTACTCAGGGTGTGGACCTGCACTTTAGTCCGGTGAGCTTATGCAATCGAGCAGTGTCCTTAGGTAAGTCAGTGAGTGAGTGAGTGAGTGCGTCTGTAAACACTTCAGTCATTATCGCTTGAACCAAATACACGATTTCGATGAAACCTGGCCACAAGCTTCATATCTGAAGCCTAATGAAGGTGGATTTACCGCATCAAAATCTGCACTCATTAAGGGTGTGTATGCGGAGGTGGGGGGAGGGTTTGACCCCTCCAAGATAGGTATTTGCTCTCTTCTCTGAAACCACACACACTATTTCAATGAAACTTCATCACAACCTTCATCGCCCATGATGTACCAAAGTTTGTTTGCGGCATTAAAAATATCAGGGTCTGTGGGGGGTTTGAGTGACTGTTGCTCCTGATCCAGGTGAGATTCTGGACCTGCTGTCCTATTTTTGTCACGACATAGGATTGCTTGGCATTGATAATTCGCGACGTTCCACATCAAAGACGATATTTTAAATGTCTGAAGATAATCATGAATGGCTTTCTCCACAGATGTCCCAATTGGCAAGCAGCTTCCTCGGTGACTTCCGTTAGCAAGCAGCTTCCTCAGTGTGTTCCGTTAGCAAGCAGCTTCCTCAGTGTGTTCTGTTAGCAAGCAGCTTGCTATCGCTTGCCAAGCCAGACGTTCCGTATCAACCTATTTACAAAACTGCTCGTCCAGGCACTTGGCAAACGGAGCAAGCAATTTCCTCCAGGCAAAATGAGGTATAACTTTATAAACAAATTGCAACAGAATTATGAAATCGAGTATGACCAAACACACATACCTCAATGGGTATCCAGTTCGTTTCGAAGTGTATTGTTATTGTATGCTACATGGCTCTCAAGGGGCTAATTCAATTATTTATATTATCACGATAAACGTGATAATGACGTCCATTATCGTCACATACGTTTCCCATTATAGCCCAGGCCTAATACAGTCGTGGCCAAATATATTGGCACCCTTGAACTTTTTTCAAATAACTCACAATTTTCTCGAGAAATAAGTTGAAATTGACAAAAGTATTTGGTCTCCAAAATTCCTTATTTTACTGTTAACATTACAGAACCTTTGTTTTTGATTCAGAACTTAATATATCTTTTTAAATCAGACAATAAAAAGAAATGGCATTGACAAAATTATTGACACCTTAGACTTAATATTTGGTAGCACACACAGCCTTTGGACAAAATAACTACAGTGATGCGCTTCCTATAGCCAATAATGAACTTCCTACACCTCTCTACTGGCAGTTTGGCCCACTCTTCTTGTGCAAAGTGCTCCAGTTCTCCCGGATTTGAAGGGTGCCTTCTCCCAACTGCTGTTTTCAGATCTACCCACAGGTGTTCATTGGGATTTAGATCTGGACACTTTGCTGGCCACTTCAGAACAGTCCAGCGTTATTCCTAACCATTCCTGGGTGCATTTTGAATTGTGTTTGGGGTCATTGTCCTGCTGCAAGACCCATGACCTTCGACAGAGAACCAGCTTTCTGACACTGGGTTGAACATTGCGCTCCAAAATGCCTTGGTAATCTCCTGATTTCATCATGCCATGCACACATTCAAGGCACCCAGTGCCAGCGGCAGCACAGCAATCCCCAAAAAAATCACTGAACCTCCTCCATTTTTGACTGTAGGGAAGGTGTTCTTTTCTTTAAAGGCTTCATTTTGGTTTTTTAAAATATATAGATGATGTGCTTTACCAAAGAGCTCAAATTTGGTCTCATCTGTCCACAGAACATTCTCCCAGAAGGATTTTGGCTTGCAATTTACATTATTTTCCTGTTTTTGCTAAACTAAATTTTTTTTTTAACCTGGAGCAGTTGCTTACCTTTGTACCATTTCAGGTTATTCACTGCACTTGACTTGCTTAAATTTCAATAGAAACTGGAAAAATTGAGGTGTTCTAAAACTTTTGACCGGAAGTGTGTGTACGTGTATATATTTTTATATACATATGTATATATATATATATATATATATATATATATACATATATATATATATATATACATATATATATATATATATATATATATATATATATATATATATATATATATATATATATATATATATATATATATATATATATACTAGACGACCCATGACCCGTTGGGTCAATGTCAGTTTGAATAGATATGAGAATAGAACTAAAGCGAACGCTGGACATCATCAGGGAGATTATTTGGGCCAGCAAGCCATAAGGCTCACCTCTCCAGCGTTCTAAATCACTTACCTGTGACACGTGATTTCGGCCCTTATCTCCGATCACGTTTTTTTTTTTTTTTTTTTTTTAGAAAAAAAACACGCGACCCGTGGACTACCACGATTTTGTTGTCAGAGGACACTTCTGATGACGATGTTCTTTGTCGACGATCCTCCATTTACATAAACTCGCACGTTCTCTTTCCTCTTCCCTCGACTGAGCGCCACATACAGCTGACCATGCTGGAAGACCGGTTTCTCCAGGTAGACCAGCACAATCTCCATAGTTTGCCCTTGCGCCTTATGGATCGTCATTGCGAAGCAGGATTGTATGGGGCAGCGCTGCAAAGGGATATCCTCAGCTTCCGACAGATTTAGTCGGATCCGAGGGAGCATTACAGTTTCGCCTTCAAACGTTGAACTTATGATCTCGCAACTATAATATTTCGAAGCATGTCCTCAACAATCATGCGCGTCCCGTTGCAAAGTTTCGGAGGGTCCAAGTTCCACATCAAAATGATAGGGGATCCTTTTTTGAGCTCGAGGTTGTGCGGCGGCAATCCCGAGACTTCAACGGAATCTAGGAATTCCGTTGGGAAGTGCGTCGCATCAGTACCCTCAGTCACACCGTTGAACGCAGCATACTCCTTGCTAGCACCAGGGAACCTTGTGATGCATCTTGAATTGATGTTTCGCATCATATCGTTGAGGAGCACTAATATAGACCTTGCTGAAAAAACCTCCATCGGATTGGCGAATGATGGATATATGGTATCGATGCACTCATCGAGCCCACTCGCTGTCAGCAGTATATCCTCTGGCAAATCTATCTCATCATCCGCATTTTTCTCGATTCTATCCTCGCCGATGTCGAGCAAAAATCTTGAAAACTGCCCACTTCCTTCGGTCAGTCGCATATTAGTTCTCAAGTGAAACATTCCAAAGCTCTGCCATAAGTAGGACTTCTTTATGCACGCATTCTCAACGTCAGCATCACACCCTCTTTTCACCACGGGCAGAAGTTGACGGAAATCACCACAGCATATCGTCAAGATCCCTCCAAAAGGCTCGTCTTTGTCACATACATCACGCAACGTGCGATCCACAGCCTCGAAACTCTCTCTCCTGATCATAGGACACTCATGCCATATGATGAGTTTTGTACTTCGAAAGAGGTCTGCGATAGTGGTATTTTTATCGATGTTGCATACGCCATCTTCCCTCGGTGTCAGAGGGATTTGGAACCTTGAGTGCGCTGTTCTTCCACCAGGCATGAGGGTAGCAGCTATGCCAGATGAGGCCACCGCAAGGGCAACTTCTCCACTCGCTCTCACTTTAGGGGGAATCAGGTTAATAAGAAACGTCTTCCCTGTGCCTCCAGGCGCGTCAATGAAAATCATTGATGACTGATTCGTGCGGATGTTGCTATTCGCGTCCATAGACGTGAGGTGTGATTCGTTGTCCGTGTCCGTAGCGCCGTCGGAGGGTTGATACGACATTCTTCCTGCAAATAGTATTGTGTTTGTGCTATCGTTTTGCCGATCATCAAATGACAAATAAATTACATTGTGAAAATTAAAGATTTCAAATAAACCTATTTAAAGTGTATGCGCATATAAATAATAAAAAAAATCGAAGAAATATCTCTCGGTAATTTCCTGAAACATATTTTACTTCCGGGTAATAATGTTGGTTGAAATAACGAAGATATATACTGTATGCCTGTTATTTTAGGCGGTGTATTTTCGTATATCAACGTGGCGCGATTTTTAAAATATATCTCTGCAATTTCCCGTGTGTGCGTGAATGTTCTCAATTATTTCTTTTACCGAGTCTAAAACCATCGATAAAAATGAAATCATATGGCGAGTTAGATTGAACATAAAGGCGTGAAACAGACTCAATGGCCTTGAAGATACAAGCCTTTCAGAATTCATTTCGTTCTATAAACGGAAACTTTCATCGGATTTTCTTCCCGTTTTTTTTCAACCGAGTCTAAAACTATGTTAGCGACTGTGAAAAATGAAATGATTTATCGAATTTGATTTGAAATAAAACTGAGAGAGAGAGCAAGACACCACGGGCCTACAAAACAGGCCTCAAAGCTATGCGAGTTAATAAAATGGTGGATATTACTACTCTCTCAAAGGGGTTAGCCACGCCCCCGGACCGATCGAATGTTACACACAAACACGCAAGATTTCAATTTTATAATTATATATATATATATATATATATATATATATAAATATATATATATATATATATATATATATATATATATATATATATATATATATATATATATATATATATATATATATATACAGACTTGGCATTTAATATGGAATATTTTTTTTTTTCTTGACTTGGGTTTTGGTGAGTTTCTTTTACACTTTGGTGATTTATTTGTTAAAAGAACCATGTCACTGATTGTCTGTCGCAGCAAGAAGTCAACAACAGGATTATATCACAGGTGGCATGGCAAAATGTACGGACAGGTGCATTTGATGATTGGCTTCACAGTCGGGTATACAAGGGTTGTTGCGTTCTGTATTAGTGGAAAACAACTGCTCCACGTCTCTAAAAGTTATTGCCGCTTCCTCTGGAGATGGTCCGTCAACTCGACAATGCTGTTTGTCATGGAGTGGTGGCTTTACGAAATTACGGCATGAAACAGCGTGCTATTGCTCGGCAGTATGGCATCACTCAAGGTCAGGTGTCAAAGATCCTGAAACGAAATGCTCAGAGGGGTGTCCCGACTCCAATACCAAGGCCAGGACGTCCCCGCAGAACCACAAGGAGGGATGATCGTCAGCTGCACCGGTTAGTCCGCAATGGCCGTACCAAGTCAGCTAATCGGCTTAGGGCTGAATGGCAGCAACTGACAAATGTGCCTGTATCCAGAAGGCTAGTCAACCAACGACTGGTTCAAGCAGGCTATCGTGCCAGGCATCCCCTGAGAAAGCCACGCCTGACCAGACAACACCGCCAGCGCCGATTGCAGTGGGCCAGAGAGCACCGTCAATGGCAGCCAGGACACTGGAATCATGTGATCTTCAGTGACGAGTCTAGATTTCTGGTCTATCGTCAAGATGGCCGTGTCAGAGTGTGCAGACAAGTGCATGAAGCCTACAACAAAGATTGTATAGTGCCAAGAGTCCAAGCTGGAGGTGGTGGGGTGACCGTTTGGGCTGCTTTTCATGCATGGGGCAAAACTGACCTGGTTGTTATGAATGGAAACCTGAACCAGTTCAAGTACAGGGCCATTCTGGAAGAAACATTGCTTCCATTTTCTCGTGCAGCCTTTCGAGGAAACTTTGTCTTTCAAGATGACAATGCACGGCCTCATCGTGCTTGCATGATCCAACACTAACTTGCTGACCATGGTGTAGAGCATATGGGGTGGCCTGCCATGTCCCCGGATATGAATCCGATAGAGAACTTGTGGGCAGAATGAACGCGTCAAATCGACCACTTGGACCAGCAGCCGACCTCTGTGCGTGAATTGCAGCAGACAATTGTCACTGCATGGCAAGCGATTCCTGTCCAAACCTTGACAAATCTCGTGAACAGCATGCCTCAACGTGTACGTGCTCTCCTGAATGCTCGTGGGGTTACACGAAGTACTGAACTGTAATTTTACTGTCTGTAATCCCAGTCGTAATTTAACTTTTGTTTTTGTTTCAAATTTTTTTGGCTAATGTGCAAAATAAAGAGATACTTCTGGAAAACGTACAGAAGT
Source organism: Myxine glutinosa (assembly GCF_964187855.1). Lineage (NCBI taxonomy): Eukaryota > Metazoa > Chordata > Myxini > Myxiniformes > Myxinidae > Myxine > Myxine glutinosa. Next base: position 286,642,728 of record NC_136261.1, on the reverse strand, counting down.
TTAACACAGTACTGTCCATGAATTGAGTTCGATATCAGTTTACATCACTTTCAAGGATCCATTTATTTGTTTCTAAATGTCAAATGTGGTTTTTGTTTCTTTTAAAGGTCACATTAACAAAATCTAGAATAATTTCAACATAATTCCAATGAACTTTTGGTTCTAAGACATCTTGAAAAGTAAGTTCACCCCCACAAAAAAAAATATTCCATATTAAATGCCAAGACTGTATGTGTATATATATATATATATATATATATATATATATATATATATATATATATATATATATATATATATATACATATCTATATATATATATTTGTGCAGCGTCTGTCCTGTCCTGTGTTGTGTTGTCACTAAACTACTTTCTCAAACTTTTGTGAAATCGTACCAAACTTCTGGTATGCACATATCTCTCCCGTCGGTATGTCCTGTGTATTTTTTATTTTTTTTTCCAATTCTTTTTGGGGGGGGGGGGGGGGACAGCTCAAACTGGAAAAATTGAGGTGTTCTAAAACTTTTGACCGGAAGTGTGTGGTATGTGTATATATATATATATATATATATATATATATATATATATATCTAATTATAAAATTGAAATCTTGCGTGTTCGTGTGTTACATTCGATCGGTCCAGGGGCGTGGCTAACCCCTTTGAGAGAGTAGTAATATCCACCATTTTATTAACTCGCATAGCTTTGAGGCCTGTTTTGTAGGCCCGTGGTGTCTTGCTCTCTCTCTCAGTTTTATTTCAAATCAAATTCGATATATCATTTCATTTTTCACAGTCGCTAACATAGTTTTAGACTCGGTTGAAAAAAAACGGGAGGAAAATCCGATGAAAGTTTCCGTTTATAGAACGAAATGAATTCTGAAAGGCTTGTATCTTCAAGGCCATTGAGTCTGTTTCACGCCTTTATGTTCAATCTAACTCGCCATATGATTTCATTTTTATCGATGGTTTTAGACTCGGTAAAAGAAATAATTGAGAACATTCACGCACACACGGGAAATTGCAGAGATATATTTTAAAAATCGCGCCACGTTGATATACGAAAATACACCACCTAAAATAACAGGCATACAGTATATATCTTCGTTATTTCAACCAACATTATTACCCGGAAGTAAAATATGTTTCAGGAAATTACCGAGAGATATTTCTTCGATTTTTTAAATTATTTATATGCGCATACACTTTAAATAGGTTTATTTGAAATCTTTAATTTTCACAATGTAATTTATTTGTCATTTGATGATCGGCAAAACGATAGCACAAACACAATACTATTTGCAGGAAGAATGTCGTATCAACCCTCCGACGGCGCTACGGACGCGGACAAAGAATCACACCTCACGTCTATGGACGCGAATAGCAACATCCGCACGAATCAGTCATCAATGATTTTCATTGACGCGCCTGGAGGCACAGGGAAGACGTTTCTTATTAACCTGATTCTCTCTAAAGTGAGAGCGAGTGGAGAAGTTGCCCTTGGGTGGCCTCATCTGGCATAGCTGCTACCCTCATGCCTGGTGGAAGAACAGCGCACTCAAGGTTCCAAATCCCTCTGACACCGAGGGAAGATGGCGTATGCAACATCGATAAAAATTCCACTATCGCAGACCTCTTTCGAAGTACAAAACTCATCGTGTGGGATGAGTGTCCTATGATCAGGAGAGAGAGTTTCGAGGCTGTGGATCGCACGTTGCGTGATGTATGTGACAAAGACGAGCCTTTTGGAGGGATCTTGACGATATGCTGTGGTGATTTCCGTCAACTTCTGCCCGTGGTGAAAAGAGGGTGTGATGCTGACGTTGAGAATGCGTGCATAAAGAAGTCCTACTTATGGCAGAGCTTTGGAATGTTTCACTTGAGAACTAATATGCGACTGACCGACGGAAGTGGGCAGTTTTCAAGATTTTTGCTCGACATCGGCGAGGATAGAATCGAGAAAAATGCGGATGATGAGATAGATTTGCCAGAGGATATACTGCTGACAGCGAGTGGGCTCGATGAGTGCATCGATACCATATATCCATCATTCGCCAATCCGATGGAGGTTTTTTCAGCAAGGTCTATATTAGTGCCCCTCAACGATATGATGCGAAACATCAATTCAAGATGCATCACAAGGTTCCCTGGTGCTAGCAAGGAGTATGCTGCGTTCAACAGTGTGACTGAGGGTACTGATGTGACGCACTTCCCAATGGAATTCCTAGATTCCGTTGAAGTCTCGGGATTGCCGCCGCACAACCTCGAGCTCAAAAAAGGATCCCCTATCATTTTGATGCGGAACTTGGACCCTCCGAAACTTTGCAACGGGACGCGCATGATTGTTGAGGACATGCTTCGAAATATTATAGTTGCGAGGATCATAAGTTCAACGTTTGAAGGCGAAACTGTAATGCTCCCTCGGATCTGACTAAATCTGTCGGAAGCTGAGGATATCCCTTTGCAGCGCTGCCAGTTCCCCATACAATCCTGCTTCGCAATGACGATCCATAAGGCGCAAGGGCAAACTATGGAGAATGTGCTGGTCTACCTGGAGAAACCGGTCTTCCAGCATGGTCAGCTGTATGTGGCGCTCAGTCAAGGGAAGAGGAAAGAGAACGTGCGAGTTTATGTAAATGGAGGATCGTCGACAAAGAACATCGTCATCAGAAGTGTCCTCTGACAACAAAATCGTGGTAGTCCACGGGTCGCGTGTTTTTTTCTAAAAAAAAAAAAAAAAAAAAAACGTGATCGGAGATAAGGGCCGAAATCACGTGTCACAGGTAAGTGATTTAGAACGCTGGAGAGGTGAGCCTTATGGCTTGCTGGCCCAAATAATCTCCCTGATGATGTCCAGCGTTCGCTTTAGTTCTATTCTCATATCTATTCAAACTGACATTGACCCAACGGGTCATGGGTCGTCTAGTATATATATATATATATATATATATATATATATATATATATATATATATATATATATATATATATATATATATATATATATATATATATATATATATTATATATATATATATATATATATATATATAGTATATATATATACATACATATATATATATATATATATATATATATATATACATATCTATATATATATTTGTGCAGCGTCTGTCCTGTCCTGTGTTGTGTTGTCACTAAACTACTTTCTCAAACTTTTGTGAAATCGTACCAAACTTCTGGTATGCACATATCTCTCCCGTCGGTATGTCCTAAGGGTATTTTTTATTTTTTTTTAATTCCAATTATTTTTTTTGGGGGGGGGGGGGGGGGGGAGGGGGAATTTTTTGGGGAATTTTTTGATTTTTAAACTTCAATTGTTTATAAAATGTGATATCACGTATATTACAAATACATTTGTGCAAAATAATTGTTTGAATTATGATTGGTTTAAACCATGACAAAACGGCAACTCGGGTACAGTCATTTATCTATATATCGACACATCTGGGCAGTGTCTGTGTTGTCACTTAACGACTCCCTCAAACTTTTGTTTCTGTGGTTGTGAAGTGTTTTTAATAACGTTGTGGTGGTTTTGAATCACGTGGTGGCGAGGTATTTTGAATTATGTGGTGGTGAGGTGTTTTTAAATGACATGGTGGTGAGGTGTTTTAATATCACATGGTGGTGTTTTGAATTCCGTGCGTGATGGTGAGGTGTTTATAATTACGTGGTGGTGAGGTGTTTTTAATTAGGTGGTGGTGAGGTGTTTTGAATTTGTTGGTGATGAGGTGTTTTGAATTATGTGGTGGTGAGGTGTTTTGAATTACTTGGTGGTGAGGTGTTTTTAAATGACGTGGGTGAGGTGTTTTTAATTTCGTGGCTGTGAGGTGTTTTTATTACGTGTTTTATGGCTGTGAGGTGTTTTTATTACGTGTTTTATGGCTGTGAGGTGTTTTTATTACGTGTTTTATGGCTGTGAGGTGTTTTTAATTTTGTGGTGGTGAGGTGCTTTTATTACGTGTTTTATGGCTGTGAGGTGTTTTTATTACGTGTTTTATGGCTGTGAGGTGTTTTTATTACGTGTTTTATGGCTGTGAGGTGTTTTTGTTACGTGTTTTATGGCTGTGAGGTGTTTTTATTACGTGTTTTATGGCTGTGAGGTGTTTTTAATTTCGTTGTGGTGAGGTGTTTTTATTACGTGTTTTATGGCTGTGAGGTGTTTTTATTACGTGTTTTATGGCTGTGAGGTGTTTTTATTACGTGCTTGATGCCTGTGAGGTGTTTTCAATTTCGTGGTGGTGAGGTGTTTTTAATTTCGTGGTGGTGAGGTGTTTTTATTACGTGTTTTATGGTGGTGAGGTGTTTTGAATTACTTGGTGGTGAGGTATTTTGAATTACGTGGTGGTGAGGTCTTTTGAATTACGTTGTGGTGTGGTGTTTTGAATTACTTGGTGGTGAGGTGTTTTGAATTACATGGTGGTGAGGTGTAAGCGTCCCAAACTTCCAGTCTACACCTACCCCTCCCCTATGTATGTGCTGAGGAGTTCTTTCTTGAAAAAAAAATATTCAACCTAAATTGCCTATAAAAATGTAATATCACAAACACAACAAATACATTTGTGCAAAGTAATTGTTGTACACCGCACCTTTCCTATGCCATCTCCAGGCATTGCAAATCGTCATTGCTGGGCACCGAAGGGGGCTCGGCAGTGACGCACGCTGAAAGGGAGTACTCAGTTTTCACTCTGGATGTTTTCTTGTTTGTTTTCTTTCTTGTTTGTTTGTTTGTCCGGGCAATATCTGAGTCATCCTTTGAGCTCGGAAGCTGAAATTTCGGCACAATAGTGAGCAAGTACTTTGTCAAAAACGGTATTTTTTGTTTTTTGATTAATCAATTAATTGAGGAGTTATTTAATTATTAGCGATTGGCAGATCTCGCGAGATCTTGGAGACGGCGGCAGGGATTTTCGAAGCTCCACACGGTCTCCACGTTTTTCGAAGTTAAGTCTGTTCACAATTGTATTTTGTCGAAACTGTATTTATCTTTCGGTGTGTGAAGTTATTGTGTGCAACTTTGGTTGTTTCTTGGTGTTTATCTTTCATAAATTGATCGTCTGTTTGCCGTGTCGCGAGCAAGGCCTTGTACAGTGTGCACTGTACAACCTTGAGGCTTTGTTTTTCTCTCAGTGGTCCGTCGTTTGTGATCCAATAACTTTCGTTCTCTGTATTCCCAGTCTTTTCACCCATAGCCTACTTCCTTGTGTAAATCTCAACTCAAAAAAAAAAAAAAAAAAAAAAAAAAAAAAAACATTTCCTTCTCTGTTCTCATTCGTTTATTCATTCTTATTCGTTCGTTCGTTCTTCGACCACGTGTTTCTCCCCCATTTCCCCAGATAGTTTTCACTCATTAACCTTCAATGTTTACACTTTCCCCTCAAGTTATGTATTCCGTCATATTTTATAACACCTTTTTCTTCTTCTTCTTTAAAAGGCTGCTTTCGACTTGCTCACCAAATCAATTCATCCCAAAAAAAATATCCATCTCCTATAGTGCCTTTGTTCTACATTCCCTAAACTCTCCTGCACTCCATCCTCCATCCAGCGTCCTTAAACGTATTTTTAACTCGAAGGTCACAAGAAACTCATTTTGCAATAAATGTTCGTTTCCCATAAATCGTACACTTTCAAAAATCCAATCTCACCCCTCCCCTCCACATCTTCCCCATAACCCCTCCCCTCCAAATCTTCCCCATCACCCCTCCCCTCCAAATCTTCCCCATCACCCATCCCTTTCAAATCTCCCCCCTTGCCCCCTCCCTCCTAAACTACCCCCTCACCCCTCCCCGCCAAGACGCCCCCTCGCCCCTCCCCTCCTAGACTCCTGCCTCACCCCTCCCCTCCAAATCTCCCCCATATCCCATCCCTTTCAAATCTCTCCCCTTGTCCCTTCCCTCCCAAACTCCCCCCTCACCCCTCCCCTTCAAATCTCCCCACCCTCATTGCTTCTCAATTTCCCCCCGCTCACTCCCCCTCCTCAAAGCGTCCTCCCCGCTTCTTCCCCCTTCAAACTCTCACCTCCATCTCCCCCAACCTTCTGCCTCGCTCTTCCCCCTCCTCAAATAACACCTCATTGTGGCTCACCCAATCACCATCAAACCTTTTGTCCGCCCCATCCTTCCCTTTCTCCGAGCTATTCTGAAATCTCTGACACACCTTCAACAGCTCTCCCTACCTCTTCCACCTCTTCCACATCTTACCCTACCCCTCCTCCCCCCTGTTCTGTATATGATGCTCCCCCTTCCTCTTCATTAACGGTATGGACCTCAAACATCCGGGGCCTTCGTTCAAACTTAACCGATCTCTCCATACAGGTTGCTTCTGTCAAACCAGACGTGATCTGCTTAACAGAAACTTTCCTCCTTTATGATGTCTCTGATTCCATAGTATCTCTCCCGGGCTACTCCCTCCTCCGGTATGATAGACCTGAGCCTCGTCCTGGAGGCGGGGTTGCTATCTTTATCAAAAACTCTCTTCCTCACTCGCCCTGCACTGCACTCTCTCCACCTCACCCCCAGGAATACCTCTGGCTACGGCTTCCCCTTCGCTCCCACCTCTTGTTCATATGTGTGTTGTACCGTCCACCAAACAGTGATGACTCCATCTACATCTCGCTGTCTGATGATATGGACCAACTTCTATCTACTCATCCCAACTCTCTCTTCCTCATATGTGGTGATTTCAACTGTCATCATGCCAGTTGGCTGGGTGTGGGTACCTCTCTCACCAGCCATGGCTCCTCAGCAAAGGACTTCTGCGACTCACTGGGACTGACACAATCTGTCAATTTCCCGACCCGGATCTCAGTCAACGGAACATCTTCTCTTCTGGACTTGGTTATGACTAACTTCCCTGAAAATGTCTGCTGCTCTTCTTCTGCTCCGATCGGAACATCTGATCATGTCCTTGTTAAAGTGGACATCTCTCTGACCATCCTCAGGGAGCCTGCTCAGCGTCGACGAGTCTGGCATTTCACTCAGGCCAACTGGCACGGTCTTCAAGCAGCCATCAATCATCTGGACTGGTCTCCCATCTCTACCACCTCTGACATCAACTCATCCTGGGAATTCTTCCAAAGTAAATTGCTCTCTCTCATGCACAGATTTATCCCATCTCGTCTTCAGTTGTCATACCCTTCCTCCCATCCATGGTACACGGAATCTTGTGGTGAGGCTGTTGCCCAGAAACAACTTGCCTTCGTCTCCTGGAAAGCAAATCCAACGGAAGGAAATCTCATTTCCTTTCACAAAGCCCGAAACAAGTGTGTGTCCACCCTCAGGAGAGCCAGGAAACAATATCTCTCCGTTCTCAAGACCGAACTCTCTTATCTGTCTCCCTCTTCCAAATCCTGGTGGCGTCTGGTCAAATCCGTTTCTGGTGTTTGTTCCCCCTCCATCCCCTCCCTTACCTCAAACGGCTACACAGCTGACTCCGCACGTGAAAAAGCTGAATGCCTCAACTCTGTGTTTGCCTCTAAATCTTGTGTCCCAAACCCATCCCTCTCTGTACCCACCATACCCAGTCGTACCCTGCTGCTCCTGGACTCCGTGTCCTTTCCTCCTGACAAGGTGGAAAAGTTTCTGTCAACCCTCGACTCTGATTCTGCAACTGGACCCGACGGCATCAGCCCACGGGTCCTAAAATCCTGCTCTGCTGCTCTATCTCACCCTCTCTCTGTTCTCTTCACCCTCTCTTTTGCTCAAGGTCAACTGCCATCTGCTTGGAAATCAGCCAACATCACCGCTTTGCACAAAAAAGGTGCAAAAACAGATCCTAGCAACTACAGACCAATCAGCCTTCTCCCAATTATCAGCAAAGTCATGGAATCCATCATTGCTTCTGATATGAAATCTTTCCTCTTCTCCAATGGCTTGATCTCTGATCATCAATTTGGTTTCAGACCAGGTCACTCTACTCTGGACATGCTGCTTCTGCTGTCTCAACAATGGATGGAGGTCCTCAATGCCAAACAGGAAATTAGAGCTGTCTCCCTCGACATATCACGTGCCTTCGACACGGTCTGGCACCCCGCTCTGCTCACCAAACTCTCCTCCTTTGGTATCCATGGAAATCTCCACGCATGGCTGGCGGACTTCCTCTCTAGTCGTCGTCAACGTGTGGCCCTGAATGGGTTTCTCTCATCTCCTCTTCCTGTTCAGGCTGGAGTTCCCCAAGGCAGTGTTCTGGGCCCCGTGCTTTTTCTGGTCTTCATCAATGATCTCTCTGACTCTCTCGAAAATCCTCTCTATCTCTTTGCTGATGACTCCACTCTCTGCCGCTCCATTCCTCTTCCCTCAGATCGGCAGTCTGCTGCCTCCTCACTCTCTGAAGACCTGGACAAAATCACAGACTGGTCAAACAAGTGGAACATGTCTTTCAATCCTGACAAATCTCACACTCTTACTATGTCTCTCCGAAAAGATCGACTGGACAACCCTCCCATCTACTTTCTCAACAATCCTCTCCAAGAAGTTCTGTCGCTCAAGATTTTGGGTCTCACTATCTGCCATGATCTTTCTTGGGAAAACCACATTTCCAAGCTGGCCTCCAAAGCCAGTCGCCGACTGGGCATCCTCCGTCGTGCGAAGTCCTTCCTCGGCACACCTGAGCTCCTCACCACATACAAGGCTTTCATCCGCAGCTCAATGGAATACTGTTCTCCCCTATGGGCCGGTGCTCCTGCCTCACACCTAGCTCGGCTTCACGCTGTTGAAACCAAAGCTTTCAGAATTATTGGAATCTCCCGCGATGAAGCTATCTCTGAGGGCCTTTCACTCACTCACCGCAGGCAGGTAGGTGGTCTTTCTGTCTTCTACCGACTCCTCTCCGGCCTTGCACCCCCAGCTCTCTCTGTGCTCTGTCCCCCAAATATTCCTACAGGTCGCACAAGATCTGCCAGCAACCCTCTGATGGTTAAACTGCCGAAATCTCGGCTCTCCGCTCACCTTCACTCTTTCATTCCTCTTTTCTCCCGCCTCTGGAACAAACTCCCTCACTCCCTTCAATCCCACTCCTCCCTCCAGGTCTTTAAAACAGCTGTTCACCACCATCTCTTATCTTCCCCCATCCAAAACCTTGATCTTTTCTACCCCCGCTAATTCACCCCAGATCCACCTTGTTTGAAATTCCAACTTCTTTCCTGGAAGTCCTGGCAGTGTCCATATGTTTTATACCTCTCCCACTGCCCCCTTCCCACGCCCCCCCCCCCCCAAAGCCCTCGCCCTCTCTCAGATCTCTCGATGTCTCCATGTCTCTCGGTCCCTGCTCTCAAATGTTGTGTTTGTGTCCTTCCCCCTCTCTCCCCATCTTGTCTACCGCTCCCTATGTTATATGTTTTATGTGTCGGTTTGTCTTTCTGTGTGATTAATGTTCGCTCTTTCACGAGCCTCGATATTGTATACAAAAAAAAAAAAAAAAAAAAAAAAAAAAAAATTAAGTACTTATTTAATTAATCAAATTTCCTTTCTCTTCTGACCATTAACTCAGGCACCTTTTGAGTTAGGAAGCTGATATTTGGACATGCCAATGACCAGGTGATTTGGCTGCAAAGGGTATTTTTGATTTATTAATTGATCAATTAATCGATTAATTATTTAATTATTCGATTAATGACAAAAAAATTTTTTTTTTAAGTTACACATTCTGATGAAATGGTGGTGGTTTATGTGTTCTCTGACGGAATTGATTAATAACTTAATTTTTTTATGATTATTATTTATTTATTTGCATTATTCATCATTTATTTATTTTCTTTCTCATTTGGCCAATATCTCAGGCACCTTTTGAGCTCGGAAGCTAATATTTGGACGTGAGTGACCAAGTGATGTGGCTATCAAGGATATTTTTGATGTTGAAGCGCGGTGCTGCGCACGCTAAGGCTTACGAAAGGAGCAAGCGGACAACGCAGTTCATACAAAAGAGTCTTTATTCAAAGCACTCAAACTGCAGCACTGAGCTGCTCGGGGCTGCGCGCCCCATGTATATCCTGAGGCCACGCCTCTCTCCCCGGCGTGGCCCACCCCCACTTGGTGTGCGGGGTGATGTCACCACGTCAGTGCTTTCGTGTCCGCCACACGCGCCCCCCCCCCCCCAGAATCCCCGCGCACCTGAAGGGTCAGTATGCGGGGCAAACGGATGACCCGGCCGAAGCGCCCCCTGGCGACTGGCGGCGTCCGGGATGCAGGGATGCCATCTGGGATGCCTCCGGCTGCCCCTGGGATGGGTGCAGGACCGGGGGGCGGCGTGGCGGCGGGGCTGGGCAGTGCCGGGGGTCCGCCGGGGGTCCGTCGGGCCACTGGCGGTGGATGGTCCACGTCGAGGTGGGCCGGCTTGAGGCGGTCCACAGAAACGCAGTCAGGAGTACCGCCGATGTCCAGGGTGAAGTGCTTCACCCCGGTCTCCAGCACGCGGAAAGGCCCGTCATACGGGGGCCGGAGTGGTGTCCAGTGGGCATCGTGGCGGCCGAAGACGTAGTCCGCCGTGCGAAGCTCCGGGGCGACGTGCGTCGGTGGGTGCCCGTGGCGTGCCGTTGGCATCGGGGCGAACCTCTGGGCAGTCTCCTGCAGAGCGGAGCGCTGCTGTGAAGCGGAACATGGTGCCGTGGAGTCGGGGAGGAACTCTCCCGGCACCCGCAGCGGTTGCCCGAAGACCAATTCCGCCGCGGATGCTCGCAGGTCATCCTTGGGCGCCATCCGGAGGCCCAGCAGGACCCAAGGGAGCCTGTCGACCCAGCCGCCGTCGCGGAGGGTGGCCCGGAGCGCGGCCTTCAATGAGCGGTGGAATCGCTCGCACAGGCCGTTAGCCTGGGGGTGGTAGGACGTGGTTTGGTGCAGCCGGACCCCGAGCCCCCGCGCGACCACCCCCCAGAGCTCCGAGGTGAACTGTGGGCCGCAGTCGGATGAGATGTCTGAGGGGGCACCGAACTGGGTGACCCAGGTGGCGATGAACGCCTGCGCGACGTCCGCCGCCGTCGTCGACGCCAAGGGCACGGCCTCCGGCCACCGGGTGGTGCGGTCCACCATGGTGAGGATGTGGGTGAAACCCTGCGAGGGGGGCAGAGGTCCCACAAGGTCCACGTGGACGTGGTCAAACCGGCGTTCCGGCACCGTAAACGGGGCCAATGGGGCCTGCGTGTGCCGGTGCACCTTGGCACGCTGGCACACGAGGCATGTCCTGGCCCAGCTGCGGACGGCCTTCCGGAGGCCATGCCAGACGAATTTGTCAGCGATCAACCTCTGGGAGGCCCTCGTGCCCGGGTGGGACAGGCCGTGGATGGCGTCAAACACCTGGTGCTGCCAGCCCGCGGGCACGATGGGGCGAGGCCGCCCACGGGAGACGTCACACAAGAGGGCCGCGCCCGCGCCGTCGAACGGCACCTCGGTGACGCGGAGGCCCGTGACGGCGGTCCGCAAGGCCTGGATGTCGGGGTCAGCAGCCTGGTCCGCTGCCATCCGGGCATTGTCAATGCCGAGGTGGACTGCGTGGGTGACGGCCCGGGAAAGGCAATCCGCCACCGGGTTGTCCTTCCCCGCGACGTGCCGGATGTCCGTCGTGTACTCGGAACGGCCGAGAGGTGACGCTGCTGCCGGGCCGACCACGGCTCGGTGACCTTGCCCATCGCGAAGACCAGCGGCTTGTGGTCGATGAAGGCCGTGAACGCACGGCCCTCGAGCAGATGGCGGAAGTGCCTGACCGCCAAGTGAAGCCCGAGCAACTCGTGGTCAAAGGTACTGTAACGGCGTTCGGGCGGGCAAAGCTGCCAGCTAAAGAACGCCAGCGGTTGCCAAGCTCCACGCACCCATTGCTCGTGCACCGCGCCCACCGCGTAGTCTGAGGCGTCGGTGGTGAGGGCGATCGGTGCATCGGGCACCGGGTGCGCGAGCATGGTGGCGTTAGCCAAGGCGAGCTTCGCGCCCGTGAATGCCGCGTCCATCTGCTCGGTCCAGGTAACGTCACCTTTGCCCGGCTTACCTCGGAGAGCTTCGTGCAGGGGTCACAGGAGCTGGGCGATACGGGGCAGGAACCGATGGTAAAAGTGCACCATGCCCAGGAACTCCTTGCAGCCCCCTGATCGTGCGGGGGCACGGAAACCCCTTCACCGCCTCCACCTTGGCCGGCAGGGGGACGGCTCCGTGCCTGGTGACGCGGTGCCCCAAAAAATCGATTTCGGCGACGCCGAACCGGCACTTTGCGGGGTTCACAATCAGGCCATGCTGGCCCAGGCGTTCGAAGAGCGTGCGGAGGTGGTGTAGGTGCTCTTCGCGGGACGCGCTGGCGACGAGGATATCGTCCAGGTAGACGTATACAAAATCCAAGTCGCGCAGGACGCTGTCCATCAGCCGCTGGAACACCTGAGCCGCATTCTTCAAACCGAAGGGCATCTGCAGGAATTCGAAGAGTCCGAATGGCATGATGACCGCCGTCTTCGGGATGTCCTCCGGCCTGACGGGGACCTGATGGTAGCCGCGTATGAGGTCCACCTTCGAGAAGAAGGACATGCCAGCCAAACGGGCGGAAAAGTCCTGAAAGTGGGGGATGGGGTAGCGGTCGGGGGTGGTGGCGTCATTGAGACGGCGATAGTCCCCGCACGGTAGCCATCCCCCGCCGGGCTTTGGCACGATGTGCAGCGGCGATGCCCAAGCACTCTCCGAGCGCCGAACGATGCCAAGGCGCTCCAGGGTAGCGAACTCCGCTTTTGCTACTGCTAGCTTCGTCGGCTCGAGGCGGCGTGCCCGGGCGTAGACCGGTGGCCCGACGGTGGGGATGTGATGGGCCACCCCGTGCTTGACGGCCCCCGCTGAGAAGGTGGGCCGCGTGAGGGCCGGGAAGCTGTCGAGGAGGCGGGTGAATTCATCCGCTGCCGGAAGCGTACAGATCAACGTGGCCGGAACCGAACCGTTCGGCAAGCCACTTGGCAGGCCGCTCGGTGAGCCACTCAGTGAGCTGCTCGACAAGCTGGGCAGTGCACAAGCGAGCGAGCTGAACGTCTCGGCCTGGACAAGACGTCTGTGCTTTACGTCGACCAGGAGCCCATTTGCGCACAGGAAGTCCGCGCCAAGCAATGGCATGGGCACGTCGGCGGTGACGAACGACCATCGGAAAACCTGCCCTCCGAACCGCAGAGAGAGGCAGCGTTTTCCATATGTACGGATGGGCGTCCCGTTCGCGGCAAGCAGCGCGGGGCCCCCGCCCGCGGTGTGCTTGTCCGACATATCAGCAGGAACGACACTCACCTGCGCTCCTGTGTCGCACAGGTAACGGCGCCCGGATAAGGTGTCCGTTATGAACAGTAGGCTGTTTGAACGGCCGGGGCTCATTGCCACTATCGAGCGCTGGCCCGGGCGTTTCCCGACCTGTCGAAGGAGCACGGCGGATGACACTGTCGAGCCTCGTGGCCGAACCTGGCGTGGAACCGGCACCAGGTGGTGGAGCTGGAGGAGCGCGGCTGGCTCCGCCAGGCTGGTGGAGCCGGCAGTTTTCCCCGCGGTGGCGGTTTTCTCCGCGGTGATGGGCGGGGCGTGGCGGCGGCCACGAGGTGTGCATCGGCATCAGCCTCGGGATCCACGAGGTGTGCAGCAGCATCAGCCTCGAGATCCGCGACGGCCGCACCGACTCTCGCCCGCATGTCCGAAGCCGCGAAGTACCTGTCTGCCTCAGCGGCCAGTGCTCGGGGTTCCGTTATCACGGTCCCGGCCAACGCGAGGCGTACCTGTGCTGGTAGTTGGCGACGGAAAAGCGCCCGGAATAGAGAACCAGGGGCTTTGTCGCCCAACAGCGACAGCATATGGTCCATTTGGACTGACGGGCGCGTGTCGCCGAGCTCGGGGAGATCCAGGAGGTGGTCGGCCTGTACGTCCTCCGTGAGGCCGAACGTGGCTAGGAGTAGCCGCTTGAGCGCCTCGTACTTGTGGCCGTCCGGTGGGTGGCGAAGGACGGACACAACCCGAGCGGCCGTGCCGGGCCCGAGGGATGCGACGACGTGGCAGTAGCGCGTGTCGTCGCTGGTGATGCGCCGAAGCTGAAACTGGGCTTCAGCTTGGATGAACCAAACTTCGGCCTGGGCCTCCCAAAATTCGGGAAGTTTGACCGACATCGCGTTGTTTGCCATTGCAATGGCATCGTGTTTGGAAGGATCGCTACGGCAGATCCAACGTCAAGGTCACCAAATGAAGCGCGGTGCTGCGTGCGCTAAGGCTTACGAAAGGAGCAAGCGGACAACGCGGTTCATACAAAAGAGTCTTTATTCAAAGCACTCAAACTGCAGCACTGAGCTGCTCGGGGCTGCGCGCCCCGTGTATATCCTGAGGCCATGCCTCTCTCCCCGGCGTGGCCCACCCCCACTTGGTGTGCGGGGTGATGTCACCACGTCAGTGCTTTCGTGTCCGCCACAATGTATTGATTAATCGTTTAATCGATTAATTATTTATTGATTAATCGATTAATTATTTATTGATTAATCAATTAATTTTTTAATTTTTTATCAATGACATATTTAATTACATTTCTAAAAGATACATCTTCGGATGAAGCACTAGTGGTTTAGTTATGCTTTTAGCCAATTGATTAAGAAAATATTTTGTGAAAAGCTTTTATTGATTTTAATTATACAATTAATCAATCAATTAGTGTGCACCTCTCCCTCCCAATGCAGCCTCAATGAGCTGCATTGCGGTATTGCCGGGCGCCTAAGGCGCCCCGGCAATGCCGCGCTGTAGGATATTTAATTATTTGGCACGGGGGCGGTGTACTTTGAATGTATCTGTACTTGTTTTCTTGTTTTCTTGTTTTCTTGGTTGTCCGGGGGATATCTCAGCCATCCTTTGAGCGAGGAAGATGAAATTTCGGCACAGTAGTGAGCAAGTCCTTTCTCAAAAATAGTATTTTTTGTTTTTTGAATAATCAATTAATTGAGGAGTTATTTCATTATTAGCGATTAATTTAGTACTTATTTAATTAATCAAATTTCCTTTCTCTTCTGACCAATAACTCAGGCACCTTTTGAGTTAGGAAGCTGATATTTGGACATGCCAATGACCAGGTGATTTGGCTGCAAAGGCTATTTTTGATTTATTAATTAATCAATTAATCGCTTAATTATTTAATTATTCGATTAATGACTTTTTTTTTTTTTTTTTTAAGTTACAGATTCTGATTAAATGGTGGTGGTTTATGTGTTCTCTGACCGAATTGATTCATAATTTAATTTTTTTATGATTATTATTTATTTATTTTCATTATTTATCATTTATTTATTTTATTTCTCATTTGGCCAATATCTCAGGCACCTTTTGAGCTCAGAAGCTAAGATTTGGACATGAGTGACCAAGTGATGTGGCTATCAAGGATATTTTTGATTTATTGATTAATCATTTAATCGATTAATTATTTATTGATTAATCGATTAATTATTCATTGATTAATCAATTTATTATTTAATTTTTTATTAATGATTTATTTAATTAAATTTCTAAAAGATACATCTTCGGATGAAGCACTAGTGGTTTAGTTATGCTATGAGCCAATTGATTATGAAAATATTTTGTGATAATCTTTTATTGATTTTAATTATACAATTAATCAATCAATTAGTGTACACCTCTCCCTCCAAATTCAGCCTCAATGAGCTGCACTGCGGTATTGCCGGGCGCCGGAGGCGCCCCGGCAATGCCGCGCTGTAGGATATTGAATTATTTGGCATGCAGTCAGCCAGGTGTACTTTGAATGTATCTGTACTTGTTTGTATTATGATTGGTGAAAATCATGACAACACAGCAACTCAGGTACAGTCATTAGCCTCAGCTAAAATAAGCTTTGTGGCACGACTCTCAGGCTTCATCAGAGAGAATCGTTTGTGGATGGTTCTCTGCAGAAGGCAGGAATACCAGGATCACCCGGATGCATTGAACACTCGGCAATGGGGTGGCAAGTGTTAGAGGAGGCAAAGAGGCAAAGGAAGGATGTTGCGGTGGTATGGCTGGATTTGCACAATGCATATGTGTCAGTGCCGCATGCCTTGATCAGGTATGCCATGGATTTCTTTGGGTGCCACGGAGATTTAGAGATTTTTTGGGTGGCATCTTATGATCAGTTTTGGATGCGGTTTGCAACACAGTCCTCTGTAATAGAGTGGCATCAGTTGGAAATGGGGATCCCGATGGGATGTACCATCTCTCCTATTTTGTTTGTGCTGGTTATGGAGTTGTTGATACGTGCGGGGAGTGGACATGGGAAAGAAGTGGAGCTAGCCCCTGGTCAGAGTTTGCCAGCGATGTTTGCATTCATGGATGACCTGACGGTTGTCCAACAGTCGGTTGATGCAGCAGTAGAGGTACTGGGACGACTGGAAAGGTTGATGCGGTTTGAAAGAATGGGCTTTAAAGCAAGAAAGTCGAGGAGTGTGGTGGTGAGATGAGGAGTGGTGGATAACATGCACAGGTTTGAGCTGGGAAGGGAGGTGGTTCCATCATTGACAGAGGCCCCTGTGAAGAATTTGGGAAGATGGTTTACAGTGGAGATGAATGATGTGGGAAGGGTGGAGGAGGTGAGGAACAAGCTTTTGAGAAGTTTGAAGAGGATTGACATTATTTTCTCTTTGTTTCCGTAAGATTCCTTTTCCAGGTAAGTTGAAGCTATGGTGTTTGAAGTTTGGATTGATGCCACGAGTATTGTGGTAATTGATGATGTATGATATTGCGATTGGGAAGGTAGAGATGATGGAGGTTGTGGTGAGCGGGTTTGTGAGGAGGTGGCTGGGAGTGCCACGCTGTTTGACGAACATTGCCTTTTATGGTCAGTGTGGAAAATTCCGGTTTCCCTTGAGATCATGAACCGAGGAGTTCAAGGTGGTGTGGGTGCGGGAGTTCATGATGTTGTGGGATTCGAGTGATTCATTGGTAAAAATGCTCTCCCAGAGAAGGAGGGAAGTCGGAAGTGGAATGGAAGGGCATAGATGGAGGAGCGGTTGCAACAGGAGGAGGTCGTAGGGATGGTACAGCATGGGAAGAATGGCTTGGGGGGTCATTCCATGTCAAATCATCAAAGAATCTGCCGTCATCTCTCAGATTTTTGTAAAACTTTGGGAACCAATTGGGACCCATGAAAAACAGCTAGAACTCAAATATTTTTGCTAACAGCCTCTTAATTAGTGAGATACAGGTTAACGAACTTTGGACTAATTAGCGCGATGTCGCGAATTCAAATGGCCATATCTCTAAAAGTATAACACCTAGAGAGCTGGTTTTGGTGTCATTTTAAAGGTATTTTCATGCCCTATAAATTTGTCTGGGCAACATTTTCCTACCTCCAATCACAAAAAAGTTATCACAAAATATAAACTTCAATCGTGAATCCAAAAAATATGTATCCTTCAAATTTCCTCAAATTCATCCCATATGTACCTTATGATGTCAAGAAGCTTCTACATAAGTTTTGTGATGGGCACTCTAATAGTTTCTGAGATATGAGCAATAATGTACATGTACGTATGGCATATAGGTTCGAAAATCAGCATTTGTAATGTATTATACAATCATTCTAACCTAGCCATGACAGGGAACACAGGGAACAACCATCAATTGCTTTGAAGTATCATATACTTTCATTTTCAACTGGGCCTGAGGGGAATTCTCATCTGGGGAATTCCAACTGGGATTTCCCATGTGGGTAAGTCGAGGTGATGCAACTTTCACAGTCTAAGATCCCCAGGGAAAGTCCAAGTTGGCTTAGTGTAATGCTTAGGCCTGCCACCAACAGAAATTGGCAGTTCACTTCTGAAGGAGCTGCAGAAAAATGACGACTGCCAAGGAAAAGTTCATCTTGAAGCAGAAATCCTGCTGCAATCCCTTTGGAGCTCATGAAAAACCAAAGTCGTCTGGCTTGAGAGCTGTTAGCCAAAAAGCCATAGCCGCTCATCCAAGCCTCAAACTGCAAAGTGCACAGAAAATCTGTACCCAGTGTCGTAAGAAACTGGCAAAAAGACAACCAGGTGTGGTAGAGACTCAGAGTGAAATACCATTACCAGTGACCAGCAGCGCTATTAGCAGTAGTGAGGACAATGATGGTGGAGGTGAATCACCAATACCAGGCAGTTTAGGGGAGTTTGAATTTCATTCTCCTGAAATGGAACTGAATACACTGAATGAGTCTTTGGGATTGATTGGAGAATCACCTATTCCAAAAAAGAGACTTGCTGCAGATAAATATGTGAAATCCAAAACCAAGAAAATCGGTGACACTGGTTAGTGAACCTAAGTCAGGTTAGTGAACCTAAGTCAGGTTAGTGAACACTGTGTACTTGAACTCACTTATTGATTGTATAATACATTACAAATGCTGATTTTCGAACCTATATGCCATACGTACATGTACATTATTGCTCATATCTCAGAAACTATTGGAGGGCCCATCACAAAATTTATGTGAAAGCTTCTTGACATCATAAGGTACCTCTGGGATGAATTTGAGGAAATTTGAAGGATACATGTTTTGGGGATTCACAATTGACGTTTATATTTTGTGATAACTTTTTTGTGGTTGGAGGTAGGAAAATGTTGCCCAGACAAATTCATAGGGCATGAAAATACCTTTAAAATGACACCAAAACCAGCTCTCTAGGTGTTATACTTTTTAGAGATATGGCCATTTGAATTCGCGACGTCGCGCTAATTAGTCCAAAGTTATCTGTATCTCACTAATTAAGAGGCTGTTAGCAAAAATATTTGAGTTCTTGCCGTTTTTCATGGGTCCCAATTGGTTCCCAAAGTTTTACAAAAATCTGAGAGATGACGGCAGATTCTTTGATGATTTGACATGGAATGGCTGTGGGGTGGATGAAGCATGAGCGATGGGAAAAGGCATGTGTGAAACAGAGGAGGTAGATGGTTCAGAAGGAGGTGAGAAGAAAAGAGGAGCAGGGGAGATATGTGAAAGCAGTCAGCCAGGCACAGCAAGGTACTTGGACACTGTGGGAAGTTGTGTGGGTGAGGACATTGAAGTGGCAAGAGATTTGGAGGATGGAGCCAATATTGTTGAGTTTCCTGTTGTGGGCAACGTATGATGTGCTTCCGTCACCAGGAAACTTGAGATTGTGGGGGTTGTTGAAGGAGGAGAAATGTTATTTGTGTGGAGGTGTGGGAACGGTGAAGCATGCACTGAGTGCATGCTCAGTAGCATTGATAGCAGGAAGATACAAGTGGTGGCATGATCAGGTGCTGGGTAGTGCAGATGGTGGCTGGGGTAGTGCAGATCAGGGTAGTGCAGATGGTGCAACAAGTGGTGCTGAGATCGAGAGAGAGAGAGAGAGAGAGAGAGACTTGACTTATATTTCCTTTTATTACAAAAGTATAAAATAAAGATTTTTTACAGTCAAAACAAAATAAACAAACTAGTTACATACAATTTTTCCATCGGGGAAATCAAAACCAACAAACCGTTAAGCTACCAAAAAAGCACAAAGGATATTTCGTAAAGACTAGAGAAAGCACCAAATGACCCTCAGATATTTTACAAAAATCCTTTACACACCACATTCTTTCAAAGAGTTCAAGTTGGCTGGAAAGCGAGAAACAGTAAAAATCAAGTTTTATCCGGCTCTCGCAAAATGCTCTGAACATTGGTACAGTATCTCTACTGTACAAATCATTCTTTATCTTCGATTTTCTGGTTTTGTAAATTGCCAATTTTGCTTGGGAAATGAAAAAGTTTGCAAGAATTGTTGCTTGGATGTTTAAGGGGCCACTTGAACCAAAAATGAAGATTGGAAAATTGAAATCAATGGAAAGACGTGCAAATAGCACTTTCAAGAAAATAAAAAGAGGAGTTAAACGACTGCATTGAATATACGCATGGGGCAAGGTTTCTCTCTGTCCACAAAAGGGACACTGATCACTTGTCGCTTGTGAAAAGCGGTGAATGAGAGAGTTTGTGGGTATTATCCAATGTGCGATTCTCCATTGGAGATCACCAGCACGTTTTGGCACAGGATTCATGGCCATCCCCAGTTTGGGGAGAAAGGAGGAGTGTGTGGCAGGACTGCAGACGACTTGCAAGGTGCTGGGGGAGACAAGGAGGGGAAAAGAGCTTTTAAATATTGGAGATACAAGGTTTTACGGTTACCACTGGAAGAGGAAAAGGAGCGGCCAAAATTTATTGGTTCCAAGTTTTCAGAGGCCGACAAAAGAAGGTTGGGGAAAGGAGAGAGGCTTGGCTCAGAGGGAGGTGCAGGATGAACCAACCAAGGTTGGGAGGTACCATAGGCACGAAGCACCACCCTTAAACATCTGTCTAGTTGGCGAGATGATCTGACGCCAGTCGCCGAGGCAATAGCAGCAACACTTAGCCACTTATCATTTGCATTGTTTCTAAGGTGGCACACTTTAGTTATTGATGCAGCCACAAACTTTTGAATGAAGGCCCTGCTGTTATCAAAACCCACAAAAAGTGAGTTGTAAAACAGTGGCTCGTTGAAAAACATGGATCTCTCGTACGTCGTATGATCGCGATGGCTTGTGACAGCTTGCCATGCATTAAACAAACTTCGGTAGAAAGAAGGGAGTGAAGAGAAATCAAACTTTGTCAAGTCCATCAGGAAAAGCTCGTTAGCATGACCAAACTTCTCAAAACGACCCAAAATACAGCATGCAAGTTGCCTCCAAAGCACAACAGGCTCGTGCAAAAAGGACCATATCGTGTGTAGACGAAAAGCCATGATTCGGCATTTTACATTGCAAGTCCTTGATCACCCTCAGATATCGGCAAATTCAATCTTTCCGGTCATAGCCAATGCATTCCAGACCAGAAGAAATGAGTGACGCTCTTCTGTATTCCATCAATTAACCCAGCAGGTGGTTGCAGAGCCAAGACCTTGTGCCACAGAATGGAGGTAACCAGGTTTTTTATGACCAATACTCTGCCACGGTAAGACAATTGGCAGAGTAGGCCTTTCCATTTTATTAAAAGCAGTTCAATCCGTTCAGGCAAACCTTCCCAGTTATGCCTGATGAAATCTCCAGGGCCTAGAAAAACTCCCAAAAACATGATCCCATCTCTTCTCCAAGCAATATTTGCGGGGAGAAACGGGGGTGAGGGGGGGGTGTGGGCAGAATGGGGGTTGGGAAAGGGATTCGAGCCACAGTGCCTCAGTCTTTTTCCAATAGATTTTTGCTGACGAGGCTCTGTTAAAAAGTGCTAAAGCATGCATCATCTTAGCAATGCCATCAAAGTTTTTGATACAAACACATATATCATCAGCTTCAGCAATGGTCTTTATAGTGTGGTTTAAACCTCTAACAGTGAAACCAGTCAAAGACTTCCGAAGCGTGTTTAAGAGGGGTTCAAGGGAAAGGGTGTATAAAGCACCTGACAGTGGGCAGCCCTGCCTAACACCTCTTTTAATACAAAAAGGGGGTACAAGCTCATTATTTATGTTTAGCAGGGCAGATACGTTTGAGTAACACATATGTATACATGATAAAATAAAGGGTCCAAAACCAAATCGATTTAAGACTTCGGACAAGTGTCCATGAGAAACATAACCAAAAGCCTTCTCCTGATCTCGGAAAACAAAGCCAACACTTTCATGATGGACATCACAAACATCAATCAAATCACGAATAACAGAAATACTGTCATGGATATTACGACCAGGAACACAATAAGTTTGGTCCATGTTTACAATGTTCTTTAGGAAGGGTGAAAAACGTAAGGCAATAGCTTTGGAAAAGATCTTGTAATCAGTACATAGTAATGATATTGGCCTCCACTGGGAGATGAGTAAAGGTGGGTTTTCATGGGACACGTGAATGGTTCGCGAAGGATGCGAATGTCGAAAAAATGGCAAAGTCCAACATTCGTATTTTAGGCTCCAAAAGTTCGCCAAACATGCGCGGGGGTTCGGAAGCGTCGTCAATTGTTCGCAGGAGTCGTTTCTTGTTCGGCGGGTATTTCAAAAATGTTTGAAATACCCGCTGAACAAAAAACGACTCCTGCGAACATTTCAAAAATGTTTGAAATACCCGCCGAACAAAAAACGACTCCTGTGAACAATTGACGACGCTTCCAAACCCCCGCGCATGTTTGGCGAACTTTTGGAGCCTAAAATATGAATGTTGGACTTTGCCATTTTTTCGACATTCGCATCGTTCGCGAACCGTTCGCGTGTCCCGTGAAAACCCACCTTAAAGGGTCGCCTTTCTTTGGAAGCAAGGTAAGTACTGCTCTTCTGCAGCTCAGCAGGAGTTCATTCTTTTCAAGGCTTTCCTGGAAGACTGATAGCAGTTCAGGGCCAATTAGGTCCCAGAAAGATTCGAAAATTTCTGACGGTAGACCGTCGATGCCAGGTGATTTTCCTTTGCCAAGGCTCTTTAATGCGATGGAGGGTTCCTCAAGTGTGAGTGGTTTCTCCAGGCTCTGCCTTTGCTCTGGGGTTAAGGTGGAAACACCATCAAATAAGTGAGAGACACCATTTAAATCAACTTCCATTGTTTTGTGAAGGTTGGAGAAAAAGAGTCTAGCTTCCCTCTTGATTCCTTCAGGGTGAGTGATGACAGAATTGTCAGGGCATTTTAGAGCAGTAATTTTGGGGTGAGGAACCTGAGATTCCAAATCGAAGAAGTATCGGGTTGGCGTGTCCAAAAGGTTGAGCTGCTGAAACCATAATCTTTTTAATGCCCCTTGGGTTTGGTTCTCAATTATTGTATGAAGGAAAGCTCACTTTTCCTTCAGTCTCAGTTCTTGTTGGGGAGAAGAGTGAGTTTTTAAACTTGTTTGAATTTGTAGAATTTCCTTTTCTAAACTACCCTTTATTCTATGTTCCTCTTGTGTTCTTAAGAAACAAAATTGTTCGCAAAATCCTCTACATTGGGCCTTTATGTTGTCCCACCACAAATGCTGATCTGTAAACTGGTGTTTTTGATTTGATAAAACAGACCATACGTCTTCAAAAGCAGCCCGAAAGGAGGGGTTTTCTAAGATGGTGACATTAAGCTTCCAGAAAGAATGGCGATTCAAAGACAGATGTGAATTGTAATTCACATTAATTAAATGGTGATCTGAAAAACCAGAGGGCAAAATTCCAGTGGTAGGGGAGAGATTAAAAATGGTGAATTTATATAGATCCGGTCGAGCCTAGCTAGGGATACTTAGTTGTTTGTGATCTTGCTCCAGGTAAACTGATGCGTCGTGGGATTTTGTTGCCGCCAAAGATCCAGAAGCTTAAAATCCCTTATTATCTCTGCTAATAATTTAGCTGGTCCGGGATGTGGTTCTGCACCGTTCCTGTCTAGGTTTGGTTGCAGAATGCAGTTAAAATCACCTGCCATTATAATACACCTGTGCAGGTCTATTTGCCTCATATAAGGCCCTAATCTAGCGTAGAAGCGTTGCCACTCAGTGCTATTTGAAGGGGCATAAACGTTCAACAAAGTAAAATTTATGTTATTAATAACAAATTCTAGGGAGGCTAGGTGCCCTGGGATTATGTTTTTAATGGAAAGTTTTGATGGACGGAAATGGGGATTCAAAAGAAAAGCCACTCCCGCAGTTCAGGAAATGGATTCACTAAAAAAATTGGTCGTTTTCATCATCCGGTTCCATTCTACATAGGATGCTGGCGTAGTGTGGGTTTCCTGTAAGAAAAGTACGTCTAATGTTTTCTGTAGTGCAAGGTTCAACACTTGGAGTTTGCGCAGCTGACTCGCGCCACCATTTATATTTAAGCTTCCAAAACTCATTTTTTTAGTTCATCTTTTACTCTCACAATGTACTTTTTTAGCCTGCTACATTGGGCTTCTGTGAAATGGTGGTCACTATGCCGTCAGATGATGTTCCTTGCCGTGTCGATAAACCCTTGCAGGTCAGAAAAGTGATCTTTAATGTCTACCTGTCTCTTTCTAAAAGTGTGGTTGAGGAATTTCAATATTTGGGTTGGTAAGACATTGGATTCACTTGTTGTAGGGAACTCCTCAATTTCATAAGATTCCTCATCGGACATGTCGGAACCACTGTCTGGGAAACTTTCAATTCCTGGTTCTTGGGGATCTGAGGTAACTTGTGGTGTGCAGGTGTCATCCTGCTCCATATTAATAGTAGCAGGAGGGGTAGTGGAATTAAAGGAGCCTCGGGTAGTGGGGGGAAGGGGGTAGGGGGAAATCGTAACCGGTTTGAGAATTTGAGGTTCTCTGTCAGATTTACCAATATGCTCAGGCATGTTATGTAAGACCGACGGCACAGGTACTGTTGGGGTTAGAATATTTTCATTGTGCTCAGAAATTGGGGGCACTGGAGGTACGATCGGGTTTTCTGCTATCACGTTTCCTCCTATTTTTACGGTTGGGTCTTGAAGCACTTCGGCATCATTCACAGAAGGAGGACACGGAACATTTACTTTTCCCTCGAGGAGGGATGTAATTTTCCTCCGTTGCATTGTGGGGGAAAGTCTCAGGTAAGGGCTGGGGATCTACATTCTCATGCATGAGCAGTTTGTTCCAGTTGCTGGTAGTAGTTTGGTCGGACAGAGGCATTCCCGCAGTGTTTGACTGAAAAACTACCACCTTTCCTTTACGAGGTGTAAATGAATCCTGGGATGTTTTTCTCTTCCTTAATGAGGAAACAAGTGTAAACCCATCCCAAATGTTCATGTTCATATTATCAGCGGTCGTTAAATTTGGTACGATGTCATCTGAGACAGTAGTTGGGGGAGTTTGCCTGTCAGTGTTGGGAGGTAGTAGGGGATCTGAGACAGCAGTTGGGGTAGTTTGTCCGTCAGTGTTGAGAGGTAGAGGGGGCAGAGTATTGTCCAGAGAGCCTGTCTGCTCGGTCACAGAAGATGCAGTTTGGGGACAGAAACGTTTTAAATGTCCGAACTTTCCACAAGTGAAGCATTTTAATGTCTCGGTTGACGCATATACTTGGTAGTCGTGATCTTTTATACGGAATTTAATTACCACGTTTAATACTGTATCCACGTTGGATGTGGGAAGTACAATGTATGCCTGGCGTCGGAAAGACATGACGTGCTTTGCCTGTTCACTCCGACAGCCCAGCGGCAGCATCTTGATCTGGGACACGACTGTACCATAGCGCGATAGTTCCGCTAACAGCGACTCATTTTTTGGAAACGTGGGGGGGGGGGGGGTTGGGGGGGGGGCGTTGGATAGGAGTATTTTAACAGGTGGGGTATCGAGTGGGGAAACCAAGACGAAATGTCCATTGTCTGTGGACAGACCAGCCGCGACAACCTCATGCACGAGGCTTTCCTCCGCTAAAAAAAACCACGATACGTTTATTCATTCGTGACGCTGCACAAATCTTTTCCATCCCAATGATATTTCCAATAGCAATAACAATGTGGTCCACACTAACCTCATCGGGAGGAACACACACCACGCCATACTTCCTTGTGAGGGCTTCGAAAGCCGCATACGGGGAACGTGTCGACATTTTACTAATTCAAACTAACCGGACTAAGCCAAGTTGGGCTGGGGGAAAGGGGAGGGGTCGGGGGAAAATGGAGGGGTCGAGTACAGTTTTCTGTAAAAGCAGGGGGAAAAAAAACCGCAAAGAAAACGCCACTCAGCATGTACCAGCACGAGAAAACGAACGTGGTAAAACACACCTCTTAATGAGGAAAAGAGCGAAAACCCTTCGCAACTCCTTAGAGTGTCGATAGGAATACCACTCACCCGTCGACCTCACCAAAAGGCGTGGGCTCGCGTGGGCTCTCTCTCTCTCTCTCTCTCTCTCTCTCTCTCTCTCTCTCTCTCTCTGTCGCCACCTATCGGCCGTCGGTGCGTTGGGTGTAGCGTCATGGCGGCTGTGAGCAACTGCTCTGTGTTTTGGTGAGTTCGTCGTGAGTTTTCCCCCCTCTCCTGCCCTCCCCTGCCCCCCCCCCTCCCTCTCCTTTTCCATCCTGTGTGCTTTGGCATTTGTTCTCATCTGTTCTACACCTTTGCCTTCGAGAGAGAGAGGATTGAGAGCGGGCCCATTCTGGGCGCGGCCTACTGGCGTTGACGGCGCGTTGTAAGCCATTTCTGTGCTTATAATGCACGTTTATTTTTTACTTTAGTTCGTTTTTTTAGGTTTGATACCCTCTTGTCCGACTCGGACAAGCGGGGAGAGGGGGGGGGGGGGGTATTTTCGCCGGAATGGCGAATGCACGCTCTCGTCGCGATGACTTTGAAGGCTTAACCAGGAAGCACGCGTTTGTGTGCGTGCCTCCGGATGGAGTCCCTGTCGAGGACATCATCCTCGCTGTGGGGAGCATTGTTGGAGATGAAAATATACGTGCAGCTTCGCGTATGAACCAGAAAGTGGTGGTGTTCGTTTCGGACGAGGAACTCGTCCATGACGTGGTAAGCGCGGGAATAACCACGGAAAGCAGTCACTTTATGATGGCATCGCCGCTATTAACTCCCGCGACGAGAGTGGTTATTTCCAACGTACCACCATTTATCCCAAATGACAAGTTAATGACCGTGCTATCACGGTACGGTAAAATGGTATCGAGGATTTCAACAATCCCTCTTGGGTGTCAGAATGAACGTGTTAAGCACGTAATGAGCTTCCGCAGACAGGTATATATGGTCCTTCCAGACCGTGGGGACGACACAGGCCTCAATATCACTTTCAAAATTAATTTTGAAGAGGCAAATTTCCAGCTATACGCATCGTCCACCACCTTAGCATGCTTTCAGTGTGGAGCGTATGGACATTTAAAACGTTCTTGTCCCAAAGCCTCGTGTGTCAGGTGTGGCAAGACGGGTCACACTGCCATAGTTTGTAAGGAGGAGGTTGCTCTGCTAATGAATACGCCCAGGGGGAGGGAGGTAAACGCTGCTCCACTAATGAATACTCCCAGTGGGAGGGAGGTTAACGTTGCTCCACTAATTGAGATTCCCAGTGGGGGGGAGGCTATCGCATTGCCACCGCCTAAAATTCCTAATGAGGGTGAATCCAGTGTTCCAAGCGTGAACGTATTTATTCTTCCTCAGCAAAATGTTGAAATGGACACTGATAGCAAGGTGGGGACGAGTAAACGAAGGGCTCCGGATGATAGTGACTCATCTGGAGCAGGTAAAAAGGTCGTGCTCGATTTGCAGGCTGTTAGTGAAAAAACTCTTCAGGATGCACCTGGAATCTCTCTGCAAAGCGCGGACCAAATAAATAAGGAAGAAAACCCAGAAAAGAGCATCAGGGTTCAGCCGCTAAAGCAACGCGTTTCCAGTACTCACACAGACGACGTTAATGATGTAAATAATTCAGGCCACGATACCATGAATGGCGCATCATTGATCCAAGCGAATGTCGCCGAACAGGCTGACATCCATAATAAATCTGCCAATATAGCAGAAAAGGGCGGAAACATAAATCCACAGGAATGTGGGAATAATGATTTCATGCCAATTGAGGGAATCAGTAATCAATGTGCTGATGTTTCCCAAACACAGCACAGCGTGGACCCCCCAGACAAGGGAAGGCTAGGTTGCATAGCAGGAGAAGAAAACGGTATTGACCCAGACCCCATTGGACCACTTTCTGATTTATCAGAATCGGAAGAGGAGGTGGAGGTAACAGCATTATCACAATTAATGCCAGATCAACCCCCAACCCCTCCCCATATTGTTCTCTCATTCCTCAATGAAACGTATAGACAGCGAAATGTCATCATTGGGGATCATTTCCCTGATTTGGCTCCCTTTATTCAGGCTGCAAAACTAGTCATAAAAAAATCTGAGGAACTAAACCTAACAAAATCGCAGTTTCATCGACTAAAGAAAATCTTAACAAAGGCAAAGAGTGAGTACTCACAGTGTCAGACAAAATATACTAATGAGTGATGAAGACGCTTAATCTTGCAACACTCAATATAAATGGCGGTGGGGCCAGTCACATCCGCCAGATCCAAGTGAATAGTTTATTCAAAAGGAAACAAGTCGATGTAATATTACTGCAAGAAACTCATATTATTGAGAAGGTTGAACATGACTGGAGCAGCATGTTCAAAGGTAAATGTTTCTTCAGTAATATGTCATCTGTATCTGCTGGAGTGGGGTTTTTGCTAAAACCAGGACTTGTACCTGAATCTTGCCTCTTTCAGGAGGTGATTCGGGGACGTTTTGCCTCCCTAGAATTGGTGATCAATAGCCTGAAGCTTATTATTTTTAATGTATATGCACCAAGCGAGAGTACTGACCGTAAAGCCTTCTTTACTGAAGTGATAAACCATTTAAACATGTTTGACCCAAATCAGTGCATATGCATGGGGGGAGATTTCAATTGTACGCTAGAGCCCAAAATAGACAGAAATTCACCGGAACCACATCCCGAGTCCCACGGTGACCTCTCCCAGTTCCTTTCAGGTGGGGTTTTTTTGGATGTATGGCGATTGATGCACCCAAATGACCGGCAGTTTACATGGTGTCGATGCTCCAATGGCCAAGTATCCTTAGCGAGGCTTGACCGCTGGTACATCACCCCACGATTAAGGAATATTGCAACCTCCTCAACTATTACCCCTTCCATCTTCTCTGACCACCACATGGTCACGATGGGCCTATCTTTCCCACAATTCAAACGGAGGAGCGCCTATTGGAAATTCAATACAAGCCTTTTGGATGATACCCTGTTTAAGGAAGCCTTTTGCATCCTATGGATAGCAATAGTTGGAAAAAAGCCCCTCTTTGCTTCCACTAACCTTTGGTGGGATAATATGAAAACTCATATACGACTGTTTTGTCAACAGTTTAATTCCCACATCACCCATGAAAATCAAATCACATTGGCACGGTTGGAAACCGAAATTCTAAAACTGCAAAACAAAATGGCAGAGCAGGAAAATGAGGCAAATTATAAATTGCTTCTTGAAAAAAGGACCCAACTCCGGGAACTATTACAGGAGAAGGCTGCAGGACTGCTAGTTAGACTGAGAGTAAAAAGCATCAAAGTATCGGATAGTCCTAGCAAAGCCTTCTTTCACTTAGAAGCTGAAACGAAGCCTCCCCAGCTTATTTCATCAGTTAAGGACCCCAGTGGGAATGAAATTACAAGTTCTGATGGGGTAAAAATCACTATTAGAAAGTATTGTTCTGAACTATTTGCTAAAAAAGATATATATGAGGATAAAATAAAATGTTTTACCTCCCATCTCCCAACCCTAACTGAGACTCAACGCCTGGAGCTGGATGTGCCTTTAAGCCTTGATGAATTACAGCGTGCCTTGGTTGGAATGGAATCTGGAAAGGCTCCTGGAATTGATGGCCTGCCAGCTGAGTTTTACATGGAATTTTGGGACATTTTGGGCCCGGAACTATTGATTGTAATCCAAGAATCCTTGCGAAAAGGTGTAATGCCACTAAGCCTAAGGAGAGCAGTGGTGAGTCTTCTCCCAAAGTCAGGAGACCTCCGGCGGATGGAGAATTGGAGACCGGTTTCAATAATGTGTACCGACTATAAACTGTTTTCGAAAGCAATGGCAAATCGCTTAAAAAAAGTCATTGGTGATCTGGTTTTACCTGATCAGACATTCTGCATCCCCAGTCGTTCGATTTACGACAACATTTTTCTCGTGCGGGATTTAATGTATGCTCGCCATGACCAAAATGATTTTGGAATATGTTTTCTAGACTTTGAAAAAGCCTTTGACAGCATTGACCATGTTTTCTTGTGCCATGTTCTTGAAGCATGTGGGTTTGGGGTAATTTTCAGGGCCTTTATAACTTTATTGTACACTGACATCTCCAGTGTAATTAAGGTGAACAATGAACTGGTTCCCCCCATAAAGGTTCAGAGGGGGGTACGGCAGGGTTGCCCAGTCTCAGGTTTGCTTTTTGCGCTAGCAATAGAGCCATTTCTTTGCACACTGAGAAAGAATATCTCTGGCCTGACCTGTTTTCCTGGAAGCCCACCAATGACTATATCGGCCTATGCAGACGATGTTTGCGTCATTATAAAAAACCACCAAGACATTGTTGCTCTTGTAAAGTCCTTAAGAACCTTTTTCATGGCTTCATCTCTGAAGGTTAATTGGACGAAAAGCAAAGCTCTTTGGGTGCCATACCTTAATAGCTGCCTACCTGTCTCAACACATCTGCCTGCTCTTCCAGAAAACTTGGAGTGGAAAACAGATGGTGTTGATTACCTTGGTGTGTCCCTGGGCTCTACACAATTTGAGAAAAGGAATTGGGAAGGTGTGACCGGAGAAATAGACAGGAGGCTGAACCTGTGGAAAAGAGCCCTACCGCACCTCTCATTTAAGGGCCGAGTCTTAGTAGCAAACAACTTGGTTGCTGCAACGTTGTGGCATCGCTTTATTTGCCTGCAACCACCAGAAGTGTTGCTGGACAGGATACAGGCCAAACTTGTGGACTTTTTTTGGGGAGGCCATCATTGGCTGCGGCCAAGTGTAATATGCCTTACTTCATCGGAAGGTGGTCAGGGCCTTGTTCACGTGAGATCCCGTCTCATGGCTTTTCGCCTGTGCTCCATTCAACGCCTCCTATTTGGTGAAAACCTGCCAAACCATGCCTTGGCTTGCCATATTTTACAGCAGGCGGGTAGACTCGGCTATGGTCTCGAAGTATTCCTGACTCACCTCAAGTACGTGAATACATCAACGCTCCCCATATTTTACCAGAGCCTTCTCAGTGCCTGGGAAAGACTTTCCGTGAGCCGTAAAGCGGACACCTACTCCCCAGGGATGTTCGAGGTTGAACCCCTGTTCTTCAATCCTCTCTTCCCTGATGTTCTCAAGAGTCGTCATTTGTGCCAACGCTTTATTGAGGCAGGCATAAACAAAGTATGGCACCTTCGGCCAAACTCCGGTGTCGGGTGGAGGAATGTGGAGGAAATTTCAACCTTGACGGCGATTCGGTCCAAGAGGACAATTGGAACGATTTTGAGGAAAGTTGTTCAAAAACGTCATCAGCTACAGAAACTTTGGACTTGGAATACTTTTGGACACCCCAACGAGTCCCCGTTTCCGAAACTGATTTTTGCCTGCTTTCCCAACGAACTTCCACCTGTAAGCACAGGGACAAGTGTATTGCATGCTGAGCGCAGCAAGAGCCTGTATAGGTGGTGGTTATCTCAAGTTCTTGGTATTCCTCCGCTAAATGGAGTAGCACGATGGAAGAGGCTACTCCCTGCCGGGCCCCCCAATGAACCTGTATGGGAATCAATGTATAGTAAGCTGATCAACAAAAGAACAGGTGATCTTCAGTGGCGCCTTGCCCACGGGATCATCCCATGTAATACATATGTATGGAATTTTGCCCCAATATCTGCATGTTGCCCCTTTTGTTCTGTAAATGAGGATGTTTTTCATTTTTTCATTGGCTGTGAAAGACTTTTTCCTTTATTTGAATGGTTAGACTTTGTGTCGTTCAAAATGAATTTCAGATTTACTTTTCGATCCTTTATTTTTGGGCTCAAAAAGAGACGGCAACACAACAAGGACTATGAACTGTTGTGCTTTTTTGTAGCTACAGCAAAGCTTGCCACTTACCTGTCCAGAAAGGAGCAGCGGAATTGGTAAGCCCATTCATCAGTGCAAGGTCATGACGTTTTTCAACGCACTGTGTGCTGCAAGGCTAAAACATGAGTTTGAGTTTTCCAAGAGCATGGGCGAAATTGATGGATTTGTGGAAAAATGGTGTTTGAAAAGTGTCTGTGAAGTCCGCCAAAACGAGTTGGTATTATTTTTCTCATGATTGTTCATAATTTCTACAATTCATAATAGTGCTGCAGAAGATTGCATTTGTTTTCGGTAAAAGTTGAACTGATCAACGCATATATCTGTATTGTTTCCTCGCTTCATCGTTTTCTCTTGTTTTTGGCTTTGTTGATTTTATACACTGTACATCCATGCACTTTATAATTTTTGGAATAAAAGGACGTCAAAAGTCTCTCTCTCTCTCTCTCTCTCTCTCTCTCTCTCTCTCTCTCTCTCTCTCTCTCTCTCTCTCTCTCTCTCTCTCTCTCTCTCTCTCTCTCTCTCTCTCTCTCTCTCTCTCTCTCTCTCTCTCTCTCTCTCTCTCTCTCTCTCTCTCTCTCTCTCTCTCTCTCTCTCTCTCTCTCTCTCTCTCGCCCCCTGCTGGCCGTTTCGTGTGTTGGGCGTGGCAAGATGGCGCGTGCTCGTGCTTGTGTGTTGTAGCTCCTGGCTCGTGTTGTTTTTCATCCTCTCCCCACCAACCTTTTTACCTTTCCCCTTCCTTTGGTTTTTTCCTTTTGTACTCTTGTCGTGTATGTTGACCTTTTTCCTCCCTTCCTGCTTCGTTACCACCTGTCCCTCGTTTTTTTTCTCCTCCTTCGAGACAGAGAGAGGGAGAGCCAGCACGGTAAGGGTTTGTTTGAACCACGTTTTTTCCTAACGTGGTTTAAACCGTGCTTTCGTTTCTAGTTACTTAATATATATATATTTTTTTCTATTCTTTTTTTTTTGGGATTATACAAATCTATTTGCTTTCACTTCGTTTCTCCTTTGACGATATGGCTAATAGGAGTAGCCAAAGGCCTGCCGATCGTGTTACCGATGAGGGTTTATCGCGTAAGCACGGGCTGTGCCTTGTCCCACCAGAGGGAGTTGAAATGGATGACATTTTGCTTGCGATTGGGGATTTGATCGACGTGAGTAACATTCGTGCCGCGTCTCGTATGAATCACAAAATTGTGGTTTTTGTTTCGCAAATAAGTCTGGCCGATATTGTTGTGCAGAATGGTTTGACCTTGGGAAACGATCTGTTTGTTCCTGTGTCGTCGATGGACACGCCGGCAGTTAAAGTCATTCTGAGCAATGTTCCGCCTTTCCTAGGTAACGAGGAAATCCTACACAAGCTAGGTGAGTTTGGCACTGTCGTCTCTCGAATCATTAGGGTTCCTCTACGTACGAGAAACGGCAGGTTGAAGCACGTACAATCGTTTAGACGTTTTTGTTTTGTTGTTCTAAAAGACGCAGCGAAGCAGTTGAACACCTCCCACACCTTTAAAGTAGGCGAGCATGAATATAGAATCTTCATGGCGACCGAGACCTTGATCTGCTACGGATGTGGAGCACACGGACACACTAAGCAGTATTGCCCAGACGCCAAGAAGACGTACGCTACAGCAGCTGGGTCGGCCCCCCCTGTAACTGATGCAGTGCCCCCCGTTCATGAGCCTGGTGGAGTACAGACGCCCACACCAGAAGACCAGGGTGTGGAAAGTGGTGGCGGTGTTGCTGAGGTTAGTGCAGCAGGGGTGCACCCAGTCGATGAGGACAAGAGGCTGCAACCTCAAGAGAATATGGTCTTTGAGGAGGTATTGATGAAAGGCACCGAGGCTAAGTGGAACCTAAAACGTACCTTTTTGAGCGCCGAGGTGGAAGACAAAGGTAGCAAAGTGATACTCGTACAAACAAACAGTATCTCAGACTATCCTGATGATTCTCAGCAAGCTGGGCAGGGTGGTGACGAAACAGAGGAGAGTAGGACTTCACCCCTTGCTCTTGTTGAAGAAAATCAATGCAGCAGTATTGGTTGTGATGATGGCACCATTGTCCCTTGTGACAACGAGCAGTCCCAGGGCCTGAGTGACAACGGTTGTTGCTCACATCCGGTTGAAACGACCAAGGATGATGGTCCAAGCAGACCTATAATAGGCAGCAGTGGTGGCACAGATGTGCCCCTTGTGATGCAACAAGAAGACTGCAGTGGTGATGACACAGAAGGTGTGCCTGCTCCTGACACACAACAAAGGAGTTTCAACGTTGATGTGGTTAGGGAGCTGGATGAGGAAGCTCAAAGCCTTGTGTCTGTGAATGATCATCAGGGAGAAGAACAGATGGAAGCAACAAAGGAAAACGTCATCAGTTTCCTAAACGAGACGTTTAGGCAACGCTACGTTGTGATCAAAGACCATTTTCCCGATGTGAAAACTTTCATCAGGGCTGCAAGACCCCTCCTGCAAAGAAATGACCCAATGGAAATCTCGGAGGCCCAATTTCAGCGTCTTCGGAAAGCGGTCACAAAGGCGAATAAGGAATTGCAGGCGGAGGGTGAGTTACCTTTGTAAATGGCTTTGCGAAAGATATGTATCGCATCCCTGAATATCAATGGGGGTTGTACCCCCTTACGAAAAATTCAGACAATTCAGGCGATGGAGAGGGTGAAAGCCGACATCATCCTGATACAGGAGACTCATGCTACGAACACCCTGGTTGCTGAATGGGGAAAACTTTATCGAGGGCAGTGGTGGCTGAGTGGGTTTACCACACCCAAAGCTGGTGTTGCCATCGCCTTGAGTGATAGAATCCCTGCTCGGAAGATTGTCTTTAAGGAAATTTATAAGGGACATCTGATAGCGGTGGATTTCTATTGCAACACGCAAAGGATCATCATTGTGAACGTATATGCACCGAGTGAGCCCATGGAAAGAAGAGTGTTCTTTTCCACTCTGCATGACTTTGTAAAAGGACTGGATACAACCGCTTTCATCTGTGTTGCTGGTGATTTCAATTGCACTATCAATCCTTCCGTAGACAGGACCGGTCATGAACCCCATCCAGCTTCTATGAGGATTTTGGAGAACATCATCAAAAATCAGCATTTGAAAGATGTTTGGAGGTTGCAACACCCAACTTCACGGTGCTATACGTGGTGCAGATGCCATGATGGGAGGATATCAATGGCAAGGCTAGACAGATTCTACGTGAATAAGCCAATGCTAAATGTGATGGCCACAACCCAGATACTCCCAACTGGTTTCACAGACCATTACCTGGTTTCAATGGGTTTTAATTTGCCTCTGACCTCAGGGGGTAGTGCGTATTGGTCACTTAATACCCACCTGCTGAATGATATGAGATTCAAAGAGGCTTTTCGAGCCGTGTGGGAAAGAATTCGGTCCTCCAAATTTGAACATGCTAACCTTCGACTGTGGTGGGACCTCGCAAAGGGTCAGGTCAAATCGTTCTGTCAACAATATAGTCTTTATGCCACTAAATTGCAAAATCTCTCGATTGATTCATTAAAGGCTGAAATTGCAGCCCTGGAGGAAAACATTAATACGGCTGGGAAAGACACTACAGGTGACCGGCTGCTATGGACTAAAAAGGCAATGTTGACTGAACTGGTACGGCAGCGAGCAATGGGCACCCTGGTACGCATGAGAATGAGTTATTTAACGTTGGATATGCCAAATAAGGCCTTGTTTGGTTTGGAGAACTCTGTTAAAAAATCACAACAGATTCATGGGCTACGTGCTGCTAATGGGCCAATAGTGACCTCCCAACAGGAGATTAAGTCTGTTTTGAAGGTTTTTTATACAAACTTGTACTCCCCCCAGAGCATAAGTAATGAGACCTTGCAGGAGCTGACTACCGGGCTTCCAAGACTTGAGGAAGACCAGCAACGCACATTGAACATGTCAGTTTCGGCTGCTGAACTTGAAACTGCTATGCGGAGCTTGAAGGATGGTAAAGCCTCTGGGATTGATGGTTTGCCCGGAGAGTTCTATAAGACTTTTTGGAAACTTGTGGGACCTGACCTGCTTGAGGTATTTGATGAATGCCTTCATGTTGGAGAGCTTCCCCTGTCCTGCAGAAGAGCAGTCATTTGCCTGTTGCCAAAGGCTGGGGACACTCAACTAGTCGAGAACTGGCGGCCTGTCTCATTGCTGTGTGCGGATTACAAGCTTTTGTCGAAGGCCTTAGCAAACCGTTTGGGAACTGTGATCAGCTCTATTGTGCACCCTGACCAGACCTACTGTGTACCAGGAAGGTCAATTTATGACAATATTTTTCTGATAAGGGATATTATTTCTTGTAATAAGTACGTGCGTGCCAGTTTTGGGTTGTTGTTTCTTGACCAAACAAAGGCTTTTGATCGTGTTGATCATACATATTTGTTTTCTGTTCTGGAGCGGATGGGTTTTGGCGAAACTTTCATTTCCTATGTCAAGCTGTTATACACTAACACCTTCTGCATGATGAAAGTAAACAACAGTTTATGTCCCCCTTTTCCTTTCCGTCGGGGTATCCGTCAAGGGTGTCCCCTTTCTGGACTTCTGTATATAATTGCCCTTGAACCACTCTTAGCATCCATCAGGCAGCGAATAACTCAGGATGTGGGAGCCGTTTTTGGTTCAAGATTTGTGGTCACAGCTTATGCTGATGATGTATGTGTTCTGATTAAGGGCCCAAGTAGTGTTGCTGCGGTGCAGCGTTGCTTTAAAGACTACTCTGCGGCCTCTTCCGCCGAAGTAAATTGGGGCAAGAGTGTAGCCTTATGGTGCGGTTCAGATAACCTTTCTTTAACACTGCCACCGTCACTCCCACATAATCTAGAGTGGAAAACAGATGGAGTCAAATATCTTGGTGTCTATCTCGGCAACCAGGAAGTAGAAACGAAGAACTGGGAAGGAATGATTGAACAAATTACACACCGGTTGAAACGATGGGAAGGACTGCTGCGATCTCTTTCTTATAAAGGCCGCTCTCTTGTTATAAATAACTTGATAGCAGCAAGATTATGGCATAAACGAATTGCCTTGCAGCCACCCAAGGAGTTGATACCAGCCATCCAGCGGGTCTTGGTTAATTTCTTTTGGAATGGATACCACTGGCTTCGGCCGCAAATACTGTACCATCCTCGGAAGGAGGGTGGACATGGAATTGTGGAGGTGTCCACCCGGCTTATGGCTTTTCGCCTACAGTCTGTGCAACGTCTGTTGTATGCTGAAGAGCTGCCCTGGCGCTCATTTGCGTTTTTCTTGTTGCAACAAGCGGGAGGCCTGTGTTATGATAGGCACTTGTTCCTGGTGAACCTTGACCGTGTCAGCTTAGTTTCAATCCCAACTTTTTATCAGGGTTTGCTGAGAGTTTGGAAAGGTTTTGGGGTTCATCGTTGCCTTGAGGCTTATAATTGCCGGATGTTTATCCAAGAGCCTATTTTCTATAACGGTTTTTTTCCATGCATTCCTCATAGTCCGACTTTGATTAGGAAATTTACTCAAGGAGGAATTGGCAAAGTTTGTGACCTGAGGGATACATCTGGGACAAAATGGATGTCTGCTGGCAGGGTGGCGGCCATTCTTGGTTTAAGATCCGTGCGTATTGTCAGCCAAATTATACGCATCGTCAAGAGGAAGTTTAAGGAGTTAAATATTGGCTGGGAAGGTATAAACAATGTCGAGGATGTTCGGCTGTCTTTCCCTGAAGTTAAGGTGCTCCCAGCTCTCCAGTCGAATGGTGAACTTGTCTCTCCTTTTCATTTGGCAA
Source organism: Myxine glutinosa (assembly GCF_964187855.1). Taxonomy (NCBI): domain Eukaryota; kingdom Metazoa; phylum Chordata; class Myxini; order Myxiniformes; family Myxinidae; genus Myxine; species Myxine glutinosa. The sequence goes on along the minus strand of NC_136261.1, from coordinate 286,605,467 downwards.
CAAAGGCTGGTATTCACAAGCTCCTTCGAGAAAACCAAGCATCACCCTTCTCCGGAGTAACAAGAGTGGCCTTGTGGTCCGAAAGGTTAGGGCCAGGGTCTCCTGCCACGCCACTGTGGCCTAATATGTACAAATTACCTATTTACGGGTTCCTCGCAGATATCCAGTGGAGACTAGCACATTGGGCTCTCCCTACGAACACCTTTGTTCATCACCTTGACAGCTCAGTGCCAGTAGCATGCCCCTTCTGTGTACAGAAGGAGGATCTCTTTCATGCCTATGTGAAATGCGAAAGACTAATACCTCTTTTCTTGATTCTCACACACCTTTTTGATCAGTTGTCTTTTCCTTTTACTTCACATTCTTTTATTTTTGGTGTATCTTTCAGACCCTCCTGCAAGGACTCTGGTGTCCTCCTAAACTTCTTAGCTGCTGTAGCAAAATACTCAATATATAAATCGAGGAAAATTAAAATTGATAATGGGCATGGGTTCGATGTTGTACCTATGTTTAAAGGGCTGGTGTCTGCAAGAATAAGGTTAGAGTTTGATTATAATGTGGCGAATGAAAATGTCAAACTCTTTGAATGCAAATGGTGTATCAATGAAGCCTTATGTGTTGTGAATGAATCGAATTTGTGCTTTTCTTTTTAACATTAAGAACTGTTGTTTTTTTCTATTTTTTTCTCTCCTGTAAAAATGTAACTTGACCTGGTGTGTTTTTTTGTGAAATAAATGGTGTTGCAAATTCTCTCTCTCTCCCTCTCTCTCTCTCTCTCTCTCTCTCTCTCTCTCTCTCTCTCTCTCTCTCTCTCTCGCTCTCGCCCCCTGCTGGCCGTTTCGTGTGTTGGGCGTGGCAAGATGGCGCGTGCTCGTGCTTGTGTGTTGTAGCTCCTGGCTCGTGTTGTTTTTCATCCTCTCCCCACCAACCTTTTTACCTTTCCCCTTCCTTTGGTTTTTTCCTTTTGTACTCTTGTCGTGTATGTTGACCTTTTTCCTCCCTTCCTGCTTCGTTACCACCTGTCCCTCGTTTTTTTTCTCCTCCTTCGAGACAGAGAGAGGGAGAGCCAGCACGGTAAGGGTTTGTTTGAACCACGTTTTTTCCTAACGTGGTTTAAACCGTGCTTTCGTTTCTAGTTACTTAATATATATATATTTTTTTCTATTCTTTTTTTTTTTTTTGGGATTATACAAATCTATTTGCTTTCACTTCGTTTCTCCTTTGACGATATGGCTAATAGGAGTAGCCAAAGGCCTGCCGATCGTGTTACCGATGAGGGTTTATCGCGTAAGCACGGGCTGTGCCTTGTCCCACCGGAGGGAGTTGAAATGGATGACATTTTGCTTGCGATTGGGGATTTGATCGACGTGAGTAACATTCGTGCCGCGTCTCGTATGAATCACAAAATTGTGGTTTTTGTTTCGCAAATAAGTCTGGCCGATATTGTTGTGCAGAATGGTTTGACCTTGGGAAACGATCTGTTTGTTCCTGTGTCGTCGATGGACACGCCGGCAGTTAAAGTCATTCTGAGCAATGTTCCGCCTTTCCTAGGTAACGAGGAAATCCTACACAAGCTAGGTGAGTTTGGCACTGTCGTCTCTCGAATCATTAGGGTTCCTCTACGTACGAGAAACGGCAGGTTGAAGCACGTACAATCGTTTAGACGTTTTTGTTTTGTTGTTCTAAAAGACGCAGCGAAGCAGTTGAACACCTCCCACACCTTTAAAGTAGGCGAGCATGAATATAGAATCTTCATGGCGACCGAGACCTTGATCTGCTACGGATGTGGAGCACACGGACACACTAAGCAGTATTGCCCAGACGCCAAGAAGACGTACGCTACAGCAGCTGGGTCGGCCCCCCCTGTAACTGATGCAGTGCCCCCCGTTCATGAGCCTGGTGGAGTACAGACGCCCACACCAGAAGACCAGGGTGTGGAAAGTGGTGGCGGTGTTGCTGAGGTTAGTGCAGCAGGGGTGCACCCAGTCGATGAGGACAAGAGGCTGCAACCTCAAGAGAATATGGTCTTTGAGGAGGTATTGATGAAAGGCACCGAGGCTAAGAGGAACCTAAAACGTACCTTTTTGAGCGCCGAGGTGGAAGACAAAGGTAGCAAAGTGATACTCGTACAAACAAACAGTATCTCAGACTATCCTGATGATTCTCAGCAAGCTGGGCAGGGTGGTGACGAAACAGAGGAGAGTAGGACTTCATCCCTTGCTCTTGTTGAAGAAAATCAATGCAGCAGTATTGGTTGTGATGATGGCACCATTGTCCCTTGTGACAACGAGCAGTCCCAGGGCCTGAGTGACAACGGTTGTTGCTCACATCCGGTTGAAACGACCAAGGATGATGGTCCAAGCAGACCTATAATAGGCAGCAGTGGTGGCACAGATGTGCCCCTTGTGATGCAACAAGAAGACTGCAGTGGTGATGACACAGAAGGTGTGCCTGCTCCTGACACACAACAAAGGAGTTTCAACGTTGATGTGGTTAGGGAGCTGGATGAGGAAGCTCAAAGCCTTGTGTCTGTGAATGATCATCAGGGAGAAGAACAGATGGAAGCAACAAAGGAAAACGTCATCAGTTTCCTAAACGAGACGTTTAGGCAACGCTACGTTGTGATCAAAGACCATTTTCCCGATGTGAAAACTTTCATCAGGGCTGCAAGACCCCTCCTGCAAAGAAATGACCCAATGGAAATCTCGGAGGCCCAATTTCAGCGTCTTCGGAAAGCGGTCACAAAGGCGAATAAGGAATTGCAGGCGGAGGGTGAGTTACCTTTGTAAATGGCTTTGCGAAAGATATGTATCGCATCCCTGAATATCAATGGGGGTTGTACCCCCTTACGAAAAATTCAGACAATTCAGGCGATGGAGAGGGTGAAAGCCGACATCATCCTGATACAGGAGACTCATGCTACGAACACCCTGGTTGCTGAATGGGGAAAACTTGATCGAGGGCAGTGGTGGCTGAGTGGGTTTACCACACCCAAAGCTGGTGTTGCCATCGCCTTGAGTGATAGAATCCCTGCTCGGAAGATTGTCTTTAAGGAAATTTATAAGGGACATCTGATAGCGGTGGATTTCTATTGCAACACGCAAAGGATCATCATTGTGAACGTATATGCACCGAGTGAGCCCATGGAAAGAAGAGTGTTCTTTTCCACTCTGCATGACTTTGTAAAAGGACTGGATACAACCGCTTTCATCTGTGTTGCTGGTGATTTCAATTGCACTATCAATCCTTCCGTAGACAGGACCGGTCATGAACCCCATCCAGCTTCTATGAGGATTTTGGAGAACATCATCAAAAATCAGCATTTGAAAGATGTTTGGAGGTTGCAACACCCAACTTCACGGTGCTATACGTGGTGCAGATGCCATGATGGGAGGATATCAATGGCAAGGCTAGACAGATTCTACGTGAATAAGCCAATGCTAAATGTGATGGCCACAACCCAGATACTCCCAACTGGTTTCACAGACCATTACCTGGTTTCAATGGGTTTTAATTTGCCTCTGACCTCAGGGGGTAGTGCGTATTGGTCACTTAATACCCACCTGCTGAATGATATGAGATTCAAAGAGGCTTTTCGAGCCGTGTGGGAAAGAATTCGGTCCTCCAAATTTGAACATGCTAACCTTCGACTGTGGTGGGACCTCGCAAAGGGTCAGGTCAAATCGTTCTGTCAACAATATAGTCTTTATGCCACTAAATTGCAAAATCTCTCGATTGATTCATTAAAGGCTGAAATTGCAGCCCTGGAGGAAAACATTAATACGGCTGGGAAAGACACTACAGGTGACCGGCTGCTATGGACTAAAAAGGCAATGTTGACTGAACTGGTACGGCAGCGAGCAATGGGCACCCTGGTACGCATGAGAATGAGTTATTTAACGTTGGATATGCCAAATAAGGCCTTGTTTGGTTTGGAGAACTCTGTTAAAAAATCACAACAGATTCATGGGCTACGTGCTGCTAATGGGCCAATAGTGACCTCCCAACAGGAGATTAAGTCTGTTTTGAAGGTTTTTTATACAAACTTGTACTCCCCCCAGAGCATAAGTAATGAGACCTTGCAGGAGCTGACTACCGGGCTTCCAAGACTTGAGGAAGACCAGCAACGCACATTGAACATGTCAGTTTCGGCTGCTGAACTTGAAACTGCTATGCGGAGCTTGAAGGATGGTAAAGCCTCTGGGATTGATGGTTTGCCCGGAGAGTTCTATAAGACTTTTTGGAAACTTGTGGGACCTGACCTGCTTGAGGTATTTGATGAATGCCTTCATGTTGGAGAGCTTCCCCTGTCCTGCAGAAGAGCAGTCATTTGCCTGTTGCCAAAGGCTGGGGACACTCAACTAGTCGAGAACTGGCGGCCTGTCTCATTGCTGTGTGCGGATTACAAGCTTTTGTCGAAGGCCTTAGCAAACCGTTTGGGAACTGTGATCAGCTCTATTGTGCACCCTGACCAGACCTACTGTGTACCAGGAAGGTCAATTTATGACAATATTTTTCTGATAAGGGATATTATTTCTTGTAATAAGTACGTGCGTGCCAGTTTTGGGTTGTTGTTTCTTGACCAAACAAAGGCTTTTGATCGTGTTGATCATACATATTTGTTTTCTGTTCTGGAGCGGATGGGTTTTGGCGAAACTTTCATTTCCTATGTCAAGCTGTTATACACTAACACCTTCTGCATGATGAAAGTAAACAACAGTTTATGTCCCCCTTTTCCTTTCCGTCGGGGTATCCGTCAAGGGTGTCCCCTTTCTGGACTTCTGTATATAATTGCCCTTGAACCACTCTTAGCATCCATCAGGCAGCGAATAACTCAGGATGTGGGAGCCGTTTTTGGTTCAAGATTTGTGGTCACAGCTTATGCTGATGATGTATGTGTTCTGATTAAGGGCCCAAGTAGTGTTGCTGCGGTGCAGCGTTGCTTTAAAGACTACTCTGCGGCCTCTTCCGCCGAAGTAAATTGGGGCAAGAGTGTAGCCTTATGGTGCGGTTCAGATAACCTTTCTTTAACACTGCCACCGTCACTCCCACATAATCTAGAGTGGAAAACAGATGGAGTCAAATATCTTGGTGTCTATCTCGGCAACCAGGAAGTAGAAACGAAGAACTGGGAAGGAATGATTGAACAAATTACACACCGGTTGAAACGATGGGAAGGACTGCTACGATCTCTTTCTTATAAAGGCCGCTCTCTTGTTATAAATAACTTGATAGCAGCAAGATTATGGCATAAACTAATTGCCTTGCAGCCACCCAAGGAGTTGATACCAGCCATCCAGCGGGTCTTGGTTAATTTCTTTTGGAATGGATACCACTGGCTTCGGCCGCAAATACTGTACCATCCTCGGAAGGAGGGTGGACATGGAATTGTGGAGGTGTCCACCCGGCTTATGGCTTTTCGCCTACAGTCTGTGCAACGTCTGTTGTATGCTGAAGAGCTGCCCTGGCGCTCATTTGCGTTTTTCTTGTTGCAACAAGCGGGAGGCCTGTGTTATGATAGGCACTTGTTCCTGGTGAACCTTGACCGTGTCAGCTTAGTTTCAATCCCAACTTTTTATCAGGGTTTGCTGAGAGTTTGGAAAGGTTTTGGGGTTTATCGTTGCCTTGAGGCTTATAATTGCCGGATGTTTATCCAAGAGCCTATTTTCTATAACGGTTTTTTTCCATGCATTCCTCATAGTCCGACTTTGATTAGGAAATTTACTCAAGGAGGAATTGGCAAAGTTTGTGACCTGAGGGATACATCTGGGACAAAATGGATGTCTGCTGGCAGGGTGGCGGCCATTCTTGGTTTAAGATCCGTGCGTATTGTCAGCCAAATTATACGCATCGTCAAGAGGAAGTTTAAGGAGTTAAATATTGGCTGGGAAGGTATAAACAATGTCGAGGATGTTCGGCTGTCTTTCCCTGAAATTAAGGTGCTCCCAGCTCTCCAGTCGAATGGTGAACTTGTCTCTCCTTTTCATTTGGCAACAAAGGCTGGTATTCACAAGCTCCTTCGAGAAAACCAAGCATCACCCTTCTCCGGAGTAACAAGAGTGGCCTTGTGGTCCGAAAGGTTAGGGCCAGGGTCTCCTGCCACGCCACTGTGGCCTAATATGTACAAATTACCTATTTACGGGTTCCTCGCAGATATCCAGTGGAGACTAGCACATTGGGCTCTCCCTACGAACACCTTTGTTCATCACCTTGACAGCTCAGTGCCAGTAGCATGCCCCTTCTGTGTACAGAAGGAGGATCTCTTTCATGCCTATGTGAAATGCGAAAGACTAATACCGCTTTTCTTGATTCTCACACACCTTTTTGATCAGTTGTCTTTTCCTTTTACTTCACATTCTTTTATTTTTGGTGTATCTTTCAGACCCTCCTGCAAGGACTCTGGTGTCCTCCTAAACTTCTTAGCTGCTGTAGCAAAATACTCAATATATAAATCGAGGAAAATTAAAATTGATAATGGGCATGGGTTCGATGTTGTACCTATGTTTAAAGGGCTGGTGTCTGCAAGAATAAGGTTAGAGTTTGATTATTATGTGGCGAATGAAAATGTCAAACTCTTTGAATGCAAATGGTGTATCAATGAAGCCTTATGTGTTGTGAATGAATCGAATTTGTGCTTTTCTTTTTAACATTAAGAACTGTTGTTTTTTTCTATTTTTTTCTCTCCTGTAAAAATGTAACTTGACCTGGTGTGTTTTTTTGTGAAATAAATGGTGTTGCAAATTCAATTCAAATTCTCTCTCTCTCTCTCTCTCTCTCTCTCTCTCTCTCTCTCTCTCTCTCGTGTTTGGGCGCGGCAAGATGGTGGCTATGCATGTGTGGTGAGGTACGAGCTACTGTGCTGTTCTACTCTGTTGTCCTTTTCCACCTCGTATTTCACCTTCTCCTTCCCCCCTGTTCGTTTATCTTCACATCCTTACTCTGCATTTGTGCCCCAACCCCTCCCCTTTGATCAGACCCAACACTTCGGGGCTTCGGCCCCCCCCTCCCCCACCCCCCGCTGCCTCCCTTTTCCCTCCTCGATTCCCTTTTTCTTATCTCGTTTGTATGTATATATTCACTCCGTGTCCTTTGTTTCCTTTCCTTTTCTGAGAGAGAGAAAGAGAGCCCGCAGCTGTTTGTGGATAACTTTTGCATTAATCGGGGGCCCATCCCGTCCTCCGGCTGATCGCTTTTTTCTCCACCAGCTGTGTTTGTTTTTCGCCTTTGAAAATCTGTCTCGGCTCATAATCAATTAATCACTGTTCGGGAGCGATATTCACCCTCCCGTCCTCGTCCCTCCCCCCCCTCGTCCTCGTCCCCTCCCCCCCGTCCCCCGTCCCCCGTCCCCCGTCCCTCGGCCCCCGTCCCCCGTCCCCCGTCCCTCGTCCCTCGTCCCCCGTCCCTCGTCCCTTGTCCCCCCCCCCCACCCTCGTCCCTTGTCCCCCCCCCCCACCCTCGTCCCTTGTCCCCCCCCCACCCTCGTCCCTTGTCCCCCCCCCCCACCCCCCACCCTCGTCCCTTGTCCCCCCCCCCCACCCTCGTCCCTTGTAAATTATGACTTCGTTTTCGCGTTACGCGGCATATGAAGCGTTAACTCGGAGACATGGCGTTGTTTATGTCCCACCGAACGAGGTCAGCGTCGAAGACCTCGTTATTGCTGTGGGCAACATAATCGGTATTGATAAAGTTCGCACGGCCTCACGAATGAACAAACGTGTCGTTATTTTCGTATCCGAGGCTGAACTGGTTCACGAGATTGTATGTACAGGATTATCGACAGATGACGGACATTTCGTACTCGTGTCCCCTCTCGACACTCCAGCCGTTAAGGTCATCATCTCGAACTGTCCTCCATTCCTGAAGAACGAGAGACTGGTCTCCGAACTATCTCGTTATGGTACTGTGGTTTCGCATGTCACGATGTTACCTTTACGTTGCCAGGACGACCGGGCTAAACATGTGATGTCTTTCAGGAGACAAGCTTATCTTGTACTTCCTCCTTCTAACGTCGAAAGAACGCTGAACATTGTTTTGAAATTCAAAATTGATAATCATGATTACCAATTATACGTAACCACTGACACCTTGAAATGTTTTGAATGTGGTAAATTCGGACACCTGAAACGCTCTTGCCCAAAAACGGCTTCGTCGAACGATGGGACAAACCACGTAAACAACAAGGATTCTTCTTCTTCATCTTTTGCTTCGGCTGTGAAGGGAACATCTTCCATGTCCGGCAATGACGCTCAGCCTTCCCATCCCGATGATCCAAACAGCACAACGAACGTCGGGGATGGTTTCACCATTGTTCCGTCAAGAAAGAGAAAGACCCTTCCCGACGGTCATTTAACTCAGAAAAAGGCAGCATTTAACAATAAGCAACCTGTCGGTAACACCCCCCCAGTCGTGACCGATGCCACTCTACAAGGCTTACCTGGGACAAACCCTGTACCTACAGCCAACAAGTTCGGCCCCCTTTCATGTGTGGACATAGACGTTCCACATGCAGGGACTGGTTTACCTGTTAACAAATCAAATGGAATCGTCTCACCTGTTACGGACTCGGCTCACCTGTTACGGACTCGGCTATTGGAAAGTCCTCTGATGATTTTGCTGAGACCACTGGTGATGAACCTGCTGAGACCACTGGTGATGAACCTGTCGAGACCATGGATGATGAACCTGCTGAGACCATTGGTGATGAACCTGCCGAGACCACTGGTGATGAACCTGCCGAGACCACTGGTGATGAACCTGCTGAGACCATTGGTGATGAACCTGCCGAGGCCACTGGTGATGAACTTGCTGTCACTTTGGAAAATGTTAATCCTGAGCATGATGATGCTGAATTCCCGCCAGCAGAAAATAGCGAAACTGTCCCAGTTACTGCTCTCACTTCATCACCGGGTGAAGCTGGAATCGCAGGAATCAATATTTTGCAAGAGACTCCTATTCTGCTAGATACCGCCACACCATCGGAGGTTGTTGCAGTCGGGGGAAGCAACATCGCTGCATCTGCTGATGCTGTTTCTGTTTCACAAAATCCACAGATTATTGCTGTTATTCCTCAAAGCAATGTTCCCACGGTGGGAGAGCACACAGATGTTACAACTAGTGCAGGTCCGTGTGCCAATATTGATGACAGCAGCGACATGCAGGATTATACAAGCTTGTGTGATTCGGAAATTAAAACTGACTCTGACGAATCTGACCTGGAGGAAGCAAACAGCCAGGTGGAAGCAATGGAGAAACCTACCAGTCTAGGTCCTACTTCCCCTGAACAAATACGACTTTTCTTGCAAAATACATACAGGAAACGCAGTATAAACCTAACAGAATACTTTCCCGATTTACCGTCCTTCCTTGAGTGTGCTCAGGCTATTATACGCAGGCCTGACTTATTCAACTTTCGTCAGACACATTGTCACCGTTTAAGAAAATTGATCGCCAAGACGAAAAAGACTCTAAGTTAATTCATGGTGAGTTTCAAGATTGGAACAGTAAATGTCAATGGTGGTGGAAGTTCACTCCGCCAGATCCAGATCAAGCAGCTGATAAATGCAAACGGTCTCGACATAGCTTTGTTGCAGGAGACCCACACCGTCAGATCTGTTCAGGCCCAGTGGCAGCTCATTATGGATAAGGAGTGTTTCTTTAGTAACAGCTCCTCGTCTAAGGCAGGAATCATGTTTGTCTTAGGGAAACATTTCCAACCATCCTCGCTTCAATTTGCGAATATCATTGATGGCCATCTTGCCTCTGTGACCTTCTATCTCAATCAGGTCAAGTTTACAATCCTTAATGTGTATGCTCCAAGCAAAAATGGTGAGCGGATCTCCTTCTTTGCTGAACTGAGAAAGTTCCTCCAAACATTGGATCTGCAGACTTGTCTAATTATTGGTGGCGATTTTAACTGTACTGTTAATGCCTCATGCGACCGAAACGGGCCGGAACCTCAACCATGTACCGCAAAACTCTTTGCAAATATCATCGCAAAATATAATCTCCATGATGTCTGGCGCTTGGAACACCCTTCCGAACAATCCTACACATGGTGTCGTTGTTCCAACAACCACATCTCACTTGCGAGGCTTGATCGCATTTATGTAAATTCTCACCTGTTACATGGAGTTTGCAAATCTGACATCGTGCCTTCCGGTTTCTCCGATCACTTCCTAGCTCGAGCATTCGTTCAACTCTCGAAACCGTGTCCAGGGAGTTCTCACTGGAAATTCAACAATAGTTTAATAGAAGACTTCAATTTTATTCAGGCTTTTGAATCTTTCTGGACAGATCTCTTGGAACGGAAGTTAAGCTGTTCTGTTAACCCACTGGTGTGGTGGGATCTAGTAAAAACCCAAATCAAAGGTTTCTGCCAACAATACCAGAGCTTCTCAAAAAGGGCTGATTATGAAGCAAGGAAATTATTGCAATCAGAGATTTTACATCTTCAGAGGGTCACAGGACAAAATAATAATGTGCAAAGAGCCTTAACCGAAAAACAGTCTTTATTGAAAGAAATAACTGAGAGGAATGCACGTGGTGCCCTAGTTCGGATGAGGGTGCAGCACCTTAACGAGACAGACATACCAACTAAGTACTTTTTTTCCTTAGAGAAACGCCTCCCGAACAAACAGCTCTCTCAACTGCGTTTGGCAGACTCATCCTTCACTTTCAACCAATCAGTTATCAAACTTTTCACAAAGGAATATTTCTCGAAAATAGACTCGATGGAGCAAATAAATCCTGTCAGTGTCGCCTCTATCTCCGTAGGGCTGCCAGTGTTGTGTGAGGGTGGACGTTCCTACCTGGAGGGGCCCATTACCTTGGACGAACTTGGCACCGCTCTGCACAGCCTTGCTGTTGGGAAAGCGCCTGGATTGGACGGACTTACAACTGAATTTTATAAGAAATTCTGGCATCTACTGGGTCCCGAACTCCTCAACACCTTGAACGCAAGCTGCCAGCTTGGAGAGCTCCCTCAGAGTTGCCGACGGGCTATTCTTACCCTCATTCCAAAGAAAGGAGACTTGCTCTATATTAAAAACTGGCGCCCAATCTCTTTGCTATGCACAGACTATAAAGTATTCTCAAAAGCCCTGGCATCGCGACTCACTCCTCATCTCTCCTCATTGTTGAAAGAAGACCAATGCTATTGTGTACCCAAGCGCTCCATCTATGACAACATCTCCCTCGTAAGAGACATGATTGAACTGTGCAAAGAAAACCCCACAGATTTGGGACTTCTTCTCCTTGATCAGGAGAAGGCCTTTGACCGCGTCGATCATCGGTACCTCTTCAAAGTGCTTGAACGGTTTGGACTTGGTCCGACCTTCATTTCTTACATTAAGATACTGTATAACAATATCTCTAGTGTGCTTAAGATAAACAATGGACTTGTTACACCTTTGCCTGTCAACAGGGGAATTCGACAAGGTTGTCCCCTCTCTGGTTTGCTCTATGCTCTCTCCATCGAACCCTTACTGGGTTATTTGCGTGCTAGACTAACCGGGGTTGGGTTTTCTCATCTTGAACGGCCCATTAAGGTGCTGGCATATGCTGATGATGTGTGTGTCTTTGTGCGGAACCTCAATGACATTAACGTTGTCCGTTATTGTCTATCCGTGTTTGAAAAGGCTTCTTCAGCCAAAGTGAATTGGGAGAAAACGAGCGCCATTTGGCTTGGTCCGTCATGTCACTCGGCACCCAAACTTCCTGCTCCTCTTGCATGGGCCACTGATGGCGTGAAATACCTTGGAGTGTTCTTGGGTAATGACGCCACAGTAGCAAAGAATTGGGCTGGTCTGTTGGATCTTGTTGAAGGAAAACTGCAAAAATGGAGAAATCTGATAACACAACTGTCTTATCGTGGAAGGGTCTTGGTGATCAACAGTTTGGTGGCCTCTACCCTATGGCACAGGTTCTTTGTGCTGCACCCTCCGGTAGTGTTGCTTCAACAGCTCCAGAAGTGCTTTGTGTCTTTCTTCTGGGATGGAAAGCACTGGTTGCGACCCGAGGTCCTCAGCTTGCCACTGACCGATGGAGGCCAAGGCCTGGTTGACATAAAGAGCCGGTTAATGGCCTTTCGACTTTCGGTTGCTCTACGCATGCTGTACATGCACCCCTCTCCACCTTGGGTCGACGTCGCTCGTCGCCTTTTGCAGCAGGCGGGGAGACTAGGCTATGACCACGCTATATTCTTGATGGATCTCTCGCATCTTGATATGTCTCCCCTCTCCAGGTTTTATCAAAGTGTACTAAACGCATGGCGAACTCTAACGACAACAAGAGCTACGCATTCGTACACAAAGCAAATGTTCTTGATGGAACCTTTGTTTTACAATTCAATTTTCCATGATATGCCTGCTGATAGGTGTCTCGTTCAATGCTTTGTCGCGAAGAACATAAAATCGGTCGCCGATCTTTTAAGCCCAAATGGCAGTTGGATTGGAGCTGATGCATTGGCAAGCCTGGTTGGCGTACGATCCTCCAGAGTTGTGGCACGTATGCTACGCTGTGTGCTTCATACCTATGTACAGCTTGCACCTAACTGGGGGCAAGTCCAAGCAGACAACGAACAAGGTGCTTCTCCTGCTACCTTTCCTGAACTTATTTGCAAGTTTTCTCTTGCCAACTCTCCTCCGTGTACCCCCTTTAGCATAGGATTCAATGGGTTTCCTAAACAAAAAGACCTCTATTTGGGTTGCGTAAGTTTCCTTTTGCAAGGGCAAATGACACAGCGGAGGGTTCGATGGAGAGACCTCTTACCTTGTCCCCCCCCCATATTTTCCTAATTGGAAAGGATTCTATCATCCTCCTGTGCCGCCACGACATGGTGACCTCCAATGGAGACTTGCACACTGGATCCTCCCCTCTAACCACTTGCTGCACTGCTTCTCAAGTCTCCTAGCAGATGAATGTCCCTTTTGTAAAAGGCCTGAAAACCTCTTTCATATTTATGTTGAATGTCAACGGTTGGCTCCTTTATTTATCTTTCTTAAGAATTGTTTTGGCAGGATTGGCTTGGTTTTCAACACTTGTGTTTTCATTTATGGCTTAGACATCTCACACAAGAATATGAATGATGTGTTAGGTAATTTCCTGCTTGCACAGGCAAAAATGGCAGTGTATAAATCAAGAAAAAGAAAAGTTGATGATCTTGGAGCTAATGAGGAAAATGCCTTGTTCTTGTTTAAAAATCTTGTGACGAGCCGTGTAAAGTTAGACTTTGCCTTTTTCTCCATAACAGGAAGGCTGCCACAGTTTGAGACCAAATGGTGTGTGAAAGAAGTCATTTGTAAAATCCTGGAGAAACGTTTATTGTTTTGTGAAATGTTTTGTGCATAATTTTACTGTATTAATATTTTTTGTTTGTTTCTCTGCTTGAAATGAGAATGTGACCCCTATTTGGGGGTTTTCTTTTTCTATTTTTATAATAAAAAGATACAAAAGTCAAGTCTCTCACTCTCCCTCTCTCTCTCTCTCTCTCTCTCTCTCTCTCTCTCTCTCTCTCTCTCTCTACCTGCTGGCCGTTTGTATGCTGGTTGTACTGTCATGGCGTCTGCTTGTGGAGGCCTGTGAGTGCTCTGTGTTGTTGCTCCATTTCCCCCCCCCCCCCCCTCTGTGTCCTTGTGCCTGTTCGTGGAGTCTTCCTGGTGATTCCCATATACGTTGAGACGGGAGAGAGAGCCGGAGAGCACAGGGTGATCGCTGGTAAGGGTTCGCCGTTTTTGGGCGTCGCCTGATCGGTGTTTGCTCCTTCATCCTAAACCTCTATTTCCTTTTTTTTCCTTTCGTTTATCTTTCCTTCAGTTTGTTTTGTTGCCTCCCTTTTCCGAAGTTAGGGAAATCGGAGAGGTCTGATTACTTCCCATTCCCGGAGTTCGGGTAGGGAAGATTATATTATATATTCACCCTCCCCGAGTTGGGGAGGGGTTGTAAGTGCAGCTGTTCCAGCATGGCAGCTGCACTATCTCGATTTACGGCCTTTCAGAGCCTGACCCATAAGCACGGGTTCTTTTGTGTACCTCCGGAACGTGAGGTTAGTGTCGAGGACGTTGTCCTCGCAACCGGTCGTGTTGTTGGGATCGACAAGGTTGTTGCCGCTTCGCGGATGAACAAGCGGATCGTTATTTTTTTGTCCGACGTGGATTGTGTCCCACAAATTGTCGAACAGGGTTTGACAATCGATCCAGATTTATTTGTTATGATTTCCCCACTAGATAGCCCAGTGATAAAAGTCGTGATATCCAATTGCCCCCCATTTGTATCCGACGATGTACTAATTAAAGAGTTGTCCCGATGCGGTACCATCGTGTCTCGTATCTCCATGATTCCCTTCGGGTCACGAAACAACGATTTAAGGCACGTGGTTTCATTCCGGCGGCAAGTGTTTATGATTTTAAAAAATTCCCAGAAGGATTTAAACCTTATAATAAAATTAAAACATCAACAGAACGAATATACAGTGTACGTGTCCACCAACGTTCTAAAATGTTTTGGCTGCGGACAATTTGGGCATGTTAAGCATGACTGCCCCCGAAAAGAGAATTCTCCACAAGTACAACCTCCCCTCCGAACCGGGAATAAGCAACCCCCCCACCTTCCCACCACCGATCCAAACCCTTCCACCACTGACCCAAGCCTTCCCACCACCGAACCAAACCTTCCCACCACCGAACCAAGCCTTCCCGCCGCCGAACCAAGCCCTCCCACCACCGACCCGAACCTTCCCACCACCGACCCGAACCTTCCCACCATCGACCCAACCCTTACCACCACTGATCCCAATCTGTCTACCACCGACCCAAGCCCTCCTACCACCGATCCAAACCCCCCCGCCGTACCCCTTCCCCTCCCCTTGAAACAGGGGCCCCTCCCTCTACTGAAGGATCTAATTGCAGCCATCTCCTGTTAACGATAGACCTCACCCCCCAGGCGACATCGTCCAATCACAGCTTGTTGCCTGCTATAACTGATCCTACCTCTCTCGCCGTGGTAGCCGATGGAAATCCCCTCCCGATGATCACGTCCTCCCCCCAAACCCTTGCAATCTCTTCCCACTAACCAGGACGAGTTTCAATTAGTCTGCCCAAAAGGAAAAAGACATCTGCAAACAACAGATGAAAACGGTCATCTCTTTAAAAAACCTACAACTGAAAACCGACAGCCCCTCCTCTCTGCCCTAGATTTGTCCCTCGTCACAGAAAATCGTTTCTCTGTATTGGAGGACATAGATGTGGATGAATCCTCGCCCTTGTCTACTGACCTAGAAACTGATATGGTTGAACCGCAAAAATTAGTACCCCCCCCCGCCCCCCCCTCCCCTGAAGATGGCTCATTTCTCTCCCTCCCCATCCCCTCCCTCTATGGACTATGCCCCATCCGATAACGTGGAGGGATGTGATGACGGTGAGGAGATAAATGATGAAAACCAGTGTGACACACCATCTGAGCCATCTGATATAGATGACTCTGTTAGTGAATGTGGTAGCCTTAAGGAAGAAGAAACCCCTCCAATCCGTCCCTCCGAGATAAAAAGGTTTCTTAAGGACACATTCCGAAAAAGGAATGTTGTTATAGAAACCTTTTTTCCGGAGCTACCTGATTTTATACATTCCGCTAGCTCAGGGGTCAGGAACCTTTTTGACTGGGAGAGCCATAAAAGCCAAATATTTCTAAATATATTTCATTGAGAGCCATATAGTATTTTTAACGTATAATAAATTAAATATGTCTTACTTTTAATGCGACTTCTGGTGCTGCATGGTTTTGCTGATGGCCTTGTAGTCTGGTTCATACGTGGTGAGGTTGAGCTTCATGCAGGCGTTGAGGCTTCCATCAGTTAAACGTGAGCGTAGGTTGGTCTTAATGTTCCTCATATGCGAGAATGACTGCTCACATGCATATGTAGAGCCAAACATGGTCAATACGGCAATACTCACACGCTGCATTGTGTGGTATGTCACAGGAAGCTCGTTCCAAGTTTTAAGAATCAGCTGGTCTTCAGGTTGAAGATTTTTCATTTCTGTCCACTTGTGTTCCCTCGCCAGCTCTGCTCGCTGTCGCGCAAGACTTTCCAACTCTCCATTAAGTGACTTGAACTTACTCATCCACATGTCTGATGCCTTCAGGTCAGCAACTTCCAGCTCAAAGTCTCCGATAGAGACCCCGGGGATGCATGTCAGGTCGATTTTGTCCACTGCACACTCATGTGGATGAGTGATGAACTTGAAAAGACCAGTGCACGCACGAAATTCTCCAAAACGTGCTTTGAATGACTGCAGGAGATTGGACGTAAAGCCAGCTGGCTGCTGGAGATCCAGATGTTGAGTGGAGTCACTTGCTAAGCATGCATCTCTAAATTGTTGCAGTCTTTCAAAGTGCAGAAGACGACCTGTTTCAATGTCCCTGAGAAAGACTTCCAGCTTGCTTTCAAATGCAAACACTGCTTGTTGAAGGGATGAGATTGTATTTCCAATACCTTGCATTTTCACATTGAGCTGGTTCAGATGGCCAGTTATGTCCACGAGATAGTGAAACTGCAGGAGCCAGTCAGTGTTGTCTAGCTCAGGATGCTTGACGCCTTTCATTTCAAGAAAAGTCCGGATTTCACTCAGGCAAGCTGCAAAACGGCTGAGCACCTTCCCCCTTGACAACCAACGCACGTTGCTGTGTAAAAGCAGACCGGGACAATGATTCCCAACTTCTTCTAACAGAGCTTTAAACTGGCGATCATTTAAAGCTCGGGCAACAATAAAGTTGACCACTTGAATGACCAGCGACATCACCTCACCAAGCTCCTGGCCACACGTCTGAGCGCAAAGCGCCTCCTGGTGCAGGATGCAATGAAAACTTAGGATGGCTCTCTTTTCATGTTCACGGAGAAGCGCTACAAATCCTTTGTTCTTCCCCAACATACAGGGTGCACCATCAGTACAGACAGAAATAAGTTTATCCATCGGTAGTTTTTTTTCGTTAGCAAACTCCATGAAAGACGTGAATAAATCCTCTCCTCTTGTTGTCCCTTTCATTGGCAAAACAGCCAAGCTTTCCTCACGCAGTGTGTCACCTGCAGCATACCTGGCAATTATACTGCACTGAGATAGATGGCTAACATCTGTTGACTCATCTAACGCGAGAGAAAAGTATGTCCCGGCGTTTATGTCCTTAATTTGTGTTTCCTCGACTTGATTTGCCATCATGATGCTACGATCGTGCACAGTTCTTGCTGACAGGGGCATGTCTTTTATTCGTTTGATTATATCTTGTCTTTATTTGGGAAGTCATCAAACAGTTCATTGGCCACATCAAGCATGAATGTTTTGGCATACTCGCCATCTGTGAATGGCTTTCCATTCCTTACTATTGCCAAAGCACCCGCAAAGCTAGCGGAATTTCCGTCACCTTGCTTGGTCCACACACGTAGTTGCTGCTGACTCATCTGCACTCTCCGCTGTAGCTCCTCGCATGCCCTTTTCCTGCTGTCCCCCGCTGGATATTTCGATGCAAATGAAGCATGGTGCCTATCGAAGTGCCGCTTTATATTTGACCGTTTCATCGATGCAATTTTATCATTGCATATTAGACATACCGCAGATCCTGCTCTCTCACCAAATGCAAATTCCTCTGTCCACGCAGCCTGGAATGCACGGTAATCATCGTCTTTTTTTCTTTTCGCCATCTTTTCCGTTACAAGGGTTGAAGGGGATAAACTAGTTGGCTATCTGATAAAATTGATTTCTTCACCTTTACAATGACGCGGACATGCTCGCGAGCCATTGGTTCCCGACCCGACCCACGGGTGACCCGTGACCCGTGAAATTTATCTTCAAAACTAATTTCTGTTTACTTTAAAATGACACAGTATTATTAAGAAATATCACAAGTATTTTAAAATCAGTTCCAAACTGATTTTTATTTTTTTAAATTTTTTTTTTTTCAACTCAAAATTGTCTGGGTGCCATATGCCGTCACCGGAAGAGCCATATATGGCTCGCGAGCCATAGGTTCCCGACCGCTGCGCTAGATGGATGGTAAAACGGCCCCACGTTTTTAATTTCAATTCCTCCCAACGTCACCGTTTAAAGAAGTGGTTGCAAAAAGCTAAGAACGAACTGCTATCAAAAAATTGAGTGGTGGTCACTCAATGTAGCTGTAATGAGTTTTTCCATTTGTAGCTTGAATATTAACGGAGGATGTAGCTCTGTCCGTAAAGTTCAAGTAAGGGATTTTTTATTACAGAAGAAAGTTGACATTGCCCTCTTACAAGAGACCCATGCCAACGACTGCTGTGTCGCAGAGTGGTGTAGGCTCTTCCCCGGCCTGTCCTTTTTTAGTAACGGTGACTCCCGTAAAGGCGGTGTCGCAATAATTCTTAGCCCCTCCTTTTCGCCTTCATCGCTTAAATTCGACGAAATACACAAGGGATCCCTAACATCCCTAGAATTCCACTACTGTGGAAAATTCTATACTATTTTTAATATCTATGCCCCAAGTACGCCTGTAGCTCGGCGAGTTTTTTTTAATGACCTTGGGACACACCTAACGTCCCTCGACAGCCAAAACGCCCTAAAAAACCAAGACAATCATGTTTGTATTGGTGGAGATTTTAATTGCACCCTCGAACCCCAACTAGACAGGAACAGTGCAGAGCCCCATCCTGCCTCCACAATCTCTCTCACCAAATTTTAAAAACAAATGAATTTGACAGATATATGGCGGGTACAGCACCCATCAATCAGGCAATACACATGGTGTCGATGCATTCAGGATAATATTGTACTTGCTCGCTTGGACAAGTTTTATATTAATCCTCCACTTGAACGCCTCGTTCTGTCATCCCAAATTTGCCCATCAGGATTCTCGGACCACAGCGCAACATTTCTCAAAATTTCTGCCCCCTGCCCGAAACACAAGAGTGCTTTTTGGAAATTTAATAACAATTTACTTGATGATAGTACCTTTAAGGACATTTTTCCGGAAATTTGGAATATCCTAGTTGCCTCCCAAGGGAATTTCTCAAACCTCAGACAATGGTGGGATAATGCCAAAACGCACATCAGACTGTTCTGCCAACAATATCGTGCGTATGGTGTTCAAGAGGAAAGAAAAACCACAACCTTACTTGAAGATGAAATCCTGGAATTACAGGAGCAGCTTCAGGGAACTGCAAGTGTGAGCTACCAGGAAATGAGGCAACAAATTCATGGAAAAACGGCCTTACTGAATTCCATATCTGAAAGGCGAGCACAAAATGCTTTATTGCGCCTGAAGATGAGGTACATACACGACCTTGATGCTCCAACCAAATTCTTCTTCAGCCTTAAAAGGGGGGCCTCTTCGTCAATGATTACATGCTTGCTCCATGATGGGGAACTCCTTTATGAAGATGGCAGAATCAGGGAATGCGCCCGGAAACATTTTAAACAACGGTTTATGCGGCATGACATTAACCAGGATGCAATATCGGAACTTGTTTCTAACCTTCCAACATTGGCGGAGGATCAGAAGCAGCAGTTGGAGGATCCTCTTAGGTTACCTGAGCTCACCGCTGCCTTGAAGGCCTTGGAACCTGATAAAGCCCCTGGACTGGATGGGCTGACTAGCGAATTTTTCCAGGTTTTTTGGGACGCCATTGGACCTCACCTACTGCGGGTATTGAATGAATGTTTAGAGGACGGACAACTGCCGTGGAGTTGCCGGAGAGCAGTCACCACCTTAATTCCTAAGAAAGCGGACACTCAACTTATAGAGAACTGGCGTCCTATTTCTGTTTTATGTACGGATTATAAAATTTTAGCCAAAGCCTTGTCTAATCGAATGAAACCTTTTATGAATGTACTAATAGGAGAACATCAATCCTTTTGTATTCCTGGACGTACTATTTTTAATAATATCTTTCTTATCCGTGATACCATTCGGTTTTGTAACAATTTTAATATGAACGTTAGTCTGTTTTTCATTGACCAAGGAAAAGCCTTTGACTGTATTGACCACATGTACCTTTTTAGAGTTTTAGAGAATTTTGGGTTTGGACCTATTTTTATCTCGTACGTTAAACTTTTGTATTGTAATATATCCAGTGTTCTTAAAATTAATCAAGTATTGTGTAGCCCCATTGCTGTACAACGGGGAGTACGGCAAGGTTGCCCGCTATCTGGACTTTTATACTCTCTTGCCATCGAACCTCTTCTGCTCCAATTACGTACGCACATTTCTGGCTTCACTGGATCAATTCTTACCACACCGCTAAAAGTCTCTGCCTATGCAGATGATGTCTGTATTTATATAAAAAATAGTGCTGACGTCACTGCGGTGGCTCAGGCACTAAAGACATATTGTCAGGCTTGTTCAGGCCAGGTAAACTGGAAGAAGAGTGAAGCCCTTTGGATAGGACCTGGAGATTGCCCGCCAATTGTCCTACCAGGAGGAGTGAACTGGCAGAAAAGTGGCATTAAATACCTCGGTATTTTCCTAGGAGACAACACCTTTGAGCAGCAGAACTGGGTGGGATTACCAGACAAGGTAATGGCAAAACTGGCCCGCTGGAAAGGACTTCTTTCTCAACTTTCGTACCGCGGAAGAACTCTCATCATTAACAATCTTGTCACCTCTATGCTATGGCATGAGATGATATGCCTACAACCGCCCGGGAGCCTTCTTATTACACTGCAAAAGAGCATTGTCGACTTTTTCTGGAGCGGGAAACACTGGCTCCAACCCCCCGTGGCATACTTACCACTCACTGAAGGTGGCCAAGGTCTTATTGATATCTGCAGCCGGATTATGGTCTTCCGGCTTCATATCGTGCGCCAACTTGTATATGGAGATGAAGCCCTACTCTGGAGGCCTCTGTCTAACTGCATATTGCAGCTTACATGCAAGCTGGGTTATTGCCGAGAACTTTTCTTGATGAACCCTCATCAAATCGATTCATCCTTGCTGCCCACCTTTTACCAAGGGGTGATGAACGCCTGGCAAGCCCTGTCCTTTTCCCGTGAAATGGCAACATACAACATGGAAATGTTGTTGAATGAGCCCCTATGCTACAACCCCTTCCTGGAAAACAGCTTGAATAATAGGGGACTCGTTCAACATTTTGTTGATGCCAAGCTGCTGCGAGTGAAAGACCTCATGACAGAGTCTGGGAGCTGCTGGTTGAGTGCTGCCGCTGTGGCACAAAAAACCGGAATAAAATCTGTCAGGATCATCTCTCGGTTCCTTCAAGGGATATCCACAACGTATCGTAATACCTGCGAGGAACTTGGCCCTTCCCCCGAGGAAACAGCGGGTGACTTCCCCAAACTCCTAGTCTTCAGCCCGCCACTTAATCTGTCCCCTGGCCTGAACAGCCCTGATGATACTGCATTATCCCTTCCCACCTTTCCAAAGAAAACTTTGTACAATGCGTAGGTTAAACTTAATCTTAATCTTAATCTTAATAAACTTAATCTGTCCCCTGGCCTGAACAGCCCTGATGATACTGCATTATCCCTTCCCACCTTTCCAAAGAAAACTTTGTACAATGCGTAGGTTAAAATTTTATACGCAAAAACATTTTCTGAGCATCCGAGGCTTCGATGGCGGGATGTTTTACCCCCAATACCACCCAATTGCCCCAATTGGTGAAGTTTGTATCTCTTGCCTACTCCAAAGTATGTTGGAGATATTCAATGGAAACTTGTACACTGGATTTTACCTTATAATGTTTTACTGAACCGGTTTTCTACTGCTAACTCTAATCTATGCCCTTTCTGTGCATCCATTGAAACCCTACCGCATATATACCTTGAGTGTGAACGATTGCAACCTCTTTTTACATTCCTTCAGGAACGCTTTGTGAAGCTTGGTTCCCTCTTCAATCACAATGTTTTTATTTATGGTGTTTTAGGACCGTCCTCCCTTAGAAATGTGGTTTTAATGAATTTTTTAATTGGTCAGGCCAAGTTTGCAATTTACAAATCCAGGAAGAAAAAAATGGGAAACGCTTCTGATTCGTCATATGATGTGCTGCTCACCCTTAAGGCTCTTGTAAATGCAAGATTAAAGCTAGAGTACCGGTTTTTTTAAATGAACAAGAATTTAACATGTTTTAAAGAAAAGTGGGTTTTTAATGATGTCATATGCACACTTGATGATGATGATTTGATAATAACTTTTCCTTGAGACCATTTTATTGTGTGTTGTTTCTTTGTGACTGAACATAACTGATTTTTTGTACTCTTGTAATAAAAGGAAGAAACAGTCAGTCTCTCTCTCTCTCTCTCTCTCTCTCTCTCTCTCTCTCTCTCTCTCTCTCTCTCTCTCTCTGTGTATCTCAGAGGAAAAAGTAGAAGAAGCTGGAAGAAAAAGAATTGAGACAGCAACACAAGCGGGGAACGTAATGGGGGGGGAAGGGAGGGGTGTGGGTGGGGGGGAGCAGGTAGAGGGAGGGCACAATGGGCGGGGAGCTGGGGGGCCACAGCCCCCCCCCCCCCCACACACACACACAGCCCCCCACAACATTTCAATGAGATTTAGATACGGGCTTTGACTTGACCATTCCAGAACCCTCCATTTCTTTCTTTTCAGCCATTCCTTGATGGATTTACTGGTATGTTTAGGGTCATTGTCATGTTGCAAGGTCCACCTTCGGTTGAGCTTCAACTTTCCGACAGATGGCCTCACATTATCCTCAAGCACCCTCTGGAACAATGAAGAATTCATCGTGGATTCGATGATGGTGAGCTGCCCAGGCCCTGATGCAGCAAAGCTGCCTCAAACCATAACATTTCCACCACCATGCTTTACAGTTGGTATCAGGTTCTTGTGGTCAAATGCTGTCTTTGGTTTTCGCCAAACATGTCTTCTGGTACTGTGGCCAAATAGCTCTACCTTTGTCTAATCTGTCCAGAGCACATTGTTCCAGAAGTGCTGGTCTTTGCCGAGGTGTTCATTGGCAAACTTTAGTCTTGCCCTGATGTTCTTTCTGGACAGCAAAGGTTTCCTCCTGGCACACCTCCCATGTAGATCAAATTTGTGCAGCCTCTTTCTAATGGTAGACTCGTGCACTTTGACATCAACAGTGGCAAGATCTACCTGTAGGTCCCGTGATGACATTCTGGGGTTCATAGAGACTTCTTTCAGCATCTTGCGGTCTGCTCTCTGGCTGAACTTGCTGGGGCGGCCTGGCGTGAACAAGTTGGCAATTGTTTGGAATCTTCTCCACTTGTAGATGATCTTCCGGACAGTCGAATGATTGATTTCAAATTGTTTGTAGATCTTTTTAAATCCCTTCCCAGACTCGTTGGCATCTATAACCTTCTTTCTGTAGGCCTCAGAGAGCTCTTTTGATCTCGGCATGGTGACGCCGCACACTTCAACAACAAAGAGCAAACCAAACTAAATGTCTGAGGTTTAAATAAGACAGGTTCCTCCAAGATCCTCTCTGATGATGTTCTAATCATTTGCACCTGAGCTGGTGCAGCTGATTCTAATTTTATGTATTTGAAGTAGTGATAAATGTAGGGGTGTACTTACTTTTTCCACATGCGAAATTTGCATTTATGTTTATTTAAATTATACAATGGACTACAAAATGTAAATGTTTCATGATATTTGTTATATTATATCACCTTTATCTACTGTATATAATAATAGCGTAAGGACTCGACTTTGTTATCCCTTTTATGCTGCACCCAGTGACCCGATGCCCAAGGCACTAATGGATTTACGATCTACGAACCGCGCTCTTTGTTTATCATGTACAGCCATATTCGAAAAATCTGAATTCGCCGACGTTGGGTCCCAAAAGCATCCGATTAACTGCCGATACGACGCCATCTTATTGGCGTCTGCTCGGTGAAGGCGAAGCAAGCCGTCTGCTGATTGGACAGTCGAAGGTGACAGCAAGCCGTCCACTGAGTGGACAATCCTGAGCATGCATTTGTGCCGGTGTCGTCGATCGCGGTGTACGCTAACCTCATCAGGTGGGTTTACCATAATTTCTTCCAACCGCACTCTTTGTTTATCTCAGTTTCCTGTTGACCTGGCATATTCAATGACCATAAATAAAGCCCAGGGCCAAACATTCGGTAAACTGGGTATCTATTTGCCTGCTCCTGTCTTCTCCCACGGCCAGTTACATGTGGCATGTTCAAGAGCATGGTCGTTCAAAGATGTGTATATCAAGGTTGATAATACGAGTACGCAAGGAGTCGTCAGAGGCTTGACTATTACCCCAAACATTGTTTATCCAGAAGTTTTAAAATAATTTCAACCTCTGATACTGCGTTCATTGTATTATATTCCTACTGCTCTGCCTTGACATTGACGCTTACCAATACGCCAGTATGGGGCTAATTCCAGTCGATTTACTAATCCGTTCATTTTTTAAAAGTCTATGGTTCGACTGCTGTTCCTTTCCATTGACACATACCACTGTGCCAGTGTGGCCAGAGTGGTGCTATGCCGATTCCTATTACAAATCCATTCATTTTACAAAAGTATATCGTAGCGTTGTCATTTAAGTAGATTGCAATAAATATGTTGTTCATATACGCACTCTTCATTCTCATCTTTCTTCCTAACTCTTACTCGGACAAGCAAATCCCCTATGCCATCCATAATGGTACACTCTATCCATACACCACATCCTCCCTTCCGTGGATGTTCCACGGGTTTCGGCTAGTCTATCAATATTGTTGAAATGAAGATCAAATAGCTGTATGTTGAAATATGTTGAAAAAGTCAAAACTTTACATGGGGTGTACTTACTTTTTCACGTGACTGTATATATATACTAGCTTGGCTCGGCTCGCTACGCTCGCCTTACCAAGCGTCGTTACTGAGGAACAGGCTTATTTTAGCTGAGGCTAATGACTGTACCTGAGTTGCTGTGTTGTCATGTTTTACACCAATCATCATACAAACAATTACTTTGCACAAATGTATTTGTTGTGTTTGTGATATTACATTTTTATAGGCAATTTAAGTTGAAGATTTAGGTTGAATGTTTTTTTTTCAAGAAAGAACCCCTCAGCACACACATAGGGGAGGGGTAGGTGCAGACTGGAAGTCTGGGACGATTACACCTCACCACCAAGTAATTCAAAACCCCTCACCACCAAGTAATTTAAAACACCTCACAGCCATAAAACACGTAATGAAAACACCTCACCACCACAAAATTAAAAACCACTCACCATCACGAAATTGAAAACACCTCACAGCCATCAAACACGTAATAAAAACACCTCACAGCCATAAAACACGTAATAAAAACACCTCACAGCCATAAAACACGTAATAAATACACCTCACCACCACAAAATTAAAAACACCTCACAGCCATCAAACACGTAATAAAAACACCTCACAGCCATAAAACACGTAATAAAAACACCTCACAGCCATAAAACACGTAATAAAAACACCTCACAGCCATCAAACACGTAATAAAAACACCTCACAGCCATAAAACACGTAATAAAAACACCTCACCACCACAAAATTAAGAACACCTCACAGCCATAAAACATGTAATAAAAACACCTCACAGCCATAAAACATGTAATAAAAACACCTCACAGCCATAAAACACGTAATAAAAACACACCACCACAAAATTAAAAACACCTCACAGCCATAAAACACGTAATAAAAACACCTCACAGCCATAAAACACGTAATAAAAACACCTCACCACCACGAAATTAAAAACACCTCACAGCCATAAAACATGTAATAAAAACACCTCACCACCACGAAATTAAAAACACCTCACAGCCATTAAACACGTCATAAAAACACCTCACAGCCATAAAACACGTAATAAAAGCACCTCACCACCACAAAATTAAAACACCTCACAGCCATAAAACACGTAATAAAAACACCTCACAGCCAAGAAATTAAAAACACCTCACCACCACGTCATTTAAAAACACCTCACCACCACGTAATTCAAAACACCTCACCACCACGTAATTCAAAACACCTCACCACCATGTAATTCAAAACACCGCACCACCACATAATTCAAAACACCTCACCACCACATAATTCAAAACACCCCACCACCACGTAATTCAAAACACCTCACCACCAAGCAATTCAAAACACCTCACCACCACGTATTTCAGAACACCTCACCACCATGTAATTCAAAACACCTCACCACCACGTCATTCAAAACACCTCACCAACAACTTTATTAACCCTTAGATGCAGTGATTGGTCCTCCGAGGCCCACAAGGTTTTTTTGGTTGCAAAAACTATGTTGTACAATATTTTTATGGAATTATCCTCATTTTCACCGACTTTCATGTTGTTACATAAAATTCAGTGACATTAATAAAAAGAAGTTTAATTCAGGCTCGTGGGAAAATCTTCATTCTTCACTTCTAACTTGAAAATCCGACACGAATGCAGGCCTGGGGTCTTTGAGGCCCCACATAAATGTTGTTGTAATGCTATGTATTGTCATTATTTTCTTGATATGAGCCTCATTATATGCTCTGATAACTTGGTTACAAATAATTCAGTGACAAAAATATGAAAATTTTAATTCAGGTTCATGTGAAAAGCTTCATTCTTCATTCATAACACTAATGCAGGCCTGGGGCAATCGATGCACCTCATAATTTTTTTTGTGTTATATACATGTTATATATATTTTTGCTTTGCATGAGCCTTCTTGTGTGCTCCTATAACTTGGATATAAATAATTCGATTGAATAAATATATAAATATTTCATTCAGATTTGAGGTAAAACCTTCATTCATAACACATTACACATTACACATTACCCATAACACATTACACATTACCCATGACACCTTACACATTACCCATTACCCATTACACATTACAAATTACACATTACCCATAACACATTACACATTCCCATAACACATTACACATTACGCATAACACATTACACATTACACATTACCCATAACACATTACACATTCCCGTAACACATTACACATTACCCATAACACATTACACATTACCCGTAACACATTGCACATTACCCATAACAGATTACACATTACCCATAACACATTACACTTTACCCATTACACATTGCCGATTACCCATTGCACATTAAACATTACAAATTACACATAACACAATTATTACACATTACACATAATCATAATAAGTAAATAAAATGCCCGGGCCTCCCAGGACTGCATTGGTGTAGGATTTTTGACAATGTTGTGGACACATACATTCTAAATAAAAGGATCAGTGAATCATATTTTTTGAGCAAATACATGATCATCCATGAGCCTCAACATTTTGGAAAAAAAAGAAGTTGAAAACCCTCCCAAATTGTCTTTTTTTTTTGCAAAAAAATTTATTATGCATTGCTTGTATGGGATTCTTCCAAATAAGTGTTGTGGATATGAGAATGTTTTTTTTTTTTTATTGTTGTGTAATGAATTGTTGTAAAATGTCACCCTCCTTCCTGCATTTGTTGTTGTATAAAGGTCAAAGGGCGTTCCCGTAGTTAATTCCATAAAACATACACGCAGGACACCATATCTCCCTGTTCAGTAGTTATATCCTTATTATGTGTATTAGTGTAAGGCTGTGTCTTCCATTAATTTAAATACTCCATTGCACGAAGTGAAATAAGAGTAGATTCCCTTCACATTCCCCTTCCAACCATTGCCGACTGCATTCTCCCAAAGCCGCAATTGCCAACTGTTCCCTCCGCGACTCCAATCGCCACGAGGTAGGCTCGGAGAAGAAGGGGGAGGAGCTGCCGAATCCTGGGCGTGCCCGCTCCTCGTCATCAAGGGTGGAGCCAGAGGGCCGTGCCGACCAACCAGGGACGAGGTGAGCTCACCGATGGGCGTGTCCTGGACACCAGCGGCTTGATCACCTGAGGCGCGATAAAGAGCGCGTGCGAAAGCCTTGAAGTGGTTGGACTAAGAGAGAGGAGAGAAGGGGCAAAGCGAAGCAAAGAGAGCAAGAGAGAGAGAGAGGGAAAAGCGAAGCAAAGAGAGCAAGAGAGGGAGTCAGAGAGAACAAGTGCCAAGTGCCAAGCCTGAGAACAAGTACAACCACCACAGCTTCAAACCACCACAGCTTTGAGCTTCGACGGCAGTTTCGTCCGTGGCTGCGAAGGAACGGCGGCTGCTAAATGTGCCGATCGACCAGGGGCGGCGGCTGCTCACTCCCGGCCTGACCGTGCTCCGGTTCCAGTTTTCACCCTCTCCCTCCAGCCATCCACCTCCTGCCATTCCTGTCATCATTCCCCGCATGAGTCTGTCTTTGTTTGTTCTGTCCCTGGGTAAAGTAACACTGTTTAGATAAGCTGGCAATTTTCACTGTGTCTTCTTGATTCCTTCTGTCTTTATTTTATTATCTTTCCTTCTCCTTGGTTACTTTTGGGTGTAAATAGAAATAAATTATATTTGTATTTCTTACCCTTTGTCTTTCTTTCTTCTTTCCATCCTTCGTTTTAGTCTTTTCCCCATTGAATATCTGTGGCGCGATTCGGCCAACGTTCAGGAATCGGGTTAGTCGGGGTAACTGTTCGGGCGTGGCGGCCATCCGCTCGGCAAACAACATCCTCGCCGCGGTCCCGTAACAATTGGTGTCAGGAGTGGGATTGGACCTGAAGCGCGCTTAACGCGCTCAAAATTACGAGCGGCCGAAATTGTTTTGTTTTGTTTTAGAAAAATCCGAAATTTGAAATCGCGCCATGGCTAGTCAAGGCGAAGGGATGCCGGTGGGGGAACTAGAAGAGGGGTTAGGGGTAACACAGGACCACAGGGAAGAAATGGAGGAGAGCAATGAGGAGGTGGTTGAGGAGGTGTCAGGTGCACAAAATGGCGCCCTCGCGCACGTGGTTGAAGGGACGCAAAATGGCGCCTCGCACATGGCTATGGCGGCCGCACCCGCTGCACAAGTGGGAGGGATGGCCCAAATGCAGGCCCTCATGGAGCAATTTATGGCACAAATGCAGGCGTCCCTGAACCTGCAAGGGGATAAATCAAGGGCGGAAAGCAGAGAAATGGGACAAATGATGGATAGGATGGGAAGCCAAATCGGGGGGCTCGATGGAAAAATCGGGGGGCTAGACAACAAATTTGGGGGTTTAGACAATAAATTTGAGGGGTTAGACAACGGGATAAAAGAGGTGAAGAATGGGTTAACGGGGCTAGAAGATAAGATGGAAGGCAAATTGCGGGAGATAGGGGAGCAATCCGCCCGGGAAATCAAACAAATGGGGAACCAGATAGAGAAGGTGAAAATCGGGTTAGAAGGTAAATTGGATGCTCAGAGGGATGAATTGGGACAGATGAGGGCGGCATCTACAAAAGAGATGGAGGAGATGGGGGAGGAAATACGACGAGGTGTAAGCGAGGAGGTCTCGGGGGTACGCGAGGAGGTAAAGCGAGGTGAGAAGCATATGGAGAAGGAGGTGAGAAATTGGACGGCAAAGTTACAAGGGGGCATAGAGGACCTGACGCAGGAGGTGGAACAGCTGACGGTGGGACAGACAGAGTTAGTGGAGCAGGTACAAAGGAACACTGCGGTACTAGGAGGGTTAAAAGCGACACAGAAAGAACTAATGCCTAAGTCACACATAGGCGGATTTGTCGGCGACTACTGGCGACTGGAAAAATCGCCACCACCCGCCGACAATCGTAATGAAACCGTAATGGACGGTCGCCTGTAGTCGTGGTTATCCTCCCCAAGTCGGCTGCAGTCGGCAAGAGTCGCAAAGGGGCCAAATATTTTTTTTAATGTTTAAAAACGGCGCGCTCAGTCGCACTCGAAAAAAATCCGCCATGCTGTCGTGATGGAACCGCCATGCTGTCGTCGGTATCCGAAATAAGAGCGTAAAGCGGCCGCAACCCAGTCGCTCATAGTCTTCCGCAATCGCCCCACCAGCTAGCACGGCAGAGATGCGAATGCCATACGGCCTTCCTGCGGCATCTTCCCGACTACGGGCCGACACTGTTGCGGCTGCATATCGACTACAGAAGAACTGCCACGTCTCCCCTGTGGCTATGGGAGACTGACGACGACAGCAGTAGGACTAGTGGTGGCCGAGTTACGGCCATTGGCGACAAAGATACGACTGCCTGGCGACAAAGATACGACTGCCTGGCGACTGCATTACGACATACCACGATTCCATGGCAAGACAGGATGGTGTGAGGGTCTCCGTGGAGTGAGGTCCTGTGGTGCCGACAAGGATATGGCTTTATTGTTTGGACTTGGGACTTTTGGGAACTTTATTTTTGGGACTTTGGTCCTTTGGAAACTTTATTTATGGGACTTGGGACCAGTGGAAATAATTTGTTGGACTTTATTTCCATTCTCTCTCCCTGCAGAAAAGTTTGATTATTACATTACAATGATACATCTTTATTAACTTTGTTATTGTACATCAAACATCTTTATGCTTCATGTCATACATCATTGAAATGAATAAAGTGAAATCTAAAATAGAGAAATAAAGATTTAAAAAGTTGTGTGAATCGTCTCCAATCGCCGGCGGTCTTATTGCAGTCTTGCGGACGTCGGAGTAAACCGCCACCCGGCCCCAATGCAGTCGCCGCGATCCACCATCGGTCGTAATCTAGCCGCCAGACTGTCGCCACGCTGCCGCCATGCATCCGCAATGCAGTCGTCGTCGATCTTCAACAGTCGCCATCCCACTCGGGGCGTCGTCGCAATGCAGTCGCAATGTGGCCGCCTGCAGTCGCCATACTGCCGCCTGACCATATTTGACCGCCTGAAATCGCCAGTGGTCGCCGAAAAATCCTGATCGCTGGCAGTCGCCGGTAGTCGCCAAAATATCCGCCTATGTGTAACTTAGGCATAAAAGACGACTTGATAGCGACGAAGAGGGAATGTCAGATGGTACGTGAGGGACTGACAACGAGGTTGGACGAGGTGACAGAAGTAATGGAGACGAAGGACCGGGAGGTGAGGACGCACATATAAACGGTTAAGGTGGCGTTAGAGGAAGAGATAGAGGGGGCGCACTGGGAAATGAAGGAGGTAAAGGAAAAATTAGAGGAGGTGGAAGAAGGGGTGATTGAAATTAAGAAGAGACGGAGGGAAACTAAGAGGGAGATAAAGGAGGAGGTGATGGAATATGTACAAGGTCGGTACTCAAATCGTGATGGTGTGCTCGCTAACCAAATAAAGAGTTTGCAGGTGGCGTAGGAGGTGCGGAGACAAGGTGCCAAGATGAGTGGCGATATATTTGGAAATGTATATGATGTGAGGGGAGCTTCAATCGGCTTGGGGGTTGGTTTGGATCCGGGTGTTCGTGAGAGGCCGTTGGTGAAGTGTGCGACAGGTACGGAGTACGAGAGAGGATGTGTGCGAGAATGTCCGACTCTGGGGTGTGTGAGGAAAAAGTGGGCGCCAAGGAGTGAGTGTGCTGTCGAGAGTGAGTTGGTCGTAGCGCGTGTGCGGGGGGGCACATGGAAGCGCGTCATGGGGAGTGTTACAGAGGATGTAACGAAAGAGTGCACACCTGTGTTGAGTGTTACAGAGGATGTAACAAAAGAGTGCACACCTGTGGTGAGTGTTACGGAGGGTGTAACGGGAGAGTGTGCGCAAGAGGATGTGCGAGAAAGGTGTGTAACGGACAGGTGCATGAGGAAAGAGTGCGCTGGCAAGAGTAAGGGTGAATGCGCGACCGAGTGTGGTGGTAAAAGTAGTGAGAGTGACATGGAGCATGAGTTGGTTGTGGCAGGTGAGAGAGGATGTACACCTGGAATGGAAGGATGCGCACCTGGAATGGTAGAGCGCGTATGGGAATGCACACTGGAATTGGTAGTGAGGCACGTGATTGGCTGTGCAAGTGAGAGCACACCTGTGGTTGTCACAGAGGAGGTGACCGAGGAGGGGGTGCGAAGAGGTGTGTTGGTGAGGTGTGCGAACGACGAGTGTGTGCAAAGGTGTGCGATGGTCAGGTGTGTGACCAAGTCTGTAAGCGGAATTGAGTGTACCTGGGTGTGTCAGGGAAGTGCAATGACAAAGAGCATGGAGACAGCTGGATGTATGAGCAAGGAACGGGCTGCGGGGTGTAAGCATGCAAGTGGAGCATCGACGCTAACCGGGTTAGCGGTTAGAGCGACGTATAGCCGAATCGAGCCCTTGGTGCATGCCGGGCAGCTTCGTGTGCCGCGGGGATCCACGGCGGTTTCGAAAGAACCGCTGTGCGGGATCCACGCCGGGCCTCACTTTGAACGGCCGCGTCCGTGCTCCACTAGGCGGAGCGGGCGGCCCGGTAGGAAGGGTCGTCATGGCGACCCCTTTTTGTTGAGGCGTTCCGGCAGGTCGAAATCGGGCCATTGGACGGCTCCGTGCCGAGATGGTGCGTGGGATCTCGGCTCGGGTAAGCCCCCGTCCCTGCACCGAATGCCGGACGTATGCAAACGCCGGCACCAAGCAACCCGCATTCATTGCTCGGCTGTGAGAAGCCGGGCTGTAGAAGTGAATTGGCGCACCGAGAGGCTCAAGTGAGTAGACTGTGATGATGAGGATAGTGTTTTGGACCCAAAATTAGAAAAACAAAATTTGATGATTGGCAAAGGATTGGCAGAGTGATGATTGGTAATGGTAGAGTGATTGACAGATGATTGGCAAATTTTTATTTAGCTGGAATTTGGTGTGCAAAATTGGTAGTGAGAGATACCCAATGTGGTGGGATGGCAACTCTGCCATCTCTCACATGCGGGGGCAAAGGAGCACTAGTCTTATGGGGTTTATGGCAGTGAAAACTAGCCCGGGAGGGTTAGGATATTGTGTGTAGGGACCTAGAGAAGATGACCTTAGGTAACGTTAAGGTTAGGTAGTGACAATGATACCTGTAGTGGCGACGCAGGTAGATTAGAGTGGATGATAATGACGTGGTATGTGCTTAGTTTAAAGGGAAGACGGGGAGCACTAAGTTAGCAGGGCAACAGGTAGTTCAGATGATGCCGTGTGTGAGGAACAGGTGTGATTGCACAGGTGTGCAACTGAACAGGTGTGTGGAGCAGTGTATGAGTGAGAGAAGGTGATTGTGCGTTGTGTTGACCAAATGGTCCAGGGACCAAGGAGGGTGCAGGTGGCACCAGGTGAGATTGCACAGGTGTGTAACTGCAGGTGTATGGAATAAATGGTCTGGAGTATATGGAGTATTGGAATGGATGGTCGTGGAGTGAGTATGGTGGAAACAGTGGAGTGGAGTGGATGGTGCAAAGGTGTGGATGGGGGAAAGGAGGATGGACCCCATCACGAATACCCGGGGAGGGTAGTTTAAGTGTTAGGTAGAGGGTATAGGTAAATTGTGGTTGGATATTGGCATCTGTGGTGCGTGGTGGAAGAATGATGGTTGAACGGGTGTATTAGTGTCGTGGAAATGGCTGGGCGTGTAGCCTGTTAGTGCGTGTAGTCGGATGGGCACTCCACCACTGTGAGGATGTCGGGCAGGTGAGGCCGCAGGTGGGCTCTGGGAGCCGGTATCGTTGTTGTGGATGGGGCCCGAGGATCTGGAGGACGGACCCGGGTATTCCAGTGCCAGAGGGCACCGAGGGGTGACAGAGCCAGGAGGGGCCTTCCCCAATTAGATAGGTTAGGGTGAGGAGCTAGGTAAGCTCGGGAGGCAACTACAGTGGTGGAGGTGTGCAGGTGGGTAGACCTGCTGGGAGAGATGCACAACCCAGCCCGGAAATTGTGCAAGGGCACCGGGAGATGAATCGGGGGAGTCAGACCCCAAATTGATAAGCACCACAGTTTGGTCAATGGGAATTTGGTTCTTAAAACCGCATAGAGTAAGATGGCCAATGGTTTGGCAGGGAAAGACCCCGGGTAGTGTAAAGAGTATTAAAGTCATTTAGAAGGTAGTTAGGATGGAGATCTCCTCGCACCATCTACATCCACTCACCTGAGGTAACGATAGTACCTCCACACCATGCCAGGTTGTTTTGTTATTTTTATGATGCAAATGTTTTGGATTGTGAGACGCATCATGACGTGGGTGTGACATTGTGCTGATGTTCCATCTCTTCCTCCTTATGAGGATTGATGATGAATTGGTGATTGCAAGTTTTGGTTAGAGGGATTGTGGAGACGAATTTGGTGTCGGGGAAATGTGGGGAGACGTGACAGTAGTGACGAATTTGTAAATGTGTAGATTGTTGTAAATATGGGGTAAGGGCAAGGGTAGAGTAGGTGACAGGGGGGGGGGGTGACGTACGGTAGGGATGAGCTTTTCTCCGCTCCGTCTCCATACGCACCTCGCCTTGCATTGCCTTGTTTGATGTGTACCGTTGAGACCTTACCCCTCGCTCATCTGTCTTTTCCCCCCTTTGTCTCCCACATGAGGACTGTGCGCCACTGGGCGCCGAGGGGAGCGTGCGGGAGTCCGCCATTGTGTGCCCGGAACTCCCAGAACCAGCTGTCTGCATCGATGCACCACATTATGGACCACATGTCTGTGGCTGAGCACCACTTATGGACCCCATGGGTTGGGGCATGGCCCCTCTGCTGGAACCGGCCATGAGGGCCCGAGATCTTGCTGGCGGACCTTGGTCACAGGGCACCTATGCCGCACAGGTGAACCACACATAGTCGGCCCTGTGGGCCATAAATAAATCAAAACAATGGACACGTTCTGTGCAGGTTTATTTCCACCAATAGGCCTCCAGTAAGAAAATGAAAGAAAGACAACATCTGGAAGAACAAATAGCCAGCAGAGGGAGCCGAAGAGGAAGACCAGCACCAGGGTTTGTTGTTTTTATTTTTATTCATGAACAGTGATGACTGTGCACCGATTGGTGCTTGAGGGTGTATTGGTGCATTGTGGGTGCTTTCATGGTGCATCGATGCAGGGCAGACTGCCTCTCCCCCCAAAAGAACAATCATAGGTCCTGGGTTGCGTATTGTAAATAAAAGTAGAGTCATTGTAAGTAATGCGCCCCCACCATAAGTGTTTTAGTTTGAAGACCATTCCGCAATTCGGTTAGCTGTGGGCGTGAGTCTGTTAGGCAGGGTGCAATGGAGCAGCGGGACATATTTATTGATGTTTTAAAACTGTCACACTCAGGGTCAGGTTAAATGTAGAGGGAACTACACCTATGTGTCACAATAAGGTAAAAGTTCATAGGCCCGGGACGTGCCTAAGGGGAGGAGGGTGCAGTGTTGTGGATATGAGAATGTTGTTTTTTTATTGTTGTGTAATGAATTGTTGTAAAATGTCACCCTCCTTCCTGCATTTGTTGTTGTATAAAGGTCAAAGGGCGTTCCCGTAGTTAATTCGATAAAACATACACGCAGGACACCATATCTCCCTGTTCAGTAGTTATATCCTTATTATGTGTATTAGTGTAAGGCTGTGTCTTCCATTAATTTAAATACTCCATTGCACCAAGTGAAATAAGAGTAGATTCCCTTCACATTCCCCTTCCAACCATTGCCGACTGCATTCTCCCAAAGCCGCAATTGCCAACTGTTCCCTCCGCGACTCCATTCAACACGAGGTAGGCTCGGAGAAGAAGGGGGAGGAGCTGCCGAATCCTGGGCGTGCCCGCTCCTCGTCATCAAGGGTGGAGCCAGAGGGCCGTGCCGACCAACCAGGGCCGAGGTGAGCTCACCGATGGGCGTGTCCTGGACACCAGCGGCTTGATTGCCTGAGGCGCTATAAAGAGCGCGCGCAAAAGCCTTGAAGTGGTTGGACTAAGAGAGAGGAGAGAAGGGGCGAAGCGAAGCAAAGAGAGCAAGAGAGAGAGAGGGAAAAGCGAAGCAAAGAGAGCAAGAGAGGGAGTCAGAGAGAACAAGTGCCAAGTGCCAAGCCTGAGAACAAGTACAACCACCACAGCTTTGAGCTTCGACGGCAGTTTCGTCCGTGGCTGCGAAGGAACGGTGGCTGCTAAACATGCCGATCGACCAGGGGCGGCGGCTGCTCACTCCCGGCCTGACCGTGCTCCGGTTCCAGTTTTCACCCTCTTCCTCCAGCCTTCCACCTCCTGCCATTCCTGTCATCATTCCCCGTGTGAGTCTGTCTTTGTTTGTTCTGTCCCTGGGTAAAGTAAGACTGTTTAGATAAGCTAGCAATTTTCACTGTGTCTTCTTGATTCCTTCTATCTTTTTTTTTTTTTTTTGTTTTTTTTTTGTTTGTTTTGTATACAAGATCGAGGCTCGTGAAAGAGCGAACATTAATCACACAGAAAGACAAACAGACACACAAAACAAATAACATCGGGAGCGGTAGACAAGATGTTGGGGGATGGGAGAAAGGGGGAAGGACACAAACACAACATTTGAGAGCAGGGACCGAGAGACATGGAGACATCGAGAGAACTGTGGGAGGGAGAGGGCTTTGGGGGGGAGGCATGGGAAGGGGGGGGGGGTGGGAGAAGTATAAAACATATGGACACTGCCAAGACTTCCAGGAAAGAAGTTGGAATTTCAAACAGTTGGATCTGGGGTGAATTAGTGGGTGTAGAAAAGATCAAGGTTTTGGATGGGGGAAGATAAGAGATGGTGGTGAACAGCTGTTTTGAAGACCTGGAGGGAGGAGTGTGATTGAAGTGAGTGTGGGAGTTTGTTCCAGAGGCGGGAGAAAAGAGGAATGAAAGAGTGAAGGTGAGCAGAGAGCCGAGATTTCGGCAGTTTAACCATCAGAGGGTGGCTGGCAGATCTTGTGCGACCTGTAGGAATATTTGGGGGACAGAGCACAGAGAGAGCTGGGGGAGCAAGGCCGGAGAGGAGTCGGTAGAAGACAGAAAGACCACCTACCTGCCTGCGGTGAGTGAGTGAAAGGCCCTCAGAGATAGCTTCATCGAGGGAGATTCCAATGATTCTGAAAGCTTTGGATTCAACAGCGTGAAGCCGAGCCAGGTGTGAGGCAGGAGCACCAGCCCATAGGGGAGAACAGTATTCCATTGAGCTGCGGATGAAAGCCTTGTATGTGGTGAGGAGCTCAGGTGTGCCTAGGAAGGACTTCGCACGACGGAGGATGCCCAGTCGGTGACTGGCTTTGGAGGCCAGCTTGGAAATGTGGTTTTCCCAAGAAAGATCATGGCAGATGGTGAGACCCAAAAGCTTGAGCGACAGAACTTCTTGGAGAGGATTGTTGAGAAAGTAGATGGGAGGGTTGTCCAGTCGATCTTTTCGGAGAGACATAGTAAGAGTGTGAGATTTGTCAGGATTGAAAGACATGTTCCACATGTTTGACCAGTCTGTGATTTTGTCCAGGTCTTCAGAGAGTGAGGAGGCTGCAGACTGCCGATCTGAGGGAAGAGGAATGGAGCGGCAGAGAGTGGAGTCATCAGCAAAGAGATACAGAGGATTTTCCAGAGAGTCGGAGAGATCATTGATAAAGACCAGAAAAAGCACAGGGCCCAGCACACTGCCTTGGGGAACTCCAGCCTGAACGGGAAGGGGAGATGAGAGAAATCCATTCAGGGCCACACGTTGACTATGACCAGAGAGGAAGTCCGCAAGCCATGCATGGAGATTTCCATGGATACCATAGGAGGAGAGTTTGGTGAGCAGAGCTGGGTGCCAGACCGTATCGAAGGCACGTGATATGTCAAGGGAGACAGCTCTGATTTCCTGTTTGGCATTGAGGACCTCCATCCATTGTTGAGACAGCAGAAGCAGCATGTCCAGAGTAGAGTGACCTGGTCTGAAACCAAATTGATGATCAGAGATCAAGCCATTGGAGAAGAGGAAAGATTTCATATCCAAAGCAATGATGGATTCCATGACTTTGCTGATAATTGGGAGCAGGCTGATTGGTCTGTAGTTGCAAGGATCTGTTTTTGCACCTTTTTTGTGTAAAGCGGTAATGTTTGCTGATTTCCAGGATGCTGGCAGATGACCTTGAGCAAAAGATAGGGTGAAAAGAACAGAGAGAGGGTGAGATAGAGCGGCAGAGCAGGATTTTGGGACCCGTGGGCTGATGCCATCTGGTCCAGTTGCAGAATCAGAGTCGAGGTTTGACAAAAACTCCTCCACCTTGTCAGGAGAGAACGTCACAGAGTCCAGGAGCAGTTTGGTTCGACTGGGAAAGGTGGGAACAGAGAGAGATGGGTTTGGGACTAAGGATTTTGAGGCAAACACAGAGTTGAGGCATTCGGCTTTGTCACGTGCGATGTCAACTGTGTGGCCATTTGAGGTAAGGGAGGGGATGGAGGGGGAACAAAGACCAGAAACGGACTTGACCAGACACCACCAGGATTTTGAGGAAGGAGACAGGTTTGAGAGTTCATTCTTGAGTGAGGAGAGATAGTGCTTCCTGGCACTCCTGAGGGTAGACACACACTTGTTCCGAGCTTGGTGGAAGGAACTGAGATTTCCTTCAGTTGGATTAGCCTTCCAAGTGGCAAAGGCAAGTTGTTTCAGGGCAACTGCCTCACCACAAGATTCAGTGTACCATGGACGGGAGGAAGGGTAAGACAACTGAAGGCGAGATGGGATAAATCTGTGCATGAGAGAGATCAGTTTGCTTTGGAAGTATTCCCAGGAAGAATTGATGTCAGAGGCAGTGGAGATGGGAGACCAATCCAGACGATTGATGGCTGCTTGAAGACCGTCCCAGTCAGCCTGAGTGAAATGCCAGACTCGTCGATGCTGAGGAGGCTCTCTGAGAATGGCCAGAGAGATGTCCACTTTGACAAGCACATGATCAGAAGAACCGATTGGAGCAGAAGAAGAGCAGCAGACATTAGCAGGGAAGTTAGTCATAACCATGTCTAGAAGAGAAGATACTCCATTGGCTGAGATCCGGGTCGGGAAATTGACAGATTGTGTCAATCCCAGTGAGTCACAGAAGTCCTTTGCTGAGGTGCCATGACTGGTGAGAGAGGAACCCACACCCAACCAGGTGGCATGATGACAATTGAAGTCACCACATATGAGGAAGAGAGAGTTGGGATGAGTGGATAGAAGTTGGTCCATGTTGTCAGACAGTGAAATGTAGATGGAGTCATCACTGTTTGGGGGACGGTACAGAACACATATGAACAAAAGGTGGGAGCGGAGAGGAAGCCGTAGCCAGAGGTACTCCTGGGGGTGAGGAGGAGAGAGGGCAGTGCAAGGAGAGTGAGGAAGAGAGTTTTTGATAAAGATAGCCACCCCACCACCAGGCCGAGGCTCAGGTCTATCATACCGGAGGAGGGAGTAACCAGGAAGAGATATTAAGGAATCAGAGACATCTTGAAGGAGGAAAGTCTCTGTTAAGCAGATCAAGTCTGGATTGTCAGAAGCAACCTGTTTGGAGAGATCAGTCAGGTTTGAGCGAAGGCCCCGGATGTTTGAGGTCCATACCGTTAATGAAGAGAGAGGGGGAGCATCGGGTACAGGACAGGGGAGGGGAGGAGTAGGGTAAGATGAAGGATGAGAGGGGGAGGTAGGGAGAGCAGTTGTTTGTGTGTCAGCGATTGCAGAAGAGTTCCAAGAAAGGGAAGGATGAGGAGGATGAAAGGTTTGAAGGTGAAGGGATGAGGCACAGTGAGGGGTTGTTTGAGGGGGGGCAGAGGAAAGAAGAAGGTTGGGGGGGGGGGGTGGAGGTATGAGATAGAAGGGAGACGAAGTGGGGAGGAGGCAGCTTTGAGGAGGAGGGGGGAGGAGGGAGAATTGGAGAGGAATGGTATGGGGGGAGATTTGAATGGGGGGGTTGGGGGGGAGTTTTGAAGGGGAGGAGTGAGGGGGGAGTTTAGGAGAGGCAGGGCAAGGGGGGAGTTCAGGAGTGGAGGGGCAGGGGGGAGTTTAAGAGTGGCGGGGCAAGGGGGAGTTTAGGAGTGTAGGTGCAAGGGGAGGGATTTGGATGGGAGGGGCAAGAGGGGAGTTTAGAAAGTGGATGATTAATGAAAGACGAACATTGAAAACAAATTGGTTTTGTTGTGATTTTCACGTTAGCAATCCGGCTCAGAATGATGGAGGAGGGATGGAATGAATGTGAATTTAGACCAAGTAGTGAGGGAGACGTATAAGATATTGAATTTCTTTTTTTTGAGGTGGAATGAGTTGGAGAGGAAATTGAGAAAAGCCTTTTAAATAGGAAGAAAAACAGCGTGTTGTAAAATACCACTGAGTAAAACACTGAAGGGGAAAGGTTATACATATTTAAATAATATTTAAACAGAACCGTGAACAATCTTATGTGCACAAAAATACCAACGGGGGAAGAGCCGAGAGGGACCACCACGAGTCACGTGAAGGGCAAACGGTGGATGGCAAGGAGTTAATGGGGGCGGTGCGAACAGCACACCTGGACAGAAAATACAGGATGAGTCAACAGTACACGTGGAGAAAGGAAAATAAATGTTTTTGGTTTTTTTTTTGTTTGTTTGGTTTTTGGGGGTAGGGGGGGGGGGGGAGGTGGGGATTTAGAACGTTAGACAGAGTATTATGTTCGGGGTAGAAGGGAAAAAAACTAAGAGCCAAGCAAAACACGATTAAGATAACAAACACCGACGGGGGTACAACTACAAGGCCGCACACGAGGAGCAGAACACGATTAAATAATTACAAGTTACAGGAAATTCAAACCAAAAGTAACTATAATCAAAACAATAACGCATGAACGATAAAATAACGAGTTGAAATTTGACAATCTATCTGGGGAAATGGGGGAGAAACACGTGGTCGAAGAACGAACGAACGAACGAATAAGAATGAATAAACGAATGAGAACAGAGAAGGAAATGTTTTTTTTTTGGGATTTTTTTGAGTTGTGATTTACACAAGGAAGAGGGCTATGGGGTGAAAAGATTGGGAAAACAGAGAACGAAAGTTATTGGATCACAAAAACACGGACCGCTGAGAGAAAAACAAAGCCTCAAGGTTGTACAGTGTTCACTGTACAACTACAAGGCCTCAAAACACGACCCGAATTAACACGATTTTCAATACAGGTATGAAAGATTTGCAACGAAAATCTTCGTCAGGAGACAATATATACACCATTAAATAAATAGTTATAACGAAAATACAAATGGGAACAATTACTTAACTTCGATTTCGATGGATAGCATGGAGAGCTGAGAATAAACGAACCCTCGCCAGCAAGACCGGAAACGCGTTATTTTATTATCCTTCCTTCTCCTTGGTTACTTTTGTGTGTAAATAGAAATAAATTATATTTGTATTTCTTACCCTTTGTCTTTCTTTCTTCTTTCCATCCTTCGTTTTAGTCTTTTCCCCATTGAATATCTGTGGCGCGATTCGGCCAACGTTCAGGAATCGGGTTAGTCGGGGTAACTGTTCGGGCGCGGCGGCCATCCGCTCGGCAAACAACATCCTCGCCGCGGTCCCGTAACAATAGGTTCAATGATTCACATTTTCTGAGCAAATACACATCAATGAGCATTGAGCATCGACTTGGATTTTAAAAGGATATGAAAGAAAAAAAATCTATTAAAAAAAAACAAAAAAACTGAACACGAATACATTAGTGGGGCCTCCGAGGCTGATTATTAAATTTTATGAACTAATTTTATAAAATGAACAATTGAATAAATAAAAATATTAATAAAATTAAATTTGAATTTATATATTTATATAATAATATTAAATTTAAATTAAATTAAATATATTAAATTTTATTAAATATTAAATTTAAATTTTATAAACGATAAAATATTAAATTTTATAAACTTTATAAACAATATAAATAAATTGAAATAAAAAAACTTATATTAAATTTTATATTATATGAAATGTTTTAAATATTAAATTAAATTAAAAATTTTATAAACAATTGAAGTTGAAGATTTAAATTTAAAATTTTTTCTTTTTTTTACTTTTCAAAAAAAAAAAAATTTTTTTTTTTCAAAATGTTCAAAAAAAAATGCTTCGAACATACCCACGAAGGAGATAGGTGCATAACAGAAGTTTGGTAAGATTTTAGAAAAGTTTGAGGGAGTAGTTCAGTGACAAGACAAGACAGACACTGCACAGAAATATAGATATATATAGTGGGGCAACTTAGCATAACAATTGTGCATTTTGTGAGGAAAGCACCAAATTTGGCACACTAGTAGACTATCATATTATGAAAAGATCTGGATATTGGGCCATCTCAGATTCAGAGATTTGATTTTTGCAAGATTTCGATTCGATTGGGATCGAAGAGAACACCTTCTTCGTCTTCTGTGCAGTGAAGTTGCCAGCCCTGAATTCTCTGGCTACATCTGGGTGCTTCATTGGGAGTGCAATCATGTCCCTCAGGTGAACAGGGACCCACCTGGCATAGTGTGTGTGGTCTAAGGCATGGAACTATGGGACCAGTTCCGTCAGGGCATCAAGGTACATCGTGAATGAAGCCTGCCGCAGAGAACGCACGTAGACCAGTACCAACATCTCTAGTTCCAGCACAGTTGCCCAGTACTGAAAGTTGGGAATGTCTTCTCTCTGATGACACCAGTCTTCGAACTCAGGCAGGTCTTCTGCATCATCAGCATATGTCATACAGTGGCGTTCATACGCACGGTGTTGCAGGATGTGCAGTGCCGCTGCAGTGATTTGATGAGCTCTTCTTGTGCGGGTGACGTGGGCAGCTCGCAGGATGGAGTCGGCCGTCTCTGGCGTTGCAATCTCAGCTTGCAAATCTGCAAAATCTGCAAATCTTGCAAAAATCAAATCTCTGAATCTGAGATGGCCCAATATCCAGATCTTTTCATAATATGATAGTCTACTAGTGTGCCAAATTTGGTGCTTTCCTCACAAAATGCACAATTGTTATGCTATATTTAGCTTAGCTGCCGGACTAATACTGTAGATATGGACTCAGATATATCACAAAAGCAGTATGTGTGTGTGTATGTGTGTGTGTGTGTCACCAGTTTTCTCAGAGATGGCTGAACGGATCGTCATCAAACTTTCAGAGGTTCATCAGCAACTGCTTGAGAATGTTTTAGGCCAAAAAAAAAAAACATTTGAAAAAAATAAATTCGTTTATTTTTATTTTTTTTAATCGCTCTATATTCCCTAAGCCTTTTTGATTAATGACAGTTATATTCAAGTACACATTCACACAAATAAATACAAAACAATTACCAGACATTTGAACACAACGTTAATCAAACAATTCCGGAAGTGGGCTAAGTTGGTTATAAGGCTTCTTCTTCTTCCTTAACGTCATCATACTTAACTCAGAAACGTGATCAATGGCACATTCAACAGCATATATTCAACAAAAAGGTAAAATGATGATTTGACATTTGTGAGGAATTCTGATTTGGATGTAATAGCTTTTCCAATATATTTGCCCTTATTTCATATACACTGTTGGCCATAAAGATGGAATAAAATATTTTTGACATGATTCCACAGTTTCTTTGGTATTTGACAGTCTACGTGTAAACAAA
Organism: Myxine glutinosa; assembly: GCF_964187855.1. Taxonomy (NCBI): domain Eukaryota; kingdom Metazoa; phylum Chordata; class Myxini; order Myxiniformes; family Myxinidae; genus Myxine; species Myxine glutinosa. The sequence continues at coordinate 286,562,134 of NC_136261.1, read as the reverse complement.
AGGGTAATTGAGTGATTACATAACGTTTCCCCATTACACAGGTGATATGATAACATTGAAAAAATGTGTATTACGTAATAATTTTTTTTGTTAGGGACTATAAAAGCCCATGCATGTGATATTCTGTCCCTTTCCCTGATTCAACACTGTGTTAAACGAGGCTGGTTTTTTTTCGAGTTCCTTGTACCATTTGCAAGAAAAATCAGTAGAGACGTTCCCTGGGCTATGCCTGGTCCAACGGAACCAGCAATATGCGAGAGAGTGGTAGCACTGCGGCAGGAGGGCTACAAACAGAGTGATATCGCAGATGTTGTCGGGATATCACAAAGTACAGTCTGTAAGATCCTGAAACGTCAATGTGAGGCGGGGAATGTGCGGCCGCGGAAACCTCCAGGACGTCCATGATTAACCACGAGACGAGATGATCGCCAACTGTTGAATCTCTGCCGCAGAAACCGGAAAATGCCGACGAGTCGTCTTCGTCGCTTGTGGAGAAGACATCATGGGATCCACGTTTCCCGGTCAACTGTTAATCGGAGATTGCTCCAACATGGTTACTGAGCACGACGGTTGACTAAATGTCCACGCCTGGCTGTTCGCCACAGAGTTGCTCATCTTCGCTGGGCTAGGGAGCACAGAAGGCTTCATCCTGGACACTGGCGACATGTTGTCTTCATGGATGAGAGCCGCTACATCCTTGACCGTACAGATGGGAGACAATGAGTTCGTCGATTACCCAGGGAGAACCTTCATGAAGACTGCATCCACGAGACGACTCAAGGTGGTGGCGGCTCAGTGATGATATGGGCCGGCATCCATTATGGAGGGAAATCGCCACTGGTGGTTCCGGACGGAAACGTCAACGCCGTCGTGTACTGGGATATCTTGGAGTACCACTGCCTTCCACATGCAAGACGAGTGTATGGACACAATTTCCGACTGCAGGACGACAACGCTAGACCGCACAGGGCCGCTGCAGTAAGGGAATTCCTTGAGGCAGAGGGCGTGGAGCAGTTGCCATGGCCAGCTTGCTCGCCGGATATGAACCCCATAGAGCATGCATGGGATGCCCTAGGCCGAGCCATCAACGACAGAGATGTTATTCCTCAAACTTTGCAGGAGTTGGCCGACGCTCTGAGGGAAGAATGGGATGCTATGCCTGTTGATGTCGTCAACAAGCTAGTGGACAGCATGCCACGACGTCTGCACGCCCTGATTCGTGCGAGGGGTGGACATACCCGCTATTAGTGACTGAGTAACAACAAGGACTCGACTGTGATGCAAATTGATCCATGAAATCACCCCCAAAAATGTTATCTGGAAAACTGACAGAGATTAAAAAGAAATGTGTCATGATCCTTAATTTACTGTCTATTGTCGTCATTGTCGTTTTACGCTCAAGACACCAACCGATTAGGACTGATAATTAATAAAAATCACTGTCAAATGTGCGTAAGAGACAGAATAATAAAGAAAAGTGGTTATATGCACCATAAATGCCAATGGTAATTTAGATTGAAATAATGATGCGATGAAAATGTGTTGAAAAAAATATATTCCATCTTTATGGCCAACAGTGTATGTTAGTTTCTTTTTCGCTTGAGCAATGCCGGGTATTCCAGATACAAACGCTTATATACTTTACTCGGGGTACAACTACAAATACCACTTTATCTGGATGATAACATAGGCTATGTGGACGCGGCCTTATGCAGGGGTGTGGGGTCCGGGCAAGGGGCGTACATTCTTTTTGTAAATGTGTACCGTCTAGCACCACCTGGTGATGGTGGCAGAGGGTATTACAATTTCCTTTTTTACCTGGGCAACACTGAGGTTAAAGCACTCATTGCACGGGTCAATTTTTCCTAATTCCTTTCCCCTCCCTCCCCCAAAAGGAGGGGCCTGTCAAAGCCAACCCCCCCCCCACCCCAATAAATGTGTATGTAATATATATTTTCCCTCCCTCTCCCCTCACCTCTCTTACCCCTCTCACCCCCCACTCCTTTCCTCACCACTCCCTCTCCTGCCTCCCCCCACCGGCAATGCCGGGTACTCCTGCGAGTATATACATACATTCGTGGCCAGAAGTATTGGCACCCTTGCACTTTTTTCAAATAACTCACAATTTTCTCGAAAAATACATTGAAATTGACAAAGCATTTGGTGTCCACAAATCTATATTTCACTGTTAATATTAAAGAACCTTTGTTTTTTATTCAGAACTTAATATATCCTTTGAAATCATAAAATAAAAAGAAATTGCATTGACAAAATTATTGACATGAATGGTGCAATCTCCAGACTTAATATTTGGTACCACAGCCTTTGGACAAAATAACTGCAGTCAAGTGCTTCCTATAGTCATGAATGAGCTTCCTACACCTCTCTACTGACAGTTTGGCCCATGCTTCTTGTGCAAACTGCTCCAGTTCTCCCAGATTTGAAGGGTGCCTTCTCCCAATCACTGTTTTCAAATCTACCCACAGGTGTTCAATGGGATTTAGATCTGGACTCATTGCTGGCCACTTCTGAACAGTCCAGCATTTTGTCTTGAACCATTCCTGGGTGCTTTTTGAAGTGTTTGGGGTTATTGTCCTGCTACAAGACTGATGACCTTCGACGGAGACCAAGCTTTCTGACATTGGGTTGAACATTGTGCTCCAAAATGCCTTAGTAATCGCCTGATTTCATGATGCCATGCACACATTCAAGGCACCCAGTGCCAGAGGCAGCACAGCAACCCCCAAAACTCCATGTTCGACTGTAAGGAAGGTGTACTTTTTTTGAAGGCTTCATTTTGTTTTCTGTAAACATAGAGATTATATGCTTTATGAAAAAGCTCTAATTTGGTCTCATCTGTCCACAGGACATTCTCCCAGAAGGATTTTGGCTTCAGGTGTGTTTGGGCAAACTCCAGTCGGGCTTTCTTATGTCTCTCTCTCTGTCAACATTGGGGTCTTCCTGGGTCTCCTACCATAGAACCCCCTTTCATTGAGTTGGTGCTGGATGGTGCGAGTTGAAACTGTCGTACCTTGTGTCTGAAGGTCAGCTTGAATCCTTTTGGCAGTTGATTGAGGTGATTTCTCCACGATTCGAACAATCCTTCGCTGCAATCTTCGATCAAGCTTTCTCTTGCGGCCACGTCCAGGGAGGTTGGCTGCAGTGCCATGGGCCTTAAACATCCTGATAACATTGCATACGGTTGACACTGGAACATCAAGGTCTCTGGAGATGGACCTGTAGCCTTGAGATTGTTCATGCTTCGCTATAATCTTGTGTCTGATCTCCTCAGACATTTCTCTGGTTTTCCTTCTTTTCTCCATGCTCATTGCAGTACACGCAATGACACAAAACAGCAGCATGACTCCTTTTCTCGATTCAAACTGGTTGAATGAGTGATTTTTAGATTGCAGGCACCTGCAACTCACCACAGGCTAGTTCATTTCTAAAGTAAAGGAGAATCACCTTCTTGAAATCTAATTATTTACAACAACTTCTAAAAGGTGCCAATAATATTATCCGGGCCATTTTAGGATTTCTGTTTGGACTAAGCTACGATTTAGTAATTGTTCCAGTTTTTTTGGTTTTGTTCTACTGAAAACCCAAAAATGCATTTGTAGATACTAAAATATTTTTTAATTTCAACAATTTTCTGGAAGAAATGGTGCATTATTTGAAAAAAGTGCAAGGGTGCCAATATTTTTTGCCACAACAGTATATATATACAGTGCATCCAGAAAGTATTCAGACCCCTTCATTTTTTTCACATTTTGTTATGTTGCACCCTTATGCTGAAATCGTTTAAATTCCTTTTTTTCTCTCATCAATCTACACTCAATACCCCATAATGACAAAGAGAAAACAGGATTTTAGAAAGTTTTGCAAATATATTCAAAAGAAAAAACTGAAATATCACATTTACATAAGTATTCAGACCCTTTGCTATGACACTTGAAATTTAGTTCAGGTGCCTTCCATTTCTCTTGATCATCTTTGAGATGTTTCTACACCTTGATTGGAGTCCACCTGTGGTAAATTCAATTGATTGGACATGATTTGGAAAGGCACACACCTGCCTTTATAAGGTCTCACAACTGACAATGCATATCAGAGCAAAAACCAAGCCATGAGGTCGAGACAGGATTGTGTCGAAGCACAGAATTGGGGAAGCCTACAAAAAAATTCTGCTGCATTGAAGGTTCCCAAGAGCACAGTGGCCTCCATAATTCTTAAATGGAAGACGTTTGTAACATCCAGGACTCTTCCTAGAGCTGGCCGCCCGGCCAAACTGAGCAATCGGGGGAGAAGGGCCTTGGTAAGAGAGGTGACCAAGAACCCGATGGTCACTCTGGCTGAGCTCCAGAGATCCTGTGTGGAGATGAGAGGAACTTCAAGAAGGACAACCATCACTGCAACACTCCACCGATCTGGGCTTTATGGCAGAGTGGCCAGACAGAAGCCTCTCCTCAGTGAAAGACACATGAAAGCCCACAGGATCTTGTTTCTCACAGTCTGAGAGTTAGCCTTTAGGTGCTTTAGGTGAACCTTTAGGTGCTTTTTTGCAAACTCCAAGTGCTACATCTGAAATGATGAAATTTACACTATATTTATTTAGTGATAGAATGGGTAAGGGAGCTGTTGAAGGTTTTATTACAGATTTGACAACAGGAACAAACGCAGACCCTGGTTATAGTCAAAGGAAGGCAATGTATAATGATGAAACAAAAGCAGAGAATAGTTTTACTGTAGCAGTACCTCTTAAGTGTATATTTGGATTTTGTGATTATGATAAAGTTTAGTAAGGTCTTAAAATTAGATTTCAACTACAAAGGAATGATAATTAATGTAAATAGATTGCTTTTTGGGACTGCTAATGCTTTTGGTGCTGATAATAAATTTGTTATTGATGATTTGTGTTGGTATTTTAGTGAAATACTCCTAATCTTAAAACGGAAGAGATGTTGAATAGAAGACTGAACTCAAAGAAACCGCTAAATGTATCATACCTTAAAAGAAGATGTTAACATGTTAAACTGGAACATACTACCTACACTTGGAATTTAGGTGTTCTTCAAGGAAAGCCACGATACCTATGGCTCATTTTTAAGAAACCAGATGGAGATGAAGGTACTGATAAGAATAATGCGCTGAGTGATAATGCTAAGGTGAAACAACTTCGGGTTTCTCTTGATAGTACATTTAACCCGCGAGATAGATTGGAAATTGATTGGGAAAAAAATGATTATGCGGAAGCCTACAAGTCTTACCAAAAGGTGTGTGAAAGCAGCGGTAATCAAGAGCCCATTTTGGATGTGACTACGTTTCAAAAACTTTATACAATCTACACAATTGACCTGAGTTCTCAAAAGGAAACTATAAAGTCTAATAGAGTGGATACTTCTCTATACATTGAAAGAGGGGAGAGTGAAGAAGTTGATGCTTATTGTTTGCTTTTGGAAGAAACAGAATTACAGATTAATACAGATAATGGTGTTATGATTAATAGCACATAGGTTTTTTCTCATAAATAAATGAGTAGGAAAGAGCACCGGTTCTTTCCTACTTATTTACTACTCATATGTTAATCAAATCAATCTTAATAAATTAACATCTTGTATTCAAAATCAAAAGCCTTGTATTATTAATGTTAATTCAATTCAAAGAAAAGGAGCAGTAAGAATTGATGTTTTACTCACAAGAGAGCAGGTAAAAACACTAAATGATGTTGGATCACTTAAAATTAAAATGACAAAACCTATGTTGAAGAAATATTCAATACAAGAGGGAGGATTTCTCCCGTTTGTAATTCCTTTATTTGCTGGTTTAAGTGCGGCGGGAGCATTGACTGGTGGTATTTCAGCAGCGGTAAAAACTGCTAACGAAAAGAAGGCACAACTAAAAGCTCAAAAAGAATTGGAAAGACATAACAAGGAGTTGGAGAAACAAATTAGTGGAAGTGGTGTAATTGTAGATTTTGCTCAAAAACTTGAAAGTCTACCTGAAAAAGCTAGATTGTTGGTTGGAGATATGCTTGCCTCTATCGCTCAAGCGGGTGTTAAACTAACTAAACGGGGTAATGGATTATATATTTCTCATAAATAAATGGATAAATGGTTTAAACAATTTGGAAAGAATACAACGCAAATATAGAACTGGCTAAGTATTGTAAAACATTAAAAATTGATAATGTGGTTATTTGTATGAGAGATGGATTAATACATATAAATAAGAATACAAAGAATATTATTATGAATTTAGACACACAGAATGGTTCTCATTGGGTTTGTATTCATAATAGTCAGGATAAATATTATTTTGATAGTTATGGTATGCCATCACCTGTTGAAGTAATACAATTCTTACAGAATGGTGTTTATCAAACATTTCAAGTTCAAGAAATTAATTCTAAATGTTGTGATCAATTATGTTTATATGTATTAATTCAACTCAACAATAATGAAAATTTTTATGATATCATTTTTAATCTAATATGAATGACTTATGTTGGAAAAGATGGTTCTATCTTTGGAGAATCCTCTCAGGATATTGATTTATCAAATTATTATACAAAGGCACAGGCTGAACGACAAAAATATAGTATAAGTAAAAATATTAATATGAAGAATACTTATAAATTAATCAATTATCCGGGTCCTACTGACGTGAATGACTTGGTGAGATTAAGTGATTTATCGCAATATATATTCCAAAAGAAAAAAGCACGTTTTGTTAAACAAGTAGAATTTACAACCACAACACCTGGACCTACAAACCATACACCTTTCCTTATTAAATTTAACAATCTGCTTAAAATTGAAGTCCTTAAATAAGGACGCTTAGTTAATATGAGAATAGAAAAATGGGGGTATGTTATGCCTGATTTGGGGTATAATTGGACTTTTTCAATAAACGTACAAGACCTACACGATTTAAATAATTCTCGTATCGAAGAATATTACCCACTTGTTGTGGATGATGAGATATGTGGAAGCATAAATAACAGACAACAAATATACGATTTCAAGAATTGAAAATTATATGATGGCGAAGTGATAGTTTATATGACAAAGAAGGAAGGAAATCGAATAAAGATAGAAAGCCGTGGAATACAAACCGATTTAACAATTATTGGAAGATGGGATGCTATTACCTGTCACAATATTAATCTCACATATATTTTAGAAACATGAATTTTTTTAAATACATAAATGGCAGGGAGAATCCTACAAGAGAATTATAATTTTTGTATTCAAGGATACTTACAGGAAAAGGGTGTTAGATATTACATTCCTTATGAATTAGAACATAGACATGGGAATTTTGTAATTAAGGACTGGCCTTACAGTGATATTGATATACCCTCAAAAGAAGATTTGATTAAAATATTAAATAAAAATCAACTTCTAAAAGTTGTGAAATATAAAACTCTTTTAGAAATCATCAACAAATCTTATTGGTATCCTATTATGAGAAAAATAATTACAGATACAAGAATATCTCAAAATCCAGATGAATATATGTATGATATTCTATGGGGCTCAAACTCAAGGGTAGCAAGGGATGAGGAAGGAGTTGAAGAAGAGAAGGAGGAAATGGAGAAAAAGGAGAGTGAGGAAAGGGAGAAAAAGGAGAGGGAGGAAAGGGAGAAAAAGGAGAAGGAGGAGAAGAATGAAAGGGAAAAAAAGGAGAAGGAGGCAAGGGTGAAAAGACTCAAGGTACTGGGAAACAACGCCCATGCACTGAGGAGGAAAATAAAGAATGGCAAAGTCGACTGAAAATATTAATAGACGGCACCAATATCGGGGGGAGATTTAAAAGAGAAAGTGGGGATAAAGAAGAACGAAAAGATTATGTGGTTGATGTTGTTGGTGTTATTGACTTTTAGTTAGTTTTATTTGTAAATAAATGGAGGAGAGAGTGAAGGCATTTCTAAGAATTATTTATGTTTTAAAAATCAAGATAGAAATGTATAAGTTGAAAACCAAAAAGGTTTTCGCACTCTGTATGGATTTTTCTCATAAATAAAGGAGTTATTGTGTTAAGTGTAAAAAGAAAACTAATACTAAAAATCTATCGCATGTTTGAGGTAAAAATAATAGAGTTTATCAAAATGGAATATGTTTAGTGTATGGGTCTAAAAAGTGTCAATTCATTTCTAAGCATAGTGGGGGAGATATACAAAAGTTTTTGTCAGGGAGTAAATTTACAACAACTGAAATACCAGGGGAATTACACCTACCGGGGTATTCTTTCTGTGGACCAGGAACAAACTTGGATAAAAGATTAGATGGGGCTGATAATCCTAAACTTTGATCTAAACCTCTAAATAGGGTTGATGAAGTGTGTATGAAGCATGATATTGATTATGGAAATACCACTACATTGTATGAAAAACATGAAGCCGACAGAGAAATGTTGTATAATCTATCTTTGATACAAAATCCAATGTTGAAAGAGAAAGTTGATAGGATTATTGTGAAAAAATTGATAAGTGCTAAAATGAAACCTGGTCTTGGTTCTTCAGGTGTTTCACCCTCAAAAAACTATTAAGCTCTAATGATGTTTTCAAGACTGAGGAGCTTTTGGCTGATGAATTACATAAACCTATAATCACAAAGTTTAAAAGAAGGAAGGTTTATTCCAAGGGTGTTGGTTACATCTGGTCCGCTGATTTAATTGAACTAAATAATGATAAGGGATACAAGTATGCTTTAACCGTTATTGATTTGAGGAGTAGATTTGCATGGGTTGTTCCTTTGTAAAACAAAAGGGGTAATACTCTTATGTTGGCTTTCAGTGAAATATTTAGTAAAAGTAAAAGGAAACCAAAGAAGTTATGGACTGATGAGGGAACAGACTTCTAAAACAAAATATTTTCTGAAATTTCTTAAGGGGGAGGGTATTAAATTATGCAGCACCTTTAATGAAGGGAAGGCAATTGTTATTGAGCGTTTTAATCGCACTTTGAAAGAGAGATTATATAAAAAATTCACACAACTCGGTTCTCAACATTGGGTATCTTTAATTCTGAATATTGTAGATAATTACAATAATACAGTTCATTCATCAACAAAATCAAAACCATCAGAAACATTTACCAAATTAGAATATGAAAAGGAGATTAATTTGAGAAAACCCAAGTTCAGAGTTGGTGATATTGTAAGAATATACAGATGGAAAAGCCATTTTGAGAAAGGTTATACAAAGAGATGGACTAATGAACTTTTTGAAATAGTTGATGTAATGGATACAGTCCCTTGGACTTATAAATTTTTGATTTAAATGGAGAAGAAATATTGGGATCATTTTCTTCACAGGAATTACAAAAGACACGAGTAAGCAAATAATACCCTTGAAAGCAATGGGCGGGCACTTCACAATCCTCCACAATACACCACTATGGACACTCGAGGGCCAGGTCTGGGGTGTATAATAGGGGGCATCTGCTGAGGTATTAAAAATAATAAATAAATAATAAAATGTAATGGGGATATGTTCTTGAGATCTGTGAACCCCAAACACAGAATCCCTCAACTTTTCAGTTGGGGCTTAACTTTTGTGTGTGTGTGTGTGTGCAATGGGGGATGATAAATCTATGAACCCCAAACACAGAATCCTTAAACTGAATAATCAGTCGAGGCTTTACTTCTGCACACAATTTTGTTTGTTGGTGTGTGTGTGAGTGAGTCATAATAATATACGACCCCTAACCCAACCCCAACCCCAACCCTAACCCTAAGCCAACCCCAACCCCAACCCTAACCCAACCCTAACCCAACCCTAACCCAACCCTAACCCAACCCTAACCCAACCCTAACTCTCATATTCAAAATTCCAACCCCAACCCTAACCCAACCCCAACCAAACCCCAACCCCAACCCTAACCCAACCCAAACCCAACTCCATCCCTAACCCAACCCCAACCCAAACCCAACATAATCTTTTTTTTAAAATACATATTTCAATAATTTTTTTCCTCTTCTCCCAATTCTGTCTTTCAAGGCTTTCAAGTTTGAAGAAGTAGAAATGGGAAGAAATAATTTTCCAGCATTTTCTTCCTCGAACTCTTGATATTGCTGAAATATATTTTAAATTTTTTTTATTTATCTAATATTGAATTAAATAACATATATATCTAATTTAATTTATTTTTAATCAACTGAACTTACCTTAAATCAGGCTTCATTAAACAAAGAACATTGTTCATTGCTTTAGAATCCAAAGAGTCTCCAAGATGGGTTCCGCAAGTAGAGTCTCCAAAATGAAACTAGTTTTCAAAGTCTCCAAGGAAAAACTATTTTCCTGATTTTATTAAATTTAGTGAGTCTCCAAGGTAGGCTCCACATTTAGAACCATCTAGGCAAACCTCATAATATGTTTTTCCCAAATTTAGTGAGTCTCCAAGGTATAACTATTTGGCTGGATCATCAGGGTAGAACTCATTCTGTTGGTCTTGGTTGCTCAAAAGGTCTTCAAACAAATCAATCATTTCACCCCAAGTTGTGGTAAAAGCGGTATTTTCATATTGCATCTCAGACACAATTTCCTGTGAGAGAAAATAACAATGTATTAATTTATTACAATATTATTATTTGTATAAATCAAGCTGTGTGAATATTAATATAAACTTTGCTAACTCTTACACGAGTCTCAATGTTATATTAAAAATACATACATAAAAAAAAAAATATATATATATAATTAAATAATTAAGTAATTAAATAAATAAATAAACAAGAAGACGTCATGCGGAGCACGATACTTGCAAAATCCGCCCCCCACCCCCAAGAAAAAAAATTCCATTGACACAGCAAATGGTCCATTTCATCAAGATTAAAATTGACAATCTTGATCAAAGCTCGGGTCAACAGGATGAAAAGTGATGATTTTTCAGATGAAAAATGATGATTTTGGAAGGTTGACCTTGAGTTGACCTTTGACCTTTTGACCTCAAAAAGTGTGCAAATGCTGTTCAATTTTCAAGTCAATCGGACGAAAATTGAGGACATTAAAAATTTGGCCTATGTTGACCTTTTGGCCTATGTTGACAGCAAAAATAGATGCTGGTTGAATTCAGTGACCAAATATATAAATCGTTTTAGAAGTTCAAGTCAATCAAATGAAAATTGGTGATTTTAGAAATTTGGCCTATGTTGACATTTTGGCCTGTGTTTATCAAAAATATAATATGTGGTTGAATTCAGTGACCAGATATGCAAGTCCTCTTCAAATTTCAAGTCAATCAGATGAAAATTGTGGATTTTAGAATTGTGGCCCATGTTGACCTTTTGGCCTATGTTGACCTCAAATATACTTGGTCGTTGAATTCAGTGACTAGATATGCAAGTCCTCTTCAAATTTCAAGTCAATTGGATGAAACTTGAGGATTTTAGAAATTTGGCTTATGTTGACCTTTTAGCCTATGTTGACCTCAAAAATACTTGGTGGTTGAATTCATTGACCAGATATGCAAGTCCTCTTCACATTTCAAGTCAATTGGATGAAAATTGAGGATTTTAGAAATTTGGCCTATGTTGACCATTTGGCCTATGTTGACCTCAAAAATACTTGGTGGTTGAATTTAGTGACCAGATATGCAAGTCCTCTTCAGATTTCAAGTCAATCGGATGAAAATTGAGGATTTTAGAAATTTAGCAAAGTTGGTGACCTTTGGCCTATGTTGACCTTTTGGCCTATGTTCACCTAAAATATAATTTGTGGTTGAATTCAGTGACCAGATATGCAAGTCCTCTTCAAATTTCAAGTCAATTGGATGAAAATTGAGGATTTTAGAAATTTGGCCTATGTTGACCTAAAAATACTTGGTGGTTGAATTCAGTGACCAGATATGCAAGTCCTCTTCAAATTTCAAGTCAATCGGATGAAAATTGAGGATTTTAGAAACTTAGCAATTTTGGTGACCTTTGGCCTATGTTGACGTTTTCACCGATTGACCCCAAAAACAACATGCTTCTTGCTTTTGACCAACTCTACCATTTGGTGAAGCTTCGTGAAGATCGGTTGAAAATTGTGACCTGTAGGCTGGTGACAAACAAACAGACAAACAGACAAACAGACAGACAAATAAAGAGACAGACAGAACCACAAACACAACCAACCAATATACTTGAAAAATCTTCGATTTTGCAAGTAATAAATAAACAAACAAACAAACAAATGAAAAATCACTCACAGAGCGACACTTGGCAAAACAGAACAAAGTGGAATGGCACTCAGTAGAGCATCCTTTTTACCCCAAAAAATAGTTGGTGGTTGAATTCAGTTCACCGATATGTATATCCTATTCAAACTTCAAGTCAATCGGATGAAAATTGAGGATTTTAGAAATTTGAAATGGTTGTTGACCATTGGCCTATGTTGACCTTTTGGCCTATGCTGATCTAAAAAATAGTTGTTCAAGAATTCAGTTAACTGATGGGCATATCCCATTCAAATTTCAAGTGAATCCTATAAAATTGAGGATTTTAGAAATTTGAAATTGTTGTTGACTTTTGGCCTATGTTGCTCTTTTGGCCTATGGTGATCTCAAAAATAGATGGTGGTTGAAGTCAGTTGCCTGATATGTAAATCCCATTCAAATTTCAAGTCAATCGGATGAAAATTGAGGATTTTAGACATTTGAAAAAAGTAGTTGACCTTTGCCCTATGTAGACCTTTTGGCCTATGCTGATCTCAAAAATAGTTGGTGGTTGAATTCATTTAGCCGATATGAATATCTTATTCAAATTTCAAGTCAATCGGAAGAAAATTGAGGATTTTAGAAATTTGAAATGGTTGTTGACCATTGGCCTATGTTGACCTTTTGGCCTATGCTGATCCTAAAAATAGTTGTTCATTGAATTCAGTTAACTGATGTGCATATCCCATTCAAATTTCAAGTGAATTCAATGAAAATTGAGGATTTTAGAAATTAGAAATTGTTGTTGACTTTTGGCCGATGGTGATCTCAAAAATAGTTGGTGGTTGAATTCAGTTTGCTGATATGTAAATCCCATTTAAATTTCAAGTCAATCGGATGAAAATTGAGGATTTTAGACATTTGAAAAAATGTGGTTGACCTTCGGCCTATGTTGACCTTTTGGCCTATGCTGATCTCAAAAATAGTTGGTGGTTTAATTCAGTTAGCCTATATGTAAATCCTATTCAAATTTCAAGTCAATCAGATGAAAATTGAGGATTTTAGAAATTTTAAATGGTTGTTGACCTTTGGCCTATGTTGACCTTTTGGCCTACGCTGATTTCAAAAATAGTTGGTGGTTGAATTCAGTTCGCCGATATGTAAATCCTTTTCAAATTTCAAGACAATTGGATGAAAATTGAGGATTTTATAAATTGGAAATTGTTGTTGACCTTTGGCCAAGTTGACCTTTTGGCCTATGCTGATCTCAAAAATAGTTGGTGGTTGAATTCAATTAGCAGATATGTATATCTTATTCAAATTTCAAGTCAATTGGATGAAAATTGAGGATTTTAGAAATTTGAAAAAAGTTTTTCACCTTTGGCCTATGTTGAACTTTTGACCTTTTGACCCCAACATATATAGCATTTTGTCGGACCACGAACTCTACCATTTGGTGAAGTTTCGTGAAGATCGGTTTAAAATTGTGACCTGTAGGCAAGTATAAGTGAGCGGACAGACAAACAAGCACACACACACACACACACACACACACACACACACACACACACAAACAAACACACACCCACACACAAACCGGAGTGAGCAACATTTTGCAAAAAAATATATATAAAAATTGCCAGGTAACAAACTTACCTCCATTGATAAGAGGTTCGAGTCCAGTTCATCAATTTGAAGGTTGAGCTCCACACAGGTAGTAGGACCCCAAGGTAGGCCGCAATCATCCTACTCAAGCTGTGGACAGTAGTCCATTCTCAAGAGAAGCAAGTTTAAAGCCTTGTTGAAGTTTGAAGACATTTTTGAAGACAAGACATTCTTGTTGAAGTCTGTTTAAAAAAAGCCTGCGCTGGAATCCTTTATATAAGAATGGTTGGTGCGTGTAATTTCCTGTGTAAATTCCCTGGGCAAGCCTGGGCAAGCCTGGGTAAGCCTCAACTAGAAATGATGCAATGTTAGCTCAAGATGGTGATACTGCTTTGAAGAAAATTAAATTATTACCTAAAAATGAAACACAAATATTTGTTGGGTCTCTGTATGAGTATAATGAAAAATGGGGAGAGTTAATAAGTTAAATGCAGGTATGAGTCAATAGCTTAATTTTCCCCATTGACTTCAATGTTATATTTAATGTATTTTAGTAGTTGGGTCTATTGAGGATTTAATATTTGTAGATGGGCAAAAAGAGGGTGAAATCTGGGTGAAAAACAGTGAGTTAGTAAGTTTTTTTTAGCTCTTTCCCCATTGACTCCAATGTTAAATTTGAAGGTAAGCCAGAACCCCCCTTTCTTTACTACTGATGCTGCCATGTCTGCATGCGATATATCCCCCACTGCATGGTGAATGTCGTAAACCAATTCCCCAATGGTCTCTTGGTGTTTTCGTTTTCGAACCGCGAGCTGAGCTGTGACAAGCTCGCTCTGTTGTTCCACACCAAATCGATTTATTAGGGCCGAACGGAGGACTGACAGGGTGAAAGCACCTGGGGGTAGAGCAGTCAAGACCTCAGCCACCATGCCACGCAGTGCTGCTACAAGGTGCATCCCACCTTCGTACGGTCCCCAACCGTTACCTCTACACACGTGGTCGAACTGGGCCAGATACGCCCGCAAATCGCTCTTGCCGTCGTACGGCGCCAGCGACACCGTGCGGGTACCAGGGTTACGAATACTGCACGCTGGGCCTTGCGGGACCGACATGCGGCCGAACACTTCAGGTCCCCACAGTGCACCACTCATGGGGGCACGCATCCCCTATACATCCCACTGACCACTACCCAGGTCGGTGTTGATGACTGAGTCATCTGATTACACCTCGCACACCATTCTGTACTCACACACACCGGTGAGCACATCCCTTTCACACACTCCGTACCATTCGTACCCCTCATACTGGGCCCTCCACAAACTCCCGGGTCTGTTCTTACTCCCAAGCTCATCGAACACCTGATCGTACCATACACATTTCCGAAATCATCGCTACTCACCTCGGGACTTACCTTCTCCCGGCTCTCTTCAATAAGCTGTAACCTCCCCAAGGCAGTGTTCTGGGCCCTGTGCTTTTTCTGGTCTTCATCAATGATCTCGCCGACTCTCTTGAAAATCCTCTCTATCTCTCAGCTGATGACTCCACTCTCTGCCGCTCCATTCCTCATCCCTCAGATCGGCAGTCTGCAGCCTCCTCACTCTCTGCAGACCTGGACAAAATCACAGACTGGTCAAACAATTGGAACATGTCTTTCAATCCTGACAAATCTCACACTCTAACTATGTCTCTCCAAAAAGACCGACTGGACAACCCTCCCATTCACTTTCTGAATAATCCTCTCCAAGAAGTTCTGTCACTCAAGCTTTTGGGTCTCACTATCTGCCATGATCTTAACTGGGAAAACCACATTTCAAATCTGGCCTCCAAAGCCATTTGCCGACTGGGCATCCTCCATCGTGCGAAGTCCTTCCTTGGCACGCCTGAGCTCCTCACCACATACAAGGCTTTCATCCGCAGCTAATGGAATACTGTTCTCCCCTCTGGGCAGGTGCTCCTGCCTCAGTAGTGTAATAATGTTGTTCCTGGGACACCCCAAATCTCCATTCACTTACATGTTAATTTTCCTCTCACCCTCATTTCCCTAAACACCTCTATTTCTGCCACCCTGATCTTTACGAACCTTTTGGCCTTTTGACATAATAGCTATAGCAAAGGATAACCAACTCTTATCCTTAATGTTGTTCATTAGACCACTCAAACAATGATCCTACGAATATTTGCTCCCTCTCACCATCACTTTTCTTCATTTCCCCTTAACACCCCCTTGGCCTTGTGGACCTTTTAACCTTTTACTCTTAATATCGATGATCATTGTTGTTGTTTAGTAGACCACTCAAACAAGGATCCTACAAATATTTATTTATGCGTAGGAAATAATTTAATTCTCGTACAACTCCCATCACCATCTAATACATTAACAAAGTATATGTTTGAGTTTGGTTCTTTATCAAGATATTTTAACTGAGCTCCGATAAAATGATAAACCTCCCTCAATGTTCTTGTTTGAGCACCTACTGTGCCACACACCATTTTTAAATTAAAGTATATATTTTCCTGACAACCATCAAAGTTTTCCGTCCACTCAAAAATATTTCCATCTTTTTTACCCAACTCACCAGTATTTAAATTAATTCTCTTATTTGTTTTGTGAACTTTTTTACCAGTTGCCTTTTCAATAAGTCTTATTTGATATTTTTCACATTCATTATGTTTTCCATTTATATACCAAGGTTGATTACACCTCCACTCTTTAGTCTGGTTGATACTTGGTTCTATCATTTATGTAATAGTAAAAAAAAGGCGGCGGTAGCCAGTTAAAATACCTAACCCCCTTTTTAACTTAACACTTATATATATTTTAACACTTATAACCATAAGGGAGACTATCAATTCCATTTTCTAAAATAAACCTCTTATCATCAAAAGCCCCCAATGCTTTCTTATTTATCTCTTCTGTATATAGTTGATGTTTATAACTTCTTATTCCATTAATCTTTCTAAACTCTTCTTTCTTTGTTGTTAAACAGTTATAATAATCCTTAAAGTTTATTGTTTCTTCAATAACATTTTTCTTTACACCTTTTAACTTCTTATCAGTCTTTTCAACGTTATTCACAATGTATTTATAAGCATAGGCCTTTGACCTCAATCCCACAAATTCACTCATAACATTTCCTCCTAATTCATCCTTGAACTTTCCAATCACCTTTTTATTTTTAGAACAGAACAACTCACTCTCTGGACTATAATTACTCGTGTCATAGATATTAATGTCCCTTTTCATGTCTGAATAAACATCGTTAGTATTAATTTTCAAAATAAAACTATCTGTATCCATATAAAGTAGATTAACATCATTTTGATATTTCTTCCTCAAGTTATTATAAAAGTAATCATACATTAATGACTTTGATAAACCAATATAAATAGGTTTGTCCATTTCAATACTCTCTTTAATCAAATGGATCGCACAAAAGTTCTCAGTAAAGACCTCAGCTCGAGTAAAACTCGGTCTATTAATTAATTTTGATGCTTGTTCCCAAGATGTTGCCAGTCTGACGTTTTGTCTTTTCCTCACGTTCTCCATCATTTTTCCAAATACAGCATTATTCATCAATTTATAAAAGTCTTTCTCAAAATCTGTTTTTGACTCTGTTCTTCTTTGTGTATTAAAATCAATGTACTCCTTTAGCCAATAACTTTGATTGAACTTTAGAACCCTGTGGATCTTCTCCACTCTTAGACCTTTTGATAAATATTGTCGCAAATTTCTTTGGTGTATAACATAATTTTTCTTGTTATATAATGTAGTAAGTAATTTTTCTGTTGATTCACCTATATCAAACGATCGTTGATCATCACTCAACCATTCTTTCTTTGGACTTTCTTTCTCACAAGCAAATGGAAGATCTTTATGTTTGACATGAAGTTCTTCAGGATATTTTAAATCGACCTCAAAATAATAACCAACCTTTGAATCATCCAATTCTTTTTGTGTAGAGATACATACATCTTGTAAAACCTTTTTGTAGTCTTTTTCCTTTACCCATCTAAGATTTCCATAAGGAAGAGCCTGAGACATTGCCCAGCCATACAAGTTGTTTGCGTCATAGTACATCAAGTAAGAACTCTCTTTCGTTGAATCATAATTTGGAAGATATTTGTTATTTGCTTTTGCGTATCTGCTCGAGCAGACTTGTGAAATTCCACCTCTTTTTGCCTTTTCAATCATCAAAAGCATTTCAACATCGGTTATCAAATCCAAAGCTTGTTTTGTCATTTTCAACATCGCGCTCCAAGCCAATCCAGGTGTTGTGTAGTAGTGAGCAGGATCCAATCCATATCCAGTGCGACAAACAGATCTAAAGGCTTCAAATACATCGGCCAATAAAAGCACATCAGTTTTGAGATACAAATCGTGATACTCTACAAGATTCTTGATGTTATATTTTTCCCAAACATTTTGTGCGTGCCATAATCTTTATCAGATATATGACTGTTGTTTAATTTGTTATAGAAATTTTCTTTTAAAGGAAGTTGTGTTTCATTGAATCTCTCAAATGAGTCCATATAGTCATAAGGGTAAATTCCCTTTTGTGTGAGTAAATCTTTATCTGAAAAATACTCTGAAAGACATGGAAACTCTTTTATGTTTTTAAGCAAGTTAGCCAATGGACTTGTCATGAATTTAAATGTGTCAAGAAATCTAATATTAGTTAAAGCATAAGTATTTTAATTTTTTTTAATGTTAAAGCCTGTTTTTATATTGATTGTTTTTGTGAATGAAATGTATTTCTGATCCGTGTTAGGAATTGCTGAAATGTGTCCAGATGTCTTTGAAAGTTCATTAATAAATAGATGTGTATCATAATGAGCATTGTTATGAAGAAAGACAGGAATGAAAGAGGGGAGTTTATAATTAATATTACAACTTTGATGAGCCGGACCTCTATATTTACCAGTGAGATGACAATGATCTCTAACTTTTAAACCTTTACCAATTTTTTCCTCACAAATATGACGGACATTGTTTTTTCTAAATTCCCTTTTCTCCTCACTCGTCAAGGACATTGGTTTATTGGCGCTGAGGAAGCGCCTTTAGCGATTGTCTTCCAGCCAGTGTAACGCTAATTCCTGTCACAGGAATTCGGAGATCATATAAGTGGGCGTGGCAGTTCCTGATTGGTTCGTGTTGGGGAACGCCTTCCCGCTGCCGATGTGACATAAATTCGCGCACGCGCACTGGTGATTGGCGCTGAGGAAGCGCCTCTAGCGATTGACTTCCAGCCAGTGTAACGCTAATTCCTGTCACAGGAATTCGGAGATCATATAAGTGGGCGTGGCAGTTCCTGATTGGTTCGTGTTGGGGAACGCCTTCTCGCTGCCGACGTGACGTAAATTCGCGCACGCGCACTGGTGAAGCTTACTCGATCTTACTCGATCCCATATTACATGTACTTTCATTGCATACAAATTATACTTCCTCCTAGAAATTGCATGCCCGAACCTCAGCGCAATCCAAGAGGATTCACTTGTTGGTTTCTCTCATTATCTTGGTTAATCGAACACAGTCTTTTTCTAGTCGTTTCACAAACTCATCTGGGGTATTTGAGCCTCTATACTCCTCTAACTTGTTATATTCATCACCAACGGATGATTTGATATAATAACAAAAACCACAAGGAGTATGTTTTTGATATTTATTTGTGTATGATTCTTTTGGATCTGGAGAAGCAGTATCAATTTTTTCTAGAATACTTTCAAAAGCAGCATATATAATAAATGGATGTTTTATTGTTTTCTTTTCATCTTTGAATGAGATCTTTGAGCCTTTTTTAGGCATATTGATTACCGTTGATTTATGTTCACCACAATAATTTGAATGTTTATCTAATCTTTCTTGTGTATGGAAGAGGTTAAGACAACGCAAACAAATATATATTTTATTTGTTATTTTACATACTTGTGGTTTTATTAATTTAGCAATATCTTTGATGTATGTATAATGTGAATTTTCCTCTGAAATAAAATATAGAAGATTAATATGAGTTTGTTTACAATTGTCAGAAAGCTTTAAAACCTGAATGTTGTTTGTTTCTGTTAGACCATAAACATTAACTGATAAATTATTCATCTTTTCAAATTTAGGAATATCATTTAAACTATCTGTATCCTGGTCTTCTATTTGAGACCATAGGTCTCACTCCTCTAACTGTAGCTCAATTGACTTTGAGCTTCGAAAGCATGTCTGCAAATAGTGGACAAATAGTAAAATCATATTAGACAGTTACACCGTCTTAGTGTGGTGTAATGGATAGCTAAATTTAGAGTTTATACTCTTGAAGAGTAGGGCAAAATACTTTCCGGTATAAAGCCATAGGAAACTTTAGATCTTTTGTATTTAATGTATTCTCATATTTTTTATAATGAGATACTCTTTCATCATGAAAATGTGGAGGATATAAGTGTGCTAGAATAGACCAGAGAAAACATTTATTGTCTTTATTTTGATATTGATAACTGCTTTTCTATTTTTGATAACACTGGGTAAATCAATGTAAGAAGAAGCTTTTAGAGGATCTGATTTAAGAATATGCATGTTTATGTAAAAAAAATTTCCTATATTGAATCCACTTCCTACGATTGAATTATCCACATCTTGCTCTTGTTTAATAAGTTCGTCATAGACTCCTGATGTTTTAAAATCTTGATATGAAGATATAAAGTGTGGCTCAGTTCTCATGTATAGTGTATCTATAACTCCTTCGTCCTTTGTCATTTCTAATTTTACTTCCATA
Organism: Myxine glutinosa; assembly: GCF_964187855.1. Taxonomy (NCBI): domain Eukaryota; kingdom Metazoa; phylum Chordata; class Myxini; order Myxiniformes; family Myxinidae; genus Myxine; species Myxine glutinosa. The sequence goes on along the minus strand of NC_136261.1, from coordinate 286,541,632 downwards.
TAAAATTTAAGTGGTTTCATTTCTTTTAGTGTTTTTTCAATCAACGTTTGAACAGCAGGTTTAACTATTTCTACAGCATCAACTATAGACTCTGGCTCAGGAGGTTTGAAGTTAAAGACTTATTTTAATATGTCCTTTGAATGCGCCATCAGAGTTTTTAGTTGTGATAAAATTTGATAAATGTAGATTTGTTTTAAGATGTATTTCGAAGGCTTTCTTGAGGATATTTTTATGACAGACAGAACAGTGTTTTGTTTCCTTCTGAATAGGAGCTAGTAGGTGAAGTAGATTAAATGTGTGTTTGTTAGTTTTAAGGTGTCTTTTGTATTGTTTATATTCTTGTTCACAAACGTCGCAATACGTTGCTTTGATCATATTTATATAGCAACATTATACTTAAAGTAAAACACCTTTTTAGAGGCTTTTAAAAAGATGAAACTGTGCTTAAAGTAAAACACTTATAGAAGAAAGTGCCTTTTTACAGGCTTTTTATATACTAGGACGTGCCCGTACGTGGGTGCCCGTTCCTTGGTGCGGCCCAGCATCTAGTCGAGACCCAGTCACCCAGGCCGATCACCCATTCCGACCCCAAATTCCTCATCGACGATAACTAAACAATATATTATATGAATCGCACCGTACATACCTCCTTCTAGATCTTGTTCTTGTCTTGATATACTCACTCAGGCTCACTCTATCACGACTGAGTCCTCCCAGCTCCTCCAAATGGCGCCCGCTACGCCTCGAATTCACATCGGCCACGCCTACGCAACAACGTGTTCTGTGATTGGCTGGCCACAGAACCCCCCCCCCTCTATTTACATGAAATGGTTTGGTCCATTCGCAAAGCCAAAGCGAACGGCTTGCGAGTACGGTAGAACCCCCCCCCCCTCTATTTACATGAAATGGTTTGGTCCATTCGCAAAGCCAAAGCGAACGGCTTGCGTTACTTTTACTAATAGCTCGGTAACTACTTCTCCGATTAATATGAAACCTTGAAAAGGCACATCCTCAGGTCCCCAGCAATATACCTGGCAAGTTTAAAGTATATCGGACCCGTGGTTGTCGAGAAACAGCGGTCACAGACACACAGACACACAGACATACACACAGACATACAGAGATTACTGGAATTATAGATAGATGAAACTATACTTAAACTAAAACACTTTTTCACTCAGAATCATCTGAGTCATAACTATCACATGAATACTCAGAATCATACTCAGTCATCAATAAAGCTACTCTCATAACTATCATTTGAGCACAAACTATTAGCATCATAACTATCATCTGAGTTCAATGAAATACTATCATCACTATCGTCCGAGTTCAATAAAATAGTAAAATCTTCACTGCTGTAATGACTCATATTTAATTAGCAGGAAAAATATTCCCATCAATATCTATATACTTTCTTTCATTAACAGATTCAATCTCTACATTTTTAATATCAAAAGTTATCTTTAAATAATCTCTAACTATCAAAGAACGAAATGACATTTCACCAGAAATATTAACATCATTCATTTTACTTAGATCTACACCCTTTGGATTATTAAAGTAAATACAAATTTCTCCACGAGTATTGTTGATGGTCTTATCATTCTTTTTCAAAGTATCGTGATCGATCACCTTTTCAAGCTTTGAATAAATTGCCAGGAGTAGAGGAGAAACTTTTGTTAGATTTACTTTAATGGATGTCTTTCCAGGTATAGTTAGAGCTCTTCCTTTAAATGAAATAGAGGGGCTCATGTTATTTTCCATAACTGGTTTTACCCAAAAATTCCCATATTTATCTTTGTTCAATTTAACATCATTGACATATTTTTCTATATCTTCCACCGAAGTAGAGATTGATTGAAATTTGTCTTTTGTGCTTTGAAACATTGTATTTATTAACGAATGAACTTGCGTTTTGTTTAAGTAAAAATTTAACATGTAAATATGATAAGTTCTGAAGTATATTTAGAATTTCCAGACTCTCCAGATGATAAATTAGAGAATTGTCCGGCTTGTGATAGAATAGGGCTTAATAATGAGGGTTCATATAAACAATGTATTTTCTGTGATTATCTTCTAATTAATGATAATTAAAAATATATATATATATATAACTCTTTTAAATTAGAACCAAAAATGAATTACTTTACAAGATTAATAAGAGAGATGAATGTTAAGTATTATGATGATAATACACCATTTCTTTCAAGGGAAGAGACTCTTTGTATTGAGGAAATGTATAAGGGTTTAATGATATTTATTATTCAAAATAATTTTAATGGAAATGTTAATACAAGATACTATATAAATAAAATAATGAATTATTTTGAAATTAAACCTGAACTCAGGATAAAATATACAGTTTCTAAAATAGCTCAAAAAAAGTTAGATGACTTGTTTTCCAAATATATAAATGAATGATTTTTTACACGTTTGGGAAAACAAGATAAAATTTAACAACCATAAAAATCTTCCAAATTCATTAAGATGTCTAATAGTTGGATCAAGCGGATGTGGAAAAACCTGTTTGCTTTTAAAGATGCTCCTTACCCCCAACTTTTTAGATTATGATAATTTAATAATTTTTACAAAGTCAAATTTTCAACCCGAGTATCAACTACTATCACAAGGTTTTAATGCGGGTCTTAAAAAGGAAGACATTATCGGTTTATTTAAACGTCAAAACAAACTAAATGATTACAACATTGAGGATATAATACAACTATTTTGTGATACACAGAAATCAAAATCAAAACCCATAACTTGTATTCTCAGTGATAAAACGGATGATATACCTTCACCTCAAGATTTAGATAAATCAAAAAAGAACCTCGTTATCTTTGATGATTGTGTTAATGAGAGAAACCAAACAGTAATGGATAGCTACGATACAAGAGGGAGACATTCTTCTTGTAATTGTATTTATCTTAGTCAGTCATATTTTCAACTCCCTCGATGCTCAATCAGAAACAATGCCAATACTTTTATTTTATTTCAGTTAAATTCAATAGATGTAAATAATTTTTGGAGAGATAATTGCTCTACGTTATGTAGTAAAAAAGAATTTGAAATTATATGAAACACAAGATTGGAAAATATAAATATATTGTTGTGAAACAAGATGAGATACTAACTGATATTTTACACACATAAATGCCAACTATTATTAATCTTGTGGGTAAATCTGCTTCAGGAAAGACCTTTCATAAACTAAACTCTTGAAGAGTAAAGATGAAAAGATTGTAAGTTTTTTTTTTAAACACCCTATGATTCGTTTTGTAGGTACTACAACCAGAGCAATGCGACCAGGAGAAATAGAAGGGAAAGATTATTACTACATTTCAATGGAGGAACATATGCGATTGAGGAACGAAGGTCAAATATTTGAGGAGGTCTCTCTTGGTTATACAAAATATTCACATTGTAAGAGTGAGTTAAATAAAGTAAAATCTAATGGTCTTGGGATTTTAGAAACTAATCCTGAAGGAATGAGACAAATTATTAAACATTTGTGTGGTGATGGAGTTAAGATTTTATCATTTGGTTTTGATATCGATGAGGAGACTCAACGCAAACGTATGAAAAGCAGAGATACAAGTATTAGTGAAGAAGAAATAACAACTCGTATTAATACCAAAAAAGAATTTGATGAAATATTTAAAGAAAAGCTTTTATTTCAACACATTTACTATAATGACGATGAAAAGGAAAATTTTCCCATTGACCTTTACAATTCATTAAATGATATTTTTCAATAAATAAATACAGAAGATGAATACCGAAGAAAGAGCAAGAAAGTTTAAAGAACATCAAGAGTTGCTTTCAAAAGTTGTAAAGCAACACGAAGAGATAAAGAAGAAACGGAGACAGAAACTAACTGGTGAAGAAGCCTTTGAAAGAAAACAAGATAAATTTTTTAAACCACTTTTAAAAACTCAACAAACGATTTCACCTACAGTACCCACGGTAGAATTTACTCCGAAAAAACTTCAAATGCTCAAAGATTTTAGTCAAATGACAGAGAAAGAACTTGGAGAATTAGAATATGATGATGAAGGATTATTTCAGAAACTTGAGGAGGTAAATCAACCCCCTAATTATGTTGTGGAAGCTCTTCAAAACAATGAATATTCGGTATATTTCACCAGAGCAGGTGAGAGGTCCAGAGCAGGTCTCATTCCAACAGAAGAACCAGCACAGTTCCATCTTGTGAAAGAAAAGTTATTGATATTTAATGATAAATTGGTGTTCTTAAGTTCTGTTCAACCAAATGTTGAATTAACTCCAAGATTAATGTTTCTTCTAACAAAAGATGGATATACTAATTCACCTTATTTTGAGGAACCGCTTGATATGGAAAATGCGGAAGATAGGGTATATATTGAGTTGCTAAACGCACTTGATTATGGAGTTTCTGTTGCTGGTAAAAGGAAGTAGAATGAGAAGGAGAAACATATTATTGATGCTTTAAGTAAGCTTGGTTCGGGTGTTAGCTTTCTTCCAAATGACCCATCACAATTAGTTAATAGGCTATTATTGCTGTTGGGTAGTAAGAAGGCTGGAAACAACAATTGTTTTAATGAAGCCTCAGCCATTTTAGACCAGTTGATGAACATGAAAATAATTAATAAATGTCAATACAAAGATATTGTTACGGAACGCGGATAAGATGTTAATTTGCCGAGCAGATGGCGCCGCGGCCCTATCAGTTACCCCGACTAACCCGATTCCTGAACGTTGGCCAAAATCGCGCCACAGATATTCAATGGGGAAAAGACTAAAGCGAAGGATGCGAAGAAGAAGAAGACAGAAGTAGGGAATACGGATATAATTTATTTGCTATTTACAACCAAAAGAAACCAAGGAAGAAGGAAGGATAATAAAATAATTTACAGAAGAAATCAAAGACACAGTGAAAATACAAGCTTATCTAAACAGGCTTAACTTATTCCCTGGACAGAACAAACAAAGACGGACTCACATGGGGAATTGCAGAGAGGATTGGCTGGAAGGAGGTGGGTGGCTGGAGGGGGAGGAAGGCACGGAGCTGGCTGGAGCTTGATCCCGCACGGGACGTCGGGCTGGACCTCGACGGCCGCCGATTCCACCGATCCTGTCGTGTGCACGGGGTAACGGGTCGGAGCTGCTTGGTGGAGCCAACGCCGCTGGTGGCGGGTCTGGCGTGATGGGTTCTCCCTCCCTTTCTCACAAACTCCAGGACTCTCTCTCTCTTTGCTTCGCTTCGCCCCTTCTCTCCTCTCTCTTTCTTAGTCCAACCCAGTCCAACAACTTCCTCTCTTACTTAGTCCAACAACAACTTCCCTTGCTTGGTCCAACTCTTAGTCCAACAACAACTTCTCTCTTGCTTTCGCGCGCGCTCTATATAGCGCCTCAGGCGATCAAGCCGCTGGTGTCCAGGACATGCCCATCGGTCAGCTCGCCTCGGCCCTGATTGGTCGGCACGGCCCTCTGGCTCCGCCCTTGATGAGGATGGGCGGGCACGCCCAGGAGTCGGCAGCTCCTCCCCCTTCTTCTCCAAGCCGACCTCATGGCGAATGGAGTCATGGAGGGAACAGTTGGCAATTGTTGGAAGGGGAATGTGAAGGGAAAGGGGATCTACTCTTATTTCACTTGGTGCAATGGAGTATTTCAATTGATGGAAGACACAGCCTTACACTAAAACACATAATAAGGATATAACTACTGAACAGGGATATATGGTGTCCTTCGTGTATGCTTTATGGAATTAACTACGGGAACGCCCTTTGATCTTTATACAACAACAATTGTTGTATAAAGGACAGGGCCAGTGTTCTAGGCCCTGTCCTTTTTCTGGTCTTCATCAATGATCTCTCTGACTCTCTTGAAAATCCTCTGTATCTCTTTGCTGATGACTCTACTCTCTGTCGCTCCATTCTTCATCCCTCAGATCGGCAGTCTGCTGCCTCCTCACTCTCTGCAGACCTGGACAAAATCACAGACTGGGCAAAAAGTGGAACATGTCTTTCAATCCTGACAAATCTCACACTCTTACGATGTCTCTCCGAAAAGACCGACTGGACAACCCTCCCATCCACTTTCTGAATAATCCTCTCCAAGAAGTTCTGTCACTCAAGCTTTTGGGTCTCACTATCTGCCATGATCTTTCCTGGGAAAACCACATTTCAAATCTGGCCTCCAAAGCCAGTCGCCGACTGGGCATCCTCCGTCGTGCGAAGTCCTTCCTTGGCACACCTGAGCTCCTCACCACATACAAGGCTTTCATCCGCAGCTCAATGGAATACTGCTCTCCCCTCTGGGCTGGTGCTCCTGCTTCACACCTAGCTCGTCTTCACGCTGTTGAAACCAAAGCATTCAGAATCATTGGAATCTCCCGCGATGAAGCTAACTCCAAGGGCCTCTCACTCACTCACCGCAGGCAGGTTGGTGGTCTTTCCATCTTCTACCGACTCCTCTCTGGCCTTGCCCCCCCAGCTCTCTCTGGGCTCTGTCCCGCAAATATTCCTACAGGTCGCACAAGATCTGCCTGCAACCCTCTTATGGTCAAACTGCCAAAATCAAGACTCTCTGCTCACCTTCACTCCTTCATTCCTCTTTTCTCCCGCCTCTGGAACAAACTCCCTCACTCTCTTCAATCCCACTCCACCCTCCAGGTCTTTAAAACAGCTGTTCACCACCATCTCTTATCTTCCCCCATCCAAAACCTTGATCTTTTCTACCCCCGCTAATTTCACCCCAATTCCACTTTTTTGAAATACCAACTTCTGTCCTGGAAGTCATTGGTGTCCTTGTGTTTTATACTTCTCCCTCCACCCCCCCCCCCTCCCTTCCCATGCCTCCTCCCCCCAAGCCCTCTCCCTTCCACACATCTCCCTGCTCTCAAATGTTGTGTTTGTGTGCTTCACCTTCTCTCCCCATCTTGTTTTCCGCTCCCTCTTTTTATATATTTTGTTTGTCTGGTTGATTTGTTTGTGAAGTAAATGTTAGCTCTTTCACGAGCCTCGATTCAGTATACAAAAAAAAAAATAAAAAATAAAAAAAAAAATTGCAGGAAGGAGGGTGACATTTTACAACTATTCCCTACACAACAATAAATAAATAAAAACATTCTCATATCCACAACACTGCACCCTCCTCCCCTTAGGCATGTCCCGGGCCTATGAACTTTTACCTTAGTGTGGCACGTAGGTGTAGTTCCCTCTACATTTAACCTGACCCTGAGTGCGACAGTTTTAAAACATAAATAAATATGTCCCGCTGCTCTATTGCACCCTGCCTAACAGATGCACGCCCACAGCTAACCGAATAGCGGAATGGTCTTCAAACTATACATTTACGGTGGGTGCGCATTATTTACAACGACTCTACTTTATTTACAATACGCAACCCAGGACCTGTGATCGTTCTTTTGGGGGGGGGGGGGAGACAGTCTGCCCTGCATCGATGCACCATGAAAGCACCCAAAAATGCACCAATACACCATCAAGCACCAATCGGTGCACAGTCATCACTGTTCAATGAATAAAAATAAAAACAACAAACCCTGGTGCTGGTCTTCCTCTTCGGCTCCCTCTGCTGGCTATTGTTATTTTCCTGATGTTGTCATCTTCTTTGCTGGCGGCCTATTTGCATTAAAATAAAATGCACCCAACGTGTCCATTGTTATTTATTTAGGGCCCACAGGGCCGACTAGTGTGGTTCACCTGTGGGGCATCGGTGCCCTGTGGCCAAGGTCCGCCAGCAAGATCTCGGGCCTTCATGGCCGGTTCCAGCAGAGGGGCCATGCCCCAACCCATGGGGTCCATAAGTGGTGCTCAGCCACAGACATGTGGTCCATAATGTGGTGCATCTATGCAGACAGCTGGTTCTGGGAGTTCCGGGCGCACAATGGCGGACTCCCGCATGCTCCCCTCGACGCCCAGTAGCGTGGTGTCCTCGTGTGGGAGACAAGGGCAGGGAAAAGACAGGTGAGCGAGGGGTAAGGTCACAAGGGTACACATCAAACAAGGCAATGCAAGGCGAAGTGCGTACGGAGAGCGAAGTGAGAAAAGCTCGTCCCTACCGTACGTCACTCCCCCTGTCACCTACTCTACCCTTGCCCATACCCCATATTTACAACAATCTACACATTTACAAATTTGTCACTACTGTCACGTCTTCCCCATATTTCCCCTATACCAAATTCGTCTTCACAATCCCACTAACCAAAATTTGCCATCACCCAATTCATCATCAATCCTCATAAGGAGGAAGAGATGGAACATCAGCACAATGTCACACCCACGTCATGATGCGTCTCACAATCCAAAACAGTTGCATCATAAAAATAACAAAACAACCTGGCATAGTGTGGAGGTACGTCATCCCAGGTGAGTGGATGCAGATGGTGCAAGGAGATTTCAAACCTAACTATCTTCTAAATGACATTAACACACTTTACACTACCCGGGGTCTTTCCCTGCCAATCCATTGGACAACTTACACTATGGGTTCTAAAAACGCATTCCCATTGACCAAACTGTGGTGCTTCTCAATTTGGGGTCTCACTCCCCCGATTCATCTCCCGGTGCCCTTGCACAATTTCAGGGCTGAGTCGTGTAGCTCTCCCGGCAGGTCTACCCACCTGCACACCTCCACCACTGTAGTTGCCTCCGAGCTTACCTAGCTCCTCACCCTAACCTATCTAACTGGGGAAGGCCCCTCCTGGCTCTGTCACCCCTCGGTGCCCTCTGGCACTGGGCTACCCGGGTCCGTCCTCCGGATCCTCGGGCCCCATCCACAACAACTACCGGCTCCCAGAGCCCACCTGCGGCCTCACCTGGCCGACATCCTCACAGTGGTGGAGTGCCCAACCAACTACACACACTAACAGGCTACACGCCCAGCCATTTCCACAACACTACTGCACCCATCACTGCACTCCTGTGCAACTACCCGCACCACAGATGCCAATATCCAACCACAATTTACCTGTACCCTCTACCTAACTCTTACACTACCCTCCCTGGGTATTCGTGATGGGGTCCATCCTTCCCCCATTCACACCTTCGCACCATCCACTCCACTCCACAGTTTCCACCATACTCACTCCACGACCATCCATTCCAATACTCCATATACTCCAGACCATTTATTCCATACACCTGTTCTCCATTCACCTGTTGTTGCACACCTGTGCAATCACACCTGGTGCCACCTGCACCCTCCTTCCTTCCTGGACCATTTGGTCAACACAACACACATCACCATCACTCCCTCATACACTGCTCCATACACCTGTTCAGTTGCACACCTGTGCAATCACACCTTTTAACCACACACACGGCATCATCTGAACTACCTGTTGCCCTGCTAACTTAGTGCTCCCCATCTTCCCTTTAAACTAAGCACATACCATGTCATTATCATCCACACTAATCTACCTGCGTCCCCACTACAGGTATCATTGTCACTACCTAACCTTAACGTTACCTAAGGTCATCTTCTCTAGATCCCTATCATTATATCCTAACCCTCCCGGGCTAGTTTTCACTGCCATAAACCCCATAACTAGTGCTCCTTTGCCCCCGCTGTGAGAGATGGCAGGTTTGCCATCCCATCACATCGGGTATCTCTCACTATAAATTTTGTTCACCTAATTTCAGCCAATTAAAAATTTGCCAATCACTACTAATCATCTGCCAATCATCACTCTGCCAATCCTTTGCCAATCATCAAATTTTGTTTTTCTAATTTCGGGTCCAAAACACTATCAGTATCACCATCATCACATTCCGCTATATCCTAGCCTCTGTGCGTCATGACTTCATTAAACTCGGCTTTGCAAAGCCGAGCAATGAACGTGGGTGGTTTGGTCGCCTGCAGGTTGAATCCGTCCGGCTTTTGGTTTAAGGGAGGTGGTTTGGTCGGGCCGAGATTCCACGCACCATCTCGGCGCGGTACCTTGCGGTCCCGGGCCCGATGACCGAGGCTCGCCCGGTCGGAACCCCACCCCCGCGAGGGGCACCGTTCCGCTTCCTCCCACTCGCCCTTGAACCGGATCAGTCGCCTCACCCGACAAGGCCCGGACTCGACCGTGCAGGGTGGGGCCAAGCCCGAATCGGCAACGACGCTTCGAAGAGAAGCGACGCAGCATCGATCCGCGCCGGGCCTGGCATCCAACAAAGCGCACCGCGCCCCGAGTGCTCGCATCGGCTATCCGTCACCCTAAACGCTGCCCCGTTCAACGTCGATGCTTTACTCGCATGCCCACACGCACACGCGACCCTTTTGACACTCACAAAACCCGGCGTTCCAACGCCGTCCGTACATTCCACACACTCCGTCCAATTCCACCAACGCACTCCCTGTTACACACCACACCTCTCCCGCACACTCGCCGTTCGCACACTCCCTTAACACACCTTGCACACCGTCTTGCGCACTATCCCCCCTCGGTACGTACCCCGTACCACTCACCATGGACGTGCACTCTTGAATCCACCCACTAACGCGCTCAGATGGGCTCTCCCACACCCGCGCCACAACCAACTCAGGTGTGCTTCCTCGCACACGTTCCACCACCGCCTTACTCTCCGTGTCACACTCCGTACACCCCGACGTGCATTCTCGCTCGCACTCGGTTTCACACTCGCGCTCCGATGTGCCCTCTCGCACCTGCGCCATCACCAACTCACTCTCTGTGTCACACTCTGTACACCCCGACGTGCATTCTCGCTTGCACTCGGTTTCACACTCGCGCTCCGATGTGCCCTCTCGCACCTGCGCCATCACCAACTCACTCTCCGTGTCACACTCCATACACCCCGACGTGCATTCTCGCTCGCACTCAGTTTCACACTCGCGCTCCGATGTGCCCTCTCGCACCTGCGCCATCACCAACTCACTCTCCGTGTCACACTCCGTACACCCCGACGTGCATTCTCGCTCGCACTCGGTTTCAGACTCGCACTCCGATGTGCCCTCTCGCACCTGCGCCATCACCAACTCACTCTCCGTGTCACACTCCGTACACCCCGACGTGCATTATTGCTCGCACTCGGTTTCACACTCACGCTCTGATGTGCCCTCTCGCACCTGCGCCATCACCAACTCACTCTCCGTGTCACACTCCGTACACCCCGACGTGCATTCTCGCTCGCACTCGGTTTCACACTCGCGCTTCGTAACACGCTCATCCCTTGACGCACACTGTTTTTTCCACACGCGCGCCATTTCCACTCACACGGGACCCTTCACCAACGCCCGGATGCTTCCTAGATCCCAAGCGCGCGAAAATTCTTTTGTCGCCAAACATCCTCTTACAAAATCTCCCTGCACAATACACAGCATGACTCACCTGGGGGATTCCCTTCTCCACGCGCACCTGCAAATCTTTATAAGGATTAGCAAGTACGGCATCAGGATGTGCATTCAGACTTTGAGCAATTTCCATTTCTCCCTGCAATTCCCGGGCTACCTCCGTCATCTCTTCAATTTTAATTCCCAGCACTTTTGCTTTCTCTTTATTCACCAAGACGACCGCTGGCTTTAATAAAATTCCCTCTTCTACCTCAACGGTCGCCGGCTGACCTTTACCCCAGGTCGCGATTTCTACCCCGGTCCAGTTACCTGTGCTTTCCTCCGCCTCGCTCAACCAGCGCTTCTCGACCCGCTTTACCTCATCGTGCACCCCTGGGACCTGCTCGCCCAATCTGCGGTCAATGTTCTCCCCCGCCTTTTTCCAGCTGGCCATTCGATCCATCTCTTCGTTCAGTTCCTGTCTTGACACTCCCATCTTCGCTAATAATCGCGTCATAAAGGCGTCCATTTGCGCAGCCATTTGCTGCGACATTTGCACATCTATCACAGCCATTTGCGCAGCGGGCGCGGCCCTCACTGCCATGTGCGAGGCGCCATTTTGTGTGTCCGAACCCTCCGCAACCCAATGCGTATTGCGCTCCTCCATTACTCCCAAATCCTCCCCGGGGTCCTGGGTCGATTGTACCTCCCCTAACTCTACCCCCACCAGCATCCGATCGCCTTGACTATCCATGGCACGACTCAATTTGGGATGTTATAACAAAATTTCGGCCGCTCCAAATTTTGACCAAATTTTTTTTTTATTATCTTATAAAAAATTTGGTTCGGGACCCGAATCTCACTCCCAGACACACTTGTTACGGCCAATTGTACAATTGTGTCCAAAATTTGGGCTAAATAAATTTAGTCCCAGGTTCGAATCCCAACTCCTGACTACCAATTGTTACGGACCGCGGATAAGATGTTAATTTGCCGAGCGGATGGCGCCGCGGCCCTAACAGTTACCCTGACTAACCCGATTCCTGAACGTTGGCCAAAATCGCGCCACAGATATTCAATGGGGAAAAGACTAAAGCGAAGGATGTGAAGAAGAAGAAGACAGAAGTAGGGAATACGGATATAATTTATTTGCTATTTACAACCAAAAGAAACCAAGGAAGAAGGAAGGATAATAAAATAATTTACAGAAGAAATCAGAGACACAGTGAAAATACTAGCTTATCTAAACAGGCTTAACTTATTCCCTGGACAGAACAAACAAAGACGGACTCACACGGGGAATTGCAGAGTGGATTGGCTGGAAGGAGGTGGGTGGCTGGAGGGGGAGGAAGGCACGGAGCTGGCTGGAGCTTGATCCCGCACGGGACATCGGGCTGGACCTCGACGGCCGCCGATGCCACCGATCCTGTCGTGTGCGCGGGGTAATGGGTCGGAGCTGCTTGGTGGAGCCAATGCCGCTGGTGGGGGGTCTGGCGTGACGGGTTCTCTCTCCCTTTCTCACAAACTCCAGGACTCTCTCTCTCTTTGCTTCACTTCGCCCCTTCTCTCCTCTCAATTTCTTAGTCCAACCCAGTCCAACAACTTCCTCTCTTGCTTAGTCCAACAACAACTTCCCTTGCTTGGTCCAACTCTTAGTCCAACAACAACTTCTCTCTCGCTTTCGTGCGCGCTCTATATAGCGCCTCAGGCGATCAAGCCGATGGTGTCCAGGACACGCCCATCGGTCAGCTCGCCTTGGCCCTGATTGGTCGGCACGGCCCTCTGGCTCCGCCCTTGATGACGATGGGCGGGCACGCCCAGGTGTAGGCAGCTCCTCCCCCTTCTTCTCCAAGCCGACCTCGTGGCGAATGGAGTCGCGGAGGGAACAGTTGGCAATTGTTGGAAGGGGAATGTGAAGGGAAAGGGGATCTACTCTTATTTCACTTGGTGCAATGGAGTATTTCAATTAATGGAAGACACAGCCTTACACTAATACACATAATAAGGATATAACTACTGAACAGGGATATATGGTGTCCTTCGTGTATGCTTTATGGAATTAACTACGGGAACGCCCTTTGATCTTTATACAACAACAATTGCAGGAAGGAGGGTGACATTTTACATCTATTCACTACACAACAATAAAAAAAAAAACATTCTCATATCCACAACAATATTTTATTAGATATTAAATAAGATGATAAGCACAATTCTTCGTTTTAATTTCACAACGAGTGATTACACAGCTTCATTCCCTTACCCACTACAACTTAACCCCACAAAAGAATATGAGGCTTCTTTGTTGTCAATGGAGACTTACAATACCCTTTTTAATATCACAGAGAAAAACTACAAGTTTAGTTATAATCCAGGAAGTGGATATAAAACTATAACCGTTTCACCTGGAGCTTACGAGATTTCTCAAATATCTTCTGAAGTCTCTCGCCTTATGAAAGAACAAGGTGATGAACCAAAAAATATTGTCATAGATATTCAAAAACACACTTCAAAATCAACTATTAAACTTAAAAATAATTATAAAGTGGATTTCACAATTGATAAATCATCTAGAGAGTTGTTGGGGTTCTCCTCAAAAAAGATTGAAACGAACGGGACGTTTTACAGTGATAATGTCATTCAAATATCCTCCGGTATAAATTCGGTGTTAATTCATTGTGATTTGATTGATGGTGCTTATAACGATGGAATAAAAACAAATACAATACTTTCATTCAGCGCATACTCAACACCAATTGGTTATAAATTTAATATGGAACCCAAAAATCTTGTATATTTACCTGTGTCAGGAAAAACCATATACAGAGTAAATTTTAGGATAACCGACCAAGATAATCGTTTGATATGCTTTAATGAAGAAATTATATCCATCAGAAATCACCTTCGTGAAGTTTTTTTTGATAAATAAATAATGGTTATTGTGAGAAAACACGAGTTGGGAAAATATAAAATAATTACAGGGTAGGGCATGTACCTTTCACCATACTATAATGGTGAAGGTATGTTTCTTGGGAGAGGATACTATAAACCTAAGAGACAATGAGGTGTAGGTCATCAATTTAGAAATAAAGGAGATGGGATAATTGATACTCTTATGGGTATTGGTTCAACCATTCTTAAACATAAAGACCTAAATGGTTCAACTGCTTCTGCCATGGGCTCAGTTGCGGGTGCTATAAAGAGTATAAAAGATGCTCAAAAGGAGTCTCATAAATTGCAAGCAATCAAAGAAATAAAAAAAGGCAAAACTCAACTGTCTTCACAAGAACGACAAAAAATCATGAAAATACTTGGGTCAGGGTTTCAACGATTTTAATGCTATATAAATACAAGTATGGAAGCGATTGATAGTATCTATGATTTGGATGATACAATTATCATTTCAATCTCCACGAAAAAGGAAGACTATTTTAAGGTAAATGCTATAACAGGAACAGACTGGAATTCAAATGGAACAAAAAGTTTTGAAAAAATAATCAACAAACTTACTTGAATCTCGCTGATAGTTTCTTGCTGTGTAAATTTCAATTCACTAAGGCTGCAAATAACACTATATAATGCTACACTCGTAAATGATTTCTTCTGGAAAATGTTTGATAGTGTTCGCCTGTATATTGGAACACAAGAGGTTGAAGCGGTTGATTATGTCTCTGCTACATCTGAAAGGATGAAATTTACACTATATTCGTTTAGTGATAGAATGGGTAAGGGAGCTGTTGAAGGTTTTATTCCTGATATGTCAACGGGAACAAATGCTGACCCTGGTTATAGTCAAAGGAAGGCAATGTATAATGATGATGCAAAAGCAAAGAATAGTTTTACCGTAGCAGTACCTCTTAAAGGTATATTTTGATTTTGTGATTATGATAAAGTTTTGTATGGGCTTGAAATTAGATTTCAACTACAAAGGAATGATAATGTAAATAGATTGCTTTTTGGGGCTCAAAATGCTTTTGGTGATAATAATAAATTTGTTATTAATGATTTGTGTTGGTATATCAGCGAATATACTCCTAATCTTAAAACGGAAGAGATGTTAAACAGAAGACTTAACTCAAAGAAACCGCTAAATGTATCATACCTTAAAAGAAGATGTCAACACGTTAAACTGGAACACACTACCTACACTTGGAATTTGGGGGTTCTTCAAGGAAAGCCACGATACCTATGGCTCATTTTTTAAAAACCAGATGGAGAGGAGGGTACTGATAAGAATAATGCGCTGAGTGATAATGCTAAGGTGAAACAACTTCGGGTTTCTCTTGATGGCACATTTTATCCGCGAGATAGATTGGAAATTGATTGGGAAAAAAATGATTATGCGGAAGCCTACAAGTCCTACCAAAAGGTATGTGAAAGCAACGGTAATAATTACCCTATTTTGGATATGGTTGCGTTTCAAAAACTTTATACGATCTACGCAATTGACCTGAGTTCTCAAAAAGAAACTATAAAGTCTAATAGAGTGGATACTTCTCAATACATTGAAAGAGGGGAGAGTGAAGAGGTTAATGCATATTGTTTGCTTTTGGAATAAACAGAATTACAGATTAATACAGATAATGGTGTTATGATTAATATCACATAGATTTTTTCTCATAAATAAATGAGTAGGAAAGAACCAGTATATGTTAATCAAATCAATCTTAATAAATTAACATCTTGTATTCAAAATCAAAAGCCTTGTATTATTAATGTTAATACAATTCAAAGAAAAGGAGCAGTAAGAATTGTTGTTTTACTCACAAGAGAGCAGGTAAAAACACTAAATGATGCTGGATCACTTAAAATTAAAATGACAAAACTTATGTTAAAGAAATATTCAATACAAGAGGGAGGATTTCTCCCGTTTCTAATTCCTTTATTTGCTGGTTTAAGTGTGGCGGGAGCATTGACTGGTGGTATTTCAGCAACGGTAAAAACTGCTAACGAAAGGAAGGCACAACTAAAAGCTCAAAAAGAATTGGAAAGACATAACAAGGAGTTGGAGAAACAAATTAGTGGAAGTGGTGTAATTGTAGATTTTGCTCAAAAACTTGAAAATCTACCTGATAAAGCTAGATTGTTGGTTGGAGATATGCTTGCCTCTATCGCTCAAGCGGGTGTTAAACTAACTAAACGGGGTAATGGATTGTATCTTTCTCATAAATAAATGGATAAATGGTTTAAACAATTTGGAAAGAATACAACGTCAAATATAGAACTAGCTAAGTATTGTAAAAAACTAAAAATTGATAACGTGGTAATCTGTATGAGAGATGAATTCACAAAGTTGTCCAAGAATACAAAAAATATTATTTTGAATTTAGACACACAGAATGGTTCTCATTGGGTTTGTATTCATAATAGTCAGGATAAATATTATTTTGATAGTTATGGTATGCCACCGCCTGTTGAAGTAATACAATTCTTACAGAATGGTGTTTATCAAACATTTCAAGTTCAAGAAATTAATTCTAAATGTTGTGGCCAATTATGTTTATATGTATTATTTCAACTCAACAATAATGAAAATTTTTATGATGTCATTTTTAATCTAATATAAATGACTTATTTTGGAAAAGATGATTCTATCTTTGGAGAATCCTCTCAGGATATTGATTTATCAAATTATTATACAAAGGCACAGGCTGAACGACAAAAATATAGGATAAGTAAAAATATTAATATGAAGAATACTTATAAATTAATCAATTATCCAAACCCTACAGATGTGAATGACTTGATTAGATTCAGTGATTTATCACAATATATATCTTTAAATAAAACAGCACGTTTTGTTAAACAAGTAAAATTTACAACCACAACACCTGGTTATACTGACCATACACCTTTCCTCATTAAATTTAACTATCTGCTTACAATTGAATTTTATAAAGAAGGACATATAGTTAATATGCGAAGTAATAAATGGGGGTATGATATGCCTGATTTAGGGTATAATTGTTCCTTTTCAATAAACTTAGAAGACCTACATGATTTTAATCAGTCTCGTAAAGAAGAATATTATCCGCTTGGTGAGGATAAGGATTTATGTGGAAGTACAATTAGGAAACAACAAATACATGATTTTAAGAAAAGAAATATATATGATAGTATAGCGATGGTTAGCATGACAAAGAAGGAAGGTAATGAGATAAGGATAGAAAGCTGAGGAATACAAACCGATTTGGTAGTGGGAAGATGGGGTGGTATTACCTGTCATAATATTAATCTCACATATATTTCTGATACATAAATGGCAGGAAAAAGACTACAAGAGAATTATAATTTTTGTATTCAGGGATACCTACAAGAAAAGGGTGCTCGGTATTACATACCTTATGATGTGGAGCATATACATGGAAATTTTGTCATTAAAAACTGGCCTTATACTGATATTGTTAAACCCACAAATAGAGACTTGTTTAAAATATTAAATAAAAATGAACTTCTCAAAGTTATGAAATATAAAACTCTTTTAGAAATCGTCAACAAATCTTATTGGTATCCTATTATGAGAAAAATAATTATAGATACAAGAATATCTCAAAATCCAGATGAGTATATGTATAATATTATTTGGGGCTCAAACTCAAGGGTAGCAAGGGATGAGGAAGGAGTTGAAGAAGAGAAGGAGGAAAGAGAGAAGGAGGAGAAGGAGGAAAGGGAGAAAAAGGAGTGGGAGGAGAGGGAGAAAAAGGAGAAGGAGGAGAGGGAGGAAAGGGACAAAAAGGAGACGGAGGAGAGGGAGAAAAAGGAGAAGGAGGAAAGAGAGAAAAAGGAGAGGGAGGAAAGGGAGAAAAGAGAGAAGGAAGAGAGGGAGGAAAGGGAGAAAAGAGAGAAGGAGGAGAGGGAGCAAAGAGAGAGGGAGGAAAAATATAAAAAGATGGAAATCAGTGAGATTCGTAAAAGATTGAGTGTATTACAGCAAATAAATCAATCTCAACGCACCGAAGAGGAAAATAAAGAATTAACGACTCTTACTAAGATAATGATTTAAAAAATGGTTGAGATGAGTTCAGTGAGGAGATTTACATGATGAAGACAAAGATTATGTGGTTGATGATGTTGGTGTTGTTGACTTTAGTTAGTTTTATTTGTAAATAAATGGAGGAGAGAGTGAAGGCATTCCTTAGGATTTTTTATGTTTTAAAAATAAAGATTGAAATGTATATGTTAAAAACCAAAAAGGTTTTTGATACTCTGTCGGAATTTTTCTGATAAATAAATATGAGTTATTGTCTCAACTGTAAAAAGAAAACGAAATCTAAAAATATCTCATGTTAAAGCTAAAAATAATAGAGTTTAGAAAAAAGGAATATGTCAAGTGTGTGGCTCTAAAAAGTGCCAATTCATCTCTCCTAAAAGTGGAGGAGACATTCAAAAGTTTCTGTCAGGAAGTAAATTTACAACAACTGGAATTCCAGGGGAATTATACCTTCCAGGGTATTCTTTCTGTGGTCCAGGAACAAACTTGGATAAAAGATTAGATGAGGCTGACAATCCTAAACCTTGGTCTAAACCTATAAATAGGGTTGATGAAGTGTGTATGAAGCATGATATTGCTTATGGGAATACCACTATATTGGATGAAAAACATGAAGCAGACAGAGAAATGTTGTTTCATTTGTCTTTGATACGAAATCCTACGTTGAGAGAGAAAGTTGATCGGTTTATTGTGAAAAAAATGATAAGTGCTAAATTGAAACTTGGTCTTGGTTATTCCCCAAAAAACTATTGAAATCCAATGATGTCATCAAGACTGAGGAGCTTTTGGCTAATGAATTACATCAACCTATAATCACAAAGTTTAAAAGAAGGAAAGTTTATTCTAAATACACCGACCACATATGGTCCGCTGATTTAATCGAACTAAATAATGATAAGGGATACAGGTATGCTTTAACCGTTATTGATTTGAGGAGTAGATTTGCCTGGGTTGTTCCTTTGAAAAACAAAAGGGGTAATACTCTTATGTTAGCTTTCAGTGGAATATTTAGTAAAAGTAAAAGAAAACCAAAGACGTTATGGACTGATGAGGGAACAGAGTTCTATAACAAAATATTTATGAAATTTCTTAATGGGGAGGATATTAAATTATACAGCACCTTTAATGAAGGAAAGGCAGTTGTTTTTGAGCGTTTTAATCGCACTTTGAAAGAGAAACTATATTAAAAAATTCACACAACTCGGTTCTCAACAATGGGTATATTTAATCCAGAATATTGTAGATAATTACAATAATACAGTTCATTCATCAACAAAATCAAAACCATCAGAAACATTTACAAAATTAGAATATGAAAAGGAGATTAATTTGAGAAAGCACAAGTTCAAAGTTGGTGATATTGTAAGAACTAGGGCATGCCCGTACGTGGGTGCAATGCCCGTACGTGGGTACGTGGGTACGTGGGTGCGAGTACGGTGACAATCCCCCCCCCCCCCTCTATTTACATGAAATGGTTTGGTCCATGAAATGTTTTGGTCCATTCGCAACGCCAAAGCGAACGGCGAACGGCTTGCGAGTACGGTGACAATCCCCCCCCCTCTATTTACATGAAATGGTTTGGTCCATTCGCAACGACCACAGAACCCCCCCCCCCCCCTCTATTTACATGGAATGGTTTGGTCCATTCGCAACGCCAAAGCGAACGGCGAACGGCTAAATCGCCATAGCTCGGTAACTACTTGTCCGATTAATTTCAAACCTTGAAAAGGCACATCCTCGGGTCCCCAGCAATATACCTGGCAAGTTTAAAGTATATCGGACCCGTGGTTGTCGAGAAACAGCGGTCACAAACAAACATACAAACATACAAACACACACACAGAGATTAGTGGAATTATAGATAGATATACAGATGGAAAAGCCATTTTGAGAAAGGTTATACAAAGAGATGGACTAATTAATTATTTAAAATTGTTGATGTAATGGATACAGTCCCTTGGACTTACAAATTATATGATATGAATGGGGAAGAAATCTTGGGTTCATTTTACTCACAAGAATTACAAAAAACACAAGTAAGCAGATGATACCCTTGAAAATAATAAATAAATAAATAAAATGTAATGGGGATACGTTCTTGAGATCTGTGAACCCCAAACACAGAATCCCTCAACTTTTCAGTTGGGGCTTAACTTTTGTTTGTGTGTACAATGGGGATACGTTCTTGAGATCTGTGAACCCCAAACACAGAATCCCTCAACTTTTCAGTTGGGGCTTAACTTTTGTGTGTGTGTGTGTGTGTGAGTGAGTCATAATAACATACAAACCCTAACGCAACCCCATCCCTAACCCAACCCCATCCCTAACCCAACCCCATCCCTAACCCAACCCCATCCCTAACCCAACCCCATCCCTAACCCAACCCCATCCCTAACCCAAACCCATCCCTAACCCAACCCCATCCCTAACCCAACCCCATCCCTAACCCAACCCCATCGCTAACCCAACCCCATCCCTAACCCAACCCCATCCCTAACCCAACCCCATCCCTAACCCAATCCCATCCCTAACCCAACCCCATCCCTAACCCAACCCTAACCCAACCCCATCCCTAACCCAACCCATTCCTAACCCTCACATTCAAAATCCCAACCCTAACCCAACCCCATCCCTAACCCAACCCCAACCCTAAACCTCACATTCAAAATCCCAACCCTAACCCAACCCCATCCCTAACCCAACCCCATCCCTAACCCTCACATTCAAAATCCCACCCTAACCCTAACATAATCTTTTTTTTCTTCTTTTGTTTGAATACGTATTTCATTTTTATTTTTTTCCTCTTCTGCCAATTCTGACTTTCAAGGCTTTCAAGTTTGAAGAAGTAGAAATGGGAAGAAAGAATTTTCCAGCATTTTCTTCCTCGAACTTTCTTGATATTGCTTAAATCAAGCGTCATTAAACAAAGAACATTGTTCATTGCTTTAGAATCCAAAGAGTCTCCAATATGAACCCCACAGGTAGAGTCTCCAAAATAAAACCAACTTTCCAAGTTCCCAAGGTATAACCACATTCCTGTTGAGCCTCCAAGATAGGTATCACATTCCGAGTCATCAAAACACAACCCCCATTCCGAGTCTCCAAAAATATAACCATCTTTCCAAGTCTCCAAGGTAGAACCACCATTTTCAGAAATATTGGGGGTTTCCGTATTAGTCTCACATAGTATAACTGCGGACCATCAGGGAAAACTTCCCTTTCCCAATTTTTTAGGGTTTCTATGATGTGTCTCACATAGTATAACTGCGGACCATCAGGGAGAATTCCCGTTTCCAAATTTTTTAGGGTTTCTATGATGTGTCTCACATAGTATAACTGCGGACCATCAGGGAGAATTCCCGTTTCCCAATTTTTTAGGGTTTCTATGATGTGTCTCACATAGTATAACTGCGGACCATCAGGTAGAACTCTCCTTGCCCAATTTTTTTAGGGTTTCTGTGATGTGTCTCACATAGTATAACTGCGGACCATCAGGGAGAATTCCCGTTTCCCAATTTTTTAGGGTTTCTATGATGTGTCTCACATAGTATAACTGCGGACCATCAGGGAGAACTCCCCTTTCCCAATTTTCAGAAATTTGTGGGTCTCCAATGTATGACTTGTATTCTTGTTCAGTGGGTTTTGTTTTGATAACTCACAATAAGTATCATCATGGTAGAACTCTTTTTCAGGATTTTGTGGATCTCCAAGGTATAACTCTTTGGCTGGGTCATCAAGGTGGAACTCGTTCTGTGGGTCTTGGTTGTTCAAAATGTCTTCAAACAAAAAAATAATTTTATCCCAAGTTGTGTTAAAAGCAGAATTTTCATTTCGTATCTCAGATACAATTTCCTGTGGGAGAAAATAACAATGTATTAATTTAACACAATATTTTTATTTGTATAAATCAAGCTCTATGAATATTAAAATTAACTTTGTTAACCCTTACACGAGTCTCATCTAAAAAAAAAAAATTAAAATTAAATAAATAATTAAATAAATAATTAAATAAATAAATAAATAAACAAACAAACTTACCTCCATTGATAAGAGGTTCGAGTCCAGTTCATCAATCAGAAGGTTGAGTTCTACACAGGTAGTAGGACTCCAAGGAATAGCAAAGTTATCCCATCCATTTCGGCATAGTATTCCATTCTCAAGTGAAGTAGAAAGCGTGTTTGAAAAAGCCTGTGTGGTCGGTGCCTTTTATAAGGACTGGGTGTGTCATTTCCTGTGGAAATTCCCTGGGCAAACCTGTGCGTGTCTTAACTGAAAATGATGTGATGGAAATTCCCTGAAAATGATACAATGGCAGAGTTTATAAAGTGGGTGGGGCTTAGCAAAAAGTGGGCGGGGCTGAACAAAACTGGGTGGGGCTTAGTACAAAGTGGGCGTGGCCTAACAAAAGTGGGCGGGGCTTACCAAAAAGTGAGCGGAGCATAACAAAAAGTGGGCAGAGCCTACCAAAAAGTGTGTGGCACTGGAGGTGCTCAAACAAGAACATTGAAGGAGGTTTATCATTTTATCTTTGCTCAGTTAAAATATCTTGATAAAGAACCAAACTCAAACATCTTTTTGTTAATGTATTAGATGGTGATGGAAGTGGTAAGAGAATTAAATTATTTCCTTCGCATAAACAAATATTTGTAGGGTCATTGTTTGAGTGGTCTACTAAACAACAATGATCATTGATATTAAGAGTAAAAGGTTGAAAAGTCCACAAGGCCAAGGGGGTGTTAAGGGGAAATGAAGAAAATTGATGGTGAGAGGGAGCAAATATTCGTAGGATCATTGTTTGAGTGGTCTAATGAACAACATTAAGGATAAGAGTTGGTTATCCTTTGATATAGCTATTATGTCAAAAGGCCAAAAGGTTCGTAAAGATCAGGGTGGCAGAAATAGAGGTGTTTAGGGAAATGAGGGTGAGAGGAAAATTAACATGTAAGTGAATGGAGATTTGGGGTGTCCCAGGAACAACATTATTACACTACTTGCCTCACACCTAGCTCGGCTTCACGCTGTTGGAACCAAAGCTTTCAGAATCATTGGAATCTCCCGCGATGAAGCTAACTCTGAGGGCCTTTCACTTACTCACCGCAGGCAGGTTGGTTGGCTTTCTGTCTTCTACCAACTCCTCTCCGGCCTTGCTCCCCCAGCTCTCTCTGGGCTCTGTCCCCCAAATATTCCTGCAGGTCGTACAAGATCTGCCTGCAACCCTCTTATGGTTAAACTGCCAAAATCAAGACTCTCTGCTCACCTTCATTCCTCTTTTCTCCTGCCTCTGGAACAAACTCCCTCACTCTGTTCAATCCCACTCCTCCCTCCAGGTCTTTAAAACAGCTATTCACCACCATCTCCTATCTTCCCCCATCCAAAACCTTGATCTTTTCTACCCTCGCTAATTTCACCCCAAATTCACTTTTTTGAAATACCAACTTCCTTCCTGGAAGTCCTTGCAGTGTTCTCGTGTTTTATACTTCTCCCATTCCTCCCCCTCTTCCCACACCTCCTCCCCCCAAGCCCTCCCACAGAACTCCCGACGTCCCTGCTCTCAAATGTTGTGTTTCTGTGCTTCCCCTTCTCTCCTCATCTTGTCTACTGCTACCCTTATTATATGTTTTGTGTGTCTGTTTGATTTTTTGTGTGATAAATGTTAGCTCTTTCACGAGCCTCGATCCTGTATACAAAACAAAAAAAAAAAAAAAAACCTTTTAATTTGATTAGCAAGTATTTCATCACTCTATGAGCACCACACTTGCATACATTCCATCAATTCTTCCCGCATTTCATCCCCAGTTTCCCGTGTTCTCTTCTTAATATCACCCATTTCATTCTCCACTTCCTCTATTGTTTCCTTAACTTTCATCATATCCCGATGGCTCCCGAGATTTCCCCCTCTAATGTTACTTTAGTCGTCTCCATTTGCATTTTAATTTCTCATTTCTTTGAACCCAACATCTCTATTACGTCATCTACCCTCTTCGTCAGCTCTTCATGTACTGTTTTGCATTCGTATTTTGTTGCCACAACTTCCCGTTTTAATTCCTTCTGAGCCGCTTTTAGCTCGCCTATGACATCGGTATTCCTACTTACTTGTTCCCTTAATTCCTGTTGTCCCATCATCAGTTTCCACACCTCTCGCGTCAGTCCTTCTATCCACTCCCCCCCCCCCCCCCTACTCTGGCCGCGCTCTCCTTCAACTCTCGCTGGACACGTATCTCACACTGTTTCACCTCGTCACGCACCACCGTGACTTCCTCGCTCATCTTACACCAGATCTCCTCTCCCATCCTTTTAAAGTCACAGCTTGATTTCTCTCTCATTTTTTCATTTCACAGCTCGATTCCTCTCTCATTTTTTTTCATTTCACAGCTTGATTCTTTCCTAATTTTATCCATCCAATCACCCATTTTTTTCATTTCAATGCTTGATTCTTCCCTCATATTTTTTCATTTCACCTTGATTTTTCGCTCATTTTATTTATATGCACATAGTCCATGGGCTGAGTAGGGTTTACATGTACCCCTCCTCCCCCACAACTTCACTTCCCGGGTATGTCCATGTACCCCCCACCCTAGGGGTTAGGAAAAACCATGTTAACAGAAAAAAACTAATTCCCTCATAGTTTGACCTCTGGTGACCTCATTAGTGACCTCATTTGCATATAACACATATCGTTGTAAAGAGTGTCCCAGGACAAACATTTTGAGGGGTCATATGCAACCATAGGATGACGAGGTAAAAAGTTATGGCCATTTGAATTTCGCCTACCCCTAATTTTCGGAAATCACTGACACAGGGGGGGGTAACATCAAAATATGCGTGGGAGGTACCTTGGGAATGAGTTTTTTTTTCTGTTAACATGGTTTTTCCTAACCCCTAGGGTGGGGGGTACATGGACATACCCGGGAAGTTAGGTTGTGGGGGGGGGGGGTGCATGTAAACCCTACTCAGCCCACGGACTAACATCTATGTATGCGCTGAATTGCCTCATAAATAAATCCATATCGAACCGAGCCTGTACAGCGGGTTCAACAACTGCCACCGGCCCCGAGTGGGGAGTGACGCCATTATACCCACCCCCTTCGGCACCCTCATTAGCTCCATGGCCCATCTGCATGTTTAGGTCCTGGGCCATTAATTCATTCTCGTGCTCATAGTTCACACTTTCTACACCCACCGGAACATGCTCGTCTTGGCCCGCCATCGTCCGAATTTTAAAAAACAAAACATTTATTCATATAAAATTTTTTAGCACGCTCGTAATTTTGAGGTACGTGGAACGTATTTCAAGGTACGTGGAATTTTGAGGTACGTGGAATCACAATAGGTCCGAATATCCCACTCCTGACACCAATTTTGTTGCGGATCCCGGGTCTGTCGACATACTAAGGGTGGGGTTAAGACCCTGTTTCCCCACAGACACCGGTTCCAAGGGCCGTCGACCGCTACAAAACCTGCGGTCGGCGGGTTGCATAGCAACTCCAATCACCAATCCACCAATCATGGGTCGAAGGGTAATCGATCGTGACCCGGATACCTTGCGAGACCACGTGGCCGGGAAGACCGGGAATTGAACCCCTCCCGTTCCCACACCTTATTCCAATCAAGTGCGCTAAGTGGATCGCACGGTGTGGATTGCGGCTTTACCCTGCATGTTCTACGGGCCTAAATTATCAACCGTATTTGGTTTCGGACGATGCTGGGTCAATGGGGAAAAGGACGCACATGAGCAGGTCGAAAGGAAACAAAATGTACACGTCTTTTATTTACAATGGCACAGAAAAAAGGATGAGAAGCAGACTTAACAATTCTTACCTATCTTAATCCCAACATAGGCACCTGACACATTCGCACACACACAGGGAATGAATCACACACCGGTTATACTCATACTGGTGGATGGGCCGACGATAACTTGGGTCCGGCAGTTCCTGCGCGTGGCGCACAGATTGATCCGGCAGACAGCACGAAGGAGGATCGCACGGAGGATGACCCAGCACAGCGGACGACCCAGCATGGGTGAAGAACCAGCTTGGAGGAAGAATGAGGAGGGCAGCACAGACAAGTCAGCTCGTAGTACAGCCAGCTTGAAAGACGGACAAGGAGAGAGAGCCTGAAGAATAATCGGCACGGGCCTTTATCGGGTGGAATGTCCTTCTAGAAGGTATCATGGCCTCCCATTGGCCGAGGTTGGGCACGTGCGGTCAATCCCCCCCACCGCCTTCTGGAAGGTTCCACAACCTGCCATTGGCCAGTGATGGTCACGTGCGGTCATTCTCCCCACCTCTTTCTGGAATGTTTCATTCCCCTGCCTCTTTCTGGAAGGTTTCATTCCCCGCCTCCTTTTGGAAGTTTTCATTCCCCGCCTACCACTGTCGCGGTTGGTCACGTGGATTGTTTCTCCCAAACTATGAACCAACGTCTTCGTTCAACCATACGAGGGGTTGGAATCCTGCCTAACTCAACGTATATCTGCTTTAATTACTACACAATGGGAAGGGAGATAATCTTTACATTTAATGAGAAATAACTGACCACTGCAGGCTACATGTTGTCATGTAATTAACTAGAGGGGGTGTCCTTTTATAGCAAAACCGTAACAATATATATATATATATATATATATATATATATTGTTGCGGTTTTGAGTCTGTCAAGTGAGTTTAATAAAGGTTAAAGTCTGTCCCCCATAGTTAGTCACACAAGCAACATGTAGCCTCGCAATAGTATAGTTATGTCTTAGTATTTGTGAGCTTAGTTCCTTTCCAGTGTTAATTCTGCGTTGAGTAGGAGCCAGGAAAATAGGCCCCACTGCCACCGATCATCCTACGTCCGTAACCTCAATCCCTTTTGCATTAACGTTGGTTCATATTGGGCGAGTTAACACGAGGCAGGCAGAGGAGGATCGGGGCAGAGTCAAGGCGGAGCGGCAGAAGCAATGACGGTAAGCACGAGCTGCCAATCAGAGCTCAGAGGTGGTGGCGGTGGCGTGGCGTCAGAGGGGGT
This sequence comes from Myxine glutinosa, assembly GCF_964187855.1. Lineage (NCBI taxonomy): Eukaryota > Metazoa > Chordata > Myxini > Myxiniformes > Myxinidae > Myxine > Myxine glutinosa. The sequence goes on along the minus strand of NC_136261.1, from coordinate 286,514,349 downwards.
GGTGAGAAGAGTCGGGTGAGTTCCAGAAGGTTTGGGGGGCGTAGCTATAAGAACCGCTGCGCAAAAGCCCCCCGGAGGACTCGCCGAGGAGAGAGAGAGATAAAAGGACTTGCTGCGGGAGAGAAAGAAAACAGGACTTTGCTGCAAGAGAGAGAGAGAGAGATAAAGGACTCGCGTTGTGATGAACTTGACGAACTTGCACGAGAACGTGCGCGCTAACCAGCTCAGAGTGTATTGAAGAAGAGGAGTTGGCCGCTACATATACGTGGGTGCAGCCAGACGCGCTTAGAACGAATATAGCGCATTTGAGACGCGCGAGTGAACAAGGCTGAGTAACCGCCAGCCGCGCTAAAGTCAGCCATTAACCGTTCCGCAAAAATCATCTGCTTGTTCGAGAGATGCGCTACGAGTCCCTGCCTTCGCCTTCCACCATCTTCGCGGGACGTGCCGGGGACCGTGGAGAGCCAGACGGGAACCATCTCTGGACGCGTTGGGGGTCACCTGCCCATCTGCAATACCCTGTGTGAGTGTGAGACGGGCCCGTTGTCCCAAAGATAAGTTAAGACTGCTTAAGGATTGCTCTGTGTCTCTACGTCCTTGAACTGTATATACGTGTGAGAATAATTAAACCCATTTGTTCTTCCTTTCTTCTTGATTCAATCGTTCCTGTGGTTTCCTCATTTGACTAAGCGTGGCACGAATAAGATCGCTCCAATCGGGTTCCACGAAGTAAGACTGCGCGGACCACGTGTACGCAATCCGCTCGGCATACTCAAACCACACGTGGTTCGTGCGAGGCTTGTTTCCTCGCTCCCAGGGCAGCGCGGGGACTTAGGTAAGAGCGAAAAGTAGTCCCGAAACCCTACGCCGAGTGTGTCCGGGAGGGACGTAATAAGTCTCGGTTCCGCCAGGCCCAGTAAAGACAAGGGAATTAATCCCCCCTTGGTAAGGGTAAGAAGGCTGGCGTAGAGAACCATAACAATATATATATATATATATATATATATATATATATATATATATATATATATATATATATATATATATATATATATACATATATATATATATATATATATATATATATATATATATATACTCACACTAATGGAGCCTACCTGTCGCTTTGCTGAAAGACCAATATTGTTTGGGAGGGGATGAAAATTAGTTCACTGCAAACCAAGTTTTTATTTATTTATTATTTTTGCAAGTTTCAAAAGGACATTCAACTTTACTCTTGTTTATGAGTGCTTATTTTTTTGGAAATCACTGAATGTTATTTCCTGAACTCACTAAATGTTATTTCCTGAACTCACTAAATGTTATTTCCTGAACTTATTAAACGTTATTGTAAGAGTTTTAACATCATAAAATATTTTCTTGACTTGTCGTATTAACGCTTGATAATTTCCTTCCGCATCACGACTTGAACATTTTGAGATGAATAGGAAGGAACTCTAGTTTCATTGTGTTTTAATCTTAGTTTTTGAAAAACGATAAGCAACGTCAAACGAACCTCCTGGATCCTGAAACCAAATATTAACGGATTGATAAAGGCCGGTGTTGTGACTCCTATGAGGTCCATAATGAAACCAACTCTTGGGTTTCTTACAAATCTTTTGAACACAGTCATGACAACAACAGATGAAAACTGTACCAAACACACAAACAGCTGTGTAAAACACGTGTGTAAAGCTTTGATATTGGCCTCTTCAGTTGATTTACGACATTTTCGGACGATACACCAAGTTGAGTATATTGCACTAAATCCCGTTATACCGTACACAAAGTACAAGGTACAAACGGTATACATGCTGGGAAAATCAGAATTTCGACAGGATGACTTTGCCATGGGAGAAAATGCACAAACAGCGTCAGGAATCACCACGGTTGTGTTACAAAACACTAACTGTGTTGCAACCACAACAAAACTGATGCTTAACAACAACACAATTGTCTAAATTAGTGTTGCGAGTTTAAAAGCACCACCTTTGTTCGCTATCAAAGCCACATAACTGTATGGGTAGAAAATCGCCCAATGTCGGTCAACGTACATCAACCACATAGTAATAAACTGTTGAAAGTTTGATATGTGGAAACAAAACAACTGAAGCAAACACTCACTGAATGTTATTTCTTGCCGGGATAGAATTATACGACTTACGAGACTCGATATCCCCACGATTCCCCAAGAAGTATCAGCGATTGAAGCTAAAGTAATGTACAACAGCATTGGGGAATTAAATCTTCGGTAGAAACAAGCTGATATCACCGTGAAATTTGATAACACAGAAATGAACATAATGGCTGTAAAAATAATCAATAATAATCTTCCATTGTGCGGATTCATGCCTGAGATGTCCAGCTTCACCTTGAGTGGAAAAGAGCCAACAACATCCGTTGTATTCATACTTTCTGCAAACACAATACATTTTCATTTTTAAAGTTTCAAAGTCTACATAATCACCAGAATATGTATTTTTTATTAAGTTGCAACATTAATATTCTACTAATTAATTAATTTTCACTTCCTACCAAAACCTTTTCCCGTTCACATCCAAGTACATCCTTAGTGTTTAAATCATTCTGTCCGGTCCTCATGTGTGCATATATATATGTGTATCATACAAACACACAAGCAGACACTTCTAAAATTACATTATGATATAATGAAGAACAGCTGAACACAAAAAGGAGTTTTAATCTCATTTGGCTTTCTTACTTGTTTGAAAATGCCATGAAATGAGAATTATTTAAAGTATAAATTTCGACTTTCTTTCCTTCAAATGACAAAGCTTGAAGCAAAATATTCATCATGTACCTCGGCAAATGGTCATGCACAAGAACACAAATTTATTTTTATTTTTGAATGCATACTGAAATTAGATTCATTTATAAAGTTGGTCCGCTCGTTGCTTCAACACTGAAATGCTGCTGTCGTGTCAAGTATGAGGGCAGTAAATGGCCAAGGTACTCATGAAAATGTCAAATACTTGTCACAAAAGACAGTGGTGATCTTGAACATCCTCAGCAATCATTCCTGGCAAAAGGGGTCGACAAATTCAACACAGTCTATCTGAAAGGTGTTGTACCCATTGTCGAAGATTTTTAAATCAACGTGTACATGCAGACACACATAAACACTCACTGACATTGATTAACTGGGTATGAGGGTGTTTCAGTGTAAAATGTGGTTAATGAGAAAAACCACTGAGTGTTTCAGTGTTGAGCAGCCGTGTCACAGTCGTGCTGCTGTCAAGGCCAAGGGGGAGCCTCAAGGTCAACTCTGTCCCTGTCTGAACACGTGAAGTTCACCCAAGGTCCCAATAGCTTTTGTCCTCGACTGACAAATGCAAACATCTCACTGACAACACTTGCCCTATTATGATATGAATGTTACATCTTCAATGCTAAACGAAATAGTATAACATTTTAATATGGTCGTGAATTTGAATTAAAATGTTGGCAAATTAGTTACATGTATTTTGGTTAATAAAATGGTCTTAAACTGAATATAATTATGAATCCTCATGGAAAGGTAAATATGCCCTGGGCTCCAAGATGTCTGCAATTCCTCTCACTTGTACATGGCAACCTCCGATTTACTGCAGCATAATTCAAAACATTGCATCTGCTGTGGCCTCGACTGATGAGATAACCGAGTTGTGTGTTGAAGTATAAAAGTGAGACTCATTGTAAAAGCCAGGGAGAGAGAGATCCTGGCCTAAATGATGTTACTGTTCTGTACTTGATGTTCCTTTGATGTATTATTTGATGGTACTCTGAGTACCTTTGTATTTTTGGTATGTTCTTTCTTTGTAAAAGCCAGACTCCCTCTCCCGAGCATTAAAATATTCTTCAATGTAATCTCACGTAGAGGACAATCGATTTCACTACAATTGTGTTGACCGAATAATTATCTAAAATTAAATCCTCGACATGATGAATGGGAACACTGTTGAAGCATCAGGGTGATAGATTATAGATGGTTTGAGAATCAGGTGCAAGTAAGGAGACTCACAGGTGATTTGATGACCTCTAAATTATCCTATCTTGCTCCACCTGGAGATTTGTTGTTTGTTTGTTAAATTTGTTTGTTTGTTTGTTAAATACTAAAGCATTTACTGTCCGTCTTTCATCCTCTTCTTTAACAGCTACATTTATTCCCACATTATTGTAGGGTTGGCCAGCTGAAGCTTGGACCAAGTCTTTCATGAACCCGCTTGCCAGGCCTGACGTTCAGCTTTGGTTAGGGTAGGAATTTGGAAAATTGGCGAGGGTGCCGGTTCGCACAACTTGAACTGTTGATTTGTAGATATATCTGACATGAACCTTATAAATATCCAGGTCACTAACTTTAAGCTCCCCTACTCTTCACGAAGGACACCGTGGGATCTAATGTTCACCAACAATCGCCAGTAGACAAAAAACCCGCTTAACGTCCATTCGAGCGACGATGAATTCGATCGATGAATAACCCCTGCCTGTGAAACACCGAGATAACAGTTTATAGCTGGGCCAGGATTCAAATTCAGGATAGACGTCAGTGGTGAGTGGTCGTGCATACCTCTCGGCCATCCTGTCAGCCTGTTTTTGTCCTCTGAATAAGAAAATTAAGTCTTTTAGCCACAAATATAAAAAACGAGTATGATTGGGCAGGTAAAGTGCTTAAACTGTTGTGAATTTTTTTTAAATGCTAAAATAGATGTAAATGCACAAAAAAAGTATCTGTTACATCAATTTTCACTCTGACTCTATGTGGGTTGGTGTTTCCATCTTAACACTTTGTTTTGAATGTGGAAAACCAAGTTCAAATGCAACGTGCTGTATTAATTTGTCGGTTACTCTGTTTTAAACATAATATTTGTAAGGTACACTCTACATTGTCTAAAAAAGGTTCTTGCCTTTCCTGTGGAAGTTCACTGGCATCTCCTAATGGCATGGTCCTGCATGTAAGAAATGTACACGTTAACAAACTCATCCACGTGTATGAGATTACTTTTTAAAATCAAGTAACCGATTGTTATTTATTCTTCCCAATTAACTGTCATGACATGAATTTTTACATTTGCCATGGTGCAGGCAAGGTTCATCCTCTATTCATCAAGGACACATTGTGATCTTTAAATTACACCAAGTAATGCTGGCAGTCAAGCCACCCAGTTTAGTATCCATGTTGGAACCCATCTGTGGATCGGTCCCATCGGCCGATGGGTCTGCGCCATCTGCGGATGTGTTGTTCACCTTGAAGGAATGTGTTGACAGAATGGTGCTCTTCAATCAGGTACACAGTCTTTGGAATTACATGTGGTAGGAATTTAACAGAGATGATTTTTAAATGTTTTATTATCTATTTCTACCCATCTATTTATACATTTTGTCAATACATTTTGTAATTAACAGATACATGGCAGTTTTAGTAAAGCTTTACATAACATACTCAACATTCATACAAAACATTAGGTGTTCTTCTGATAATGGCGGAGGGGAATGGTGGCAGGGTAGAGAGTGGCAGGTGCTGATGATTAGGGTTAGGGTTAGGGTTAGGGTTGTTAGGGTTAGGGTTAGGGTTAGGGTTGTTAGGGTTAGGGTTGTTAGGGTTAGGGTTGTTAGGGTTAGGGTTAGGGTTAGTTGTTAGGGTTAGGGTTAGGGTTAGGGTTAGGTTAACTCATCCACCATTGATGCATACACATTCCTTCAAGGTGAACAACACATCCGCAGATGGCGCAGACCCATCGGCCGATGGGTCTGCATTGTCATTTCTCGTGCATCCACAGATGGGTCGCCAAACGGGTCAGACCCATCGGCCGATGGGACCGATCCACAGATGGGTTCCAACATCCAAACCAGCGGCACGCATTGATTGCTCACTGTGCCTATGAACACAAGGATGACAGTATATAGCTGGGTCGAGATTCTAACCTTTGCAAGACAGCTCCGAGGCGAGTTTGCATAAATCTGTCCACACCTTTGTGCCATATTTTATTCACAGACAAGCAAACAAACAGACCTCCATCCACCTTCGGTGGCAAAGGTAGTCGCAAGTACCCTGGTGGATAAAAGACAAATACATACTGAATACTTCGTGGAATTTAAATCTGGGTTTCTACAAACATCAGCCATCACTTCAGATGGGAACACGAAGCAAGACAATATGGTTTCATTTTCACTTACCTTAGTCCTTTCTTGTTCACATGTTTTCTTGATATATTTCATTCCCTTATATAAATGAGAACATGAATCAGAAGGGAATTGTGTTGTGTTATTTTCTGAAAAATGATGAAATCGCACTAATGTTGGTCAAAGGAGCCCAATCAAGCATGTGGACTCTCGAGTTTGAGTTGGCCTCTCAGGCATAATTAATGCAAAGTTAATTTTAATATATTTTATAACCTGCTATTCAAATTACCCATTACTCGAGATATTTGTAAACAGAAAAAAGAAAGCCCAAGTAATAACATCTCCATGTATTGGTCACAAAATATGAAATATTCCTCATACAAGTACAGGAAAACCACATGATGTGTAAACATTTTGAGGAGACCACCACCAAAACAATGACGAGGATTCAAACTTGTATTCACCAAATCACTGTTCAGAAGCACAACCAAGTGAGCTGAACGAGAGAACCTTGAATCATCTTTAGTATCACCAGATTCTCAAATAATAATTGAGATTATACAGAAAATCCTAAATAATCAAATTGATTTTCACCTCCTGCAGTTATTGCCTTGTAATGTTACTTATTAAATGGTCAAAGTCCTTCTGACAAATATTGCTGCCCGAGATCCTTCAAATTAATGTACTTGAAAGAGAATTTGTGGGTTTTTTTCGATAAAAGATTCTCTTGTGGAGGAGAAAATGTAGATATGTTCAAACTGGAATTATTTAGCTACCTTGAAGCATTTGGTAAAACGCATTGGTTTATAGTGTAAAACCGACTCCAACAACTTCAGGTAAGTGAGCTCAAAAGGATGTTTATTTTTTGGCTTGCATATGCTTGTCCAACAAGGCGTCTCTCTTACAAGTATCAATCAATCACCCACACCCACTCACGGAAATGCAAACTATCCACACAAACACATCATCAATTCAAATAAAAGCACGTAACAACCAAACATAATATTTTCCCCCCTTTCCAGCACAGATTTCAGGTGTGGAAGGAGGTTGCAAAGTCCCGCAGGTAGTCAGGATGCTGTCAAAACCGTGCTGGCCTGCACGCTGTGGAATCCATGTGGGTTCTGCTTCAGACACAACATGATCAGCTCCCACATCCTCCCTCCCCCACCCTCATAGGTCACAGCATCTATACCTGGGGGCCAGAACACAGTTCCTAATGGCCAAAGGATACTGGCTGAGGATCCAGAGGCGGCAATTTGCACAGATGGCTTGCATGCCCCCACTATACGTTCTGGAGCTGAAATGTGGCTGGACCCAGCCGGTGATTGAATATCAGCATGGAAGACCAGAAGGGATGAAGCTTGTTGATAGAATGGGCCGCTTATCCCTGACCAAATCTGAGAAGTACATGCCAGGTGGCTTCACGCTGCGAGCTCCGTCAAACTGCTGCTCCATGCGATGTTGGTGCTGGTGTGAACCGAATCATGGTGCGAACCACTTGTGTGGGAGGGTGAGTGTTTGGTGCACATGGTCTATCCAGTGTATAGTTCTATCCAGGCAGTTGCAGCTCTCACCCCAAAATAAGTAGCACTGGTGAACCCCTTGTGGTGGTGTGCTCGGATGTCATTGATAAATGTTTGATCAACCCGCTCAACCCACTGCCTCCTGGATCTCCCCCACTGGCTTGTGGGTGGGAAACGGCCGTGCATATGTGCTTGATCCCCCATCACTGAAGAAAGTGGAGAATTCAGCAGAGATTATCTGTGGCCCATTATCTGTTGTAATGACCTGAGTTAACCCTCAATGGGAGATGATAGTGCGCAGGATGTTGATTATGAACTGGGAGGTCATTAATTTCACCAAAAAGACTTCTGGCCATTTGGAATGAAGATCACGGATGACCACAAGGTAGGGCAGGTGTGCTCAGGGTTTAGATGGCCACGATACGCGGTTGTAGGGGTGACTGGCCGGTTTTCCTGCTGAGCAGGTGGGCTGCACAGTCCATGACCATTACCTCAACATCGTGGTCGATACCACACCAGCACACAAGCACCCGGAACTGCTGCTTCAATCTGATGATACCCATGAGTCCCTTGTGTGCCATATCCAGCACTTGTGCACGCAGAACCCACAGTGCGACTGTGCAAGGACTTTTGTATGCATAATTGAGGCTCGGGTAAGAGTTAGCACATTAAACATGGAAACATGCACGGTCACATAAAACATGCAATAAAAAGAGCGGGAGGCAAGAGGGGAGAGAGAGGAAAGCATACAAGCAAAACAACAGTAGAGAACAGGGACATCGGTAGATCTCTAGAAGGGAGAGGGCTGAGGGGAGGCGGGGAGAGGTACATGGTATAAAGCAAATGAACACCACCAGGAATTTCAGGAATAAAGTCAGAGATTGAAAGAGGTGGATTTGGCGTGTTTTAACAGGGGAAGAAAAGATCAAAGTTTTGGATGGTCACGAGATATGTGGATGAAAGCTTTGTACGTGGTGAGGAGCTGTGAAGTGATCAGAAAGAACTTCGCACGACAGAGGGGGTCCAGTCGGCAATTGGATTTGGAGGCCAGCTTGGAAATGTGGTTTTCCTGGGAAAGATCATGGCAGATAGTGAGACCCAAAAGCTTGAGTGACAGAACTTCTTCAAGAAGATTGTTGAGAAAGTAGATGGGAGGGTTTTCCAGACGGTATTTTCGGAGAGACAAAGTGAGAGTGTGAGATTTGTCAAGATCGAAAGACATGTTCCACGTGTTTGACCAGTTTGTGATTATGACATCATAGGTTTGTTGGCCAAAGTGTGCATTTCAAGGGTTGACAAGTTCGAGTACAAATATGTCAAATTATGACATCATAATTACTACACTCATCGTTAACAACACTTATTCCCCATGTGGAGTTCTTAACAATGAGTCATACTTCAATTTTTTCCATGGAGCGGTTTTGGAGATATAGAGGCGTAACTGTTTTCAGTATTTCCAAGATGGCGCCTGTACCACATGACCTATTACATCATAATTATCATTGCAATATTCTACAGAAGGAGGTGATCCTATGGTGAAAATTTAGTGTCCATCGGACCGACAGTTGCAGAGAAAATGGATTTTAAAAATGCAGACATGTACGCCAAACATACACACTTTCGCAACCGAAAACCTAACCATGCTTTTCGCTTTGCGAGCGCAGGGTAATAATGACCTCGGACAAAGACCTTTTATAAAGCCATGGGTTGAAGCCCTGTTTGAGAATGCCAATCCCCTCCCCGTTTCAAGCCTTCAAACCCCCTTCCCCTGTCCAAATGTCACAGTCGCCTGTCCAACTCAAAATCCCACGAGATATGCGGAAAAGACGTGTCCATGTGCAGCTCATGGCCCATCAACGTCACCTGTCCAACTCACAGACACAATCCCACGAGATATGGCGAAAATATATCTACCATATAAAGCACAATGTGTGTGTGTGTTTTTGTGTGTGTTTGTGTGTCTGTCCCCCTTCATAAGGATAGGTCTTAAAGGCTTTGAGTCGTGCTTTCGGAGGGATTTGAGTGGGGGGTTTTAAGGGGAAATCTTTGAACATGACTGTGTCAACCGGTTAAAAGACCTAAAAGACTCTGAGGACCCAAAAGACCCCAAGGACCCAGAAGACCCCGAAGACCCAATGGACTCCAAACACCCAAAATACCCTGTAGACTGTTAAAGACACAAAATATAATGATGACCCAGAAGACCACAAGGACCCAAAATACCCCAAGGATCCAGAAGACCCCAAAGATCCAATAGACTCCAAACACCCAAAATACCTTGTAGACTGTTTAAGACACAAAAGACCATGACGACCCAGAAGACCCCAAGGACCCAGAAGACCCCAAGGACTCTGAAGACCCAAAATACCCCAAAGGCCCAAAATACCCCAAATACCCAAAATACTGAAAAGACCCTGAAGACCCAATGGACCCCCAACGACCCAAAAGACCCCGAATAACCAAAACACCCTGAAGACTGTTCAAGAACCAAAGGACATCAAAGATCCAAAATACTGAAAAGACCCTGAAGACCCAATGGACTCCAAAGACCCAAAATATCCAAAAGACCCTGAAGACCCAATGTACCACAAACACCCAAAATATCCGGAAGACACAAAAGACCCCAATGATCCAAAATAATCAAACAACCCCAAGGACCCAAATGACAGAGGACCCAAAAGACCCTAAGGACTGAGAAGACCACCAAGGACTCTGAAGATCCAAAATACCCCAAAGACCCAAAAAACAAAAAGACCCTGAAGACCCAATGGACCCCAAACACCCAAAATACCCCAAAGACCCAAAAGACCCTGAAGACCCAATGGAACACAAACACCCAAAATACCCCGAGGATTCAAAAGACCCAAACAATTGTTACGTGGTCCTCCCGGTGACTACCTGGTCTCAGTGACCCCCGGACCGTGAGAGGAACTCCGCCAGAAAGATCTATTATTTATGCTCTTTCATAACGCATAAATCTGAATTCCATCCAATAAGAAACCCCACACCAAGGATCCGGAATAATCAATGATATATTCCCTGAGCAATCAACAACCATCCACAATCAGCAATCAATAGTACAAAGATGTAAACTCATCTATAATAACTCTAAGATGGCCATCTTATACATTCCTCACGTGAGCCCCACTCCCGACTCCTTCCATGGTCAATGTCTCTCTCAATGTCTCCGTACTCCGGTAGTTCGATCTCTGCACGTGGGCGGTTGAACGGACCCTTCCTGACGTTCTTTCACCGGGCACGTCCCGTACCGGGAACAACGGCTGCAGCGCGCACCTCCTGGCCAAGCAAAGCGGGTACAGCAAAGCAGGTAAAGCAACACGCGGCTTGCCCAGCGCGCGCGGCCCAAGGTGCGACCTGTACGCGGCCTTGTAGACGGTGAGGCAAACTGTGCCAGCTGCTTGGTTCCGTGCACGAACCCACGGCGACTTGACGTGTCAAAGGGTAGTTACACGTCCCGGTAACTCCTCTCGCCAGATGGGCTTTTAAACGCCGATTCTGTTACGTTGCTCAATCGATACCGCTCGCGTCCGAGCTCGGCGAGGAAGAAGAAGAATCGTCGCTTCTCCAGGACCTCGTGTCTTTTCTTCTTCCGTTTCCGGTCTCCTTTTTCCCAGAAGGGCTCCTGACCCTTTAATCACAACAACCTTTAATCGAGTCCACATTGATAAGCAAAGACCTGAATAGTAATTCACATACATTCACATAAATATGTAACACAATCCAGAGGACCAAAATGATCTAGAGGATCCAAAATACACCAAGGACCCAGAAGACACCAAGGACCCAGAAGACCCCAAGGACACAAAATACCATGAAGACTCAATGGGCCCCAAACACCCAAAATACCATGAAGACCCCGAAGACACTGAAGACTGTCAAAGACTGGAAATACTCCAAAGACTCAAAAAAAAACAAGATCCTTAAAGACCCAATGACCCCGAAGACCCTTAATGACCCAGAAAACACAATAAACATCCTGAATGCCCAAAAGACACAAAAGACACAAAATACCCCAAACACCCAAAATACCCCAAACACCCTTAAATACCCCAAATACCCTTAAATAACCTGAAGACCCAAATTACCCCAAAGACCCTTAAAGATCCTGAAGACCCCAAGGATCCAAATGACCCAGAGGACTTAAAAGGCCGACAAGACCTTGAAAACCCAAAATACCCCGAAGACACCAAGACCTTCAAGATCCAAAAGACCACAAAAACCCAAAAGAACCCGAAGACCTAAAGTTTTTTTTTTTTTTTTTTTTTTTTTTTTTGTATACAAGATCGAGGCTCGTGAAAGAGCGAACATTAATCACACAGAAAGACAAACAAGATGGGGAGAGAGGGGGAAGGACACAAACGCAACATTTGAGAGCAGGGACCGAGAGACATGGAGACATCGAGAGATCTGTGGGAGGGAGAGGGCTTTGGGGGGGAGGCATGTGAAGGGGGGGAGGCATGTGAAGGGGGGGAGGCATGTGAAGGGGGGGGGGGTGGGAGAGGTATAAACATATGGACACTGCCAGGATTTCCAGGAAATAAGTTGGAATTTCAAACAAGGTGGATCTGGGGTGAATTAGTGGGGGTAGAAAAGATCAAGGTTATGGATGGGGGAAGATAAGAGATGGTGGTGAACAGCTGTTTTAAAGACCTGGAGGGAGGAGAGGGATTGAAGGGAGTGTGGGAGTTTGTTCCACAGGCGGGAGAAAAGAGGAATGAAAGAGTGAAGGTGAGCAGAGAGCCGAGATTTCGGCAGTTTAACCAACAGAGGGTTGCTGGCAGATCTTGTGCGACCTGTAGGAATATTTGGGGGACAGAGCACAGAGAGAGCTGGGGGAGCAAGGCCGGAGAGGAGTCGGTAGAAGACAGAAAGACCACCTACCTGCCTGCGGTGAGTGAGTGAAAGGCCCTCAGAGATAGCTTCATCGCGGGAGATTCCAATGATTTTGAAAGCTTTGGATTCAACAGCGTGAAGCCGAGCCAGGTGTGAGGCAGGTGCACCAGCCCATAGGGGAGAACAGTATTCCATTGAGCTGCGGATGAAAGCCTTGTAAGTGGTGAGGAGCTCAGGTGTGCCGAGGAAGGACTTCGCACGACGGAGGATGCCCAGTCGGCGACTGGCTTTGGAGGCCAGCTTGGAAATGTGGTTTTCCCAAGAAAGATCATGGCAGATAGTGAGACCCAAAAGCTTGAGTGACAGAACTTCTTGGAGAGGATTGTTGAGAAAGTAGATGGGAGGGTTGTCCAGTCGATCTTTTCGGAGAGACATAGTAAGAGAGTGAGATTTGGCAGGATTGAAAGACATGTTCCACTTGTTTGACCAGTCTGTGATTTTGTCCAGGTCTTCAGAGAGTGAGGAGGCTGCAGACTGCCGATCTGAGGGAAGAGGAATGGAGCGGCAGAGAGTGGAGTCATCAGCAAAGAGATAGAGAGGATTTTCCAGAGAGTCAGAGAGATCATTGATGAAGACCAGAAAAAGCACAGGGCCCAGCACACTTCCTTGGGGAACTCCAGCCTGAACAGGAAGGGGAGATGAGAGAAATCCATTACCCAAAGTTACCCAAAGGCACATGAAGACCCCAGATACCCAAAAGACCCCAAGACCACAAAGACCCTGCAGACCCAAAACACTCTGAAGACTGTTAAAGACCCAAATGACCACAAAGACACAAAATACTCCAAAGACCCAAAATACCCCCAAAGACCTTTAAATACCCTGAAGACTGAAAAGATCGAAAAAAAAACCTAAAAGACCGAAAATATCAAAAAGACCCAGAAGACCGAAAAGACCCCGAATACCCAAAATACCCCATAGACCCAAAATATCCCGTATACCCTTAAAGACCTGAAAGACCCCAAAGACCCAAACAATCCAAAAGACCCCGAGGACCCAGTGGACCCCAAATTAGCCCTAAGACACAAAATACCATGAAGATCCTTAAATACCCCAAAAATCCAGATCGAGGACCCAAAATACTCGAATGACTCAAAACACCTAGAGGACCCAAAAGACTCAAATGACCCAAAAGACACCGAAGACCCAGAAGACCCAAAAGCCACAAAAGACCCTGAAGACACTGAAAACCCCAAGGACCCAAATGACCCAGAGGACACAAAAGACACCAATGACACAAAAGACCCCAAGGACTCCGGAGACCCAAATGAAGAGTAATTATGCCTCTTACATTGGAATTGTAGATGGTGGCTTGCAAATTGAGCCTCAAGGTCAGTGTACAGAAGTGGTATTTTTTAAATCACAATAAATACAAGGCACAGGGAGGTGAAATTTGCTGCACATGCTGTACAATGTGCGCAGGGTAAAACGAGTGTTCATTTACGTCTGTAGGATGTCTAACAAATAAAAATGATATCGGCACACCTGACACTAGGCCCAGACTTCAGCCTTTAGCATGCTCACGTTGCTGTACCGTAAAAAACTGTTCCAACCCGTCATTTTTGACGGGCTTTATACTACTGTGACAACAAACGACACGAAACCAATTATCTTCTTCCTAATTCGTATATGCACATCGTTAAAAGTAAATAATTACTTCAGACAAATTTCAAACGTTATGTACCGGTATTTGATCTCTGCTTGAGAGAATGCTACATAGATATTTGGGTGTTGTATAAGTTAACAGATTGCTGTCTTGATCGGCACAAAATCCTTTTAATTGTCACTTTGGTAGTTTTACAATGAAGGAAACACGTAACGGTAGTGCATAGCAATTGTGAATAAGACAGCTCCGTGGTGTCTTTGGCTTCGCATAGCACGAGCAGTGAACAATAACATGTTTGAGTCTGTCTTCAAACCTCCTCACCACCCGCAGTCGTCAACCAGACATAACACCCTCATCCCCCTTTATTCCCGTTCTTCAAAGCAAAAGGGTAAATTGTTATATCGCCATTACATATGTATTAATTAATGTAACAACAACTCAGGCCATTGGTGACGTCACGGAAAGCGCGATCAAAACAGGAAGTTGATGTCCGACAGGCCATGGTTTTTTATGGTCGGTCGTTTATTTTTCGGTGTAATATTTTCATATGTGATTATGAGTAGCCTTGAGGTTAATTAATAAATCATCTAATATTACTTAATCTAATAATATTAGTTAATATTAGTTAATATTAGTTACTCTAACTAATAGTGTTAATAAATGATCGTAAATTAATTATAATCTTCATGAAGCATCTTAAATACAAGTATAATTGTGGATGGAGTCAGTGCAACTGCCCAACCAATCGGTGGGAAGGATTGTCACACACACACACACACACACACACACACACACACACACACACACACACACACACTCACACACACACACACACACACACACACACACACACACACACACACACACACACTATTATAAAGATTAATATTGTAAAGCACTGTAAAGATGTCTCTTTTCAAGGGTTGACAAGCTCAAGTACAAGACCAGGTTTCCTCAGGTCTACCCTCAGGAGAGCCAGGAAACAATATCTCTCCACTCTCAAGAATGAACTCTCAAACCTGTCTCCTTCCTCCGAATCCTGGTGGCGTCTGGTCAAATCTGTTTCTGGTGTTTGTTCCCCCTCCATCTCCTCCATCCCCTCAAATGGCTACACAGTTGACACCGCACGTGACAAAGCCGAATGCCTCAACTCTGTGTTTGCCTCAAAATCTTGTGTCCTAAACACATCTCTCTCTGTACCCACCTTACCCAGTCGAACCCAGCTGCTCCTGGACTCTGTGTCCTTCTCTCCTGACAAGGTGGAGAGGTTTCTGTCAATCCTCGACTATGATTCTGCAACTGGACCAGACGGCATCAGCCCACTGGTCATAAAATCCTGCTCTTCTGCTCTTTCACGCCCTCTCTCTATTCTCTTCACCCTCTCTTTTCCGCAAGGTCATCTGCCATCAGCTTGGAAATCAAACCAATATTACCGCTTTACACAATAAAGGTGCAAAAAACAGATCATTGCAACTACAGACCAATCAGCCTGCTTCAAATTATCAGCAAAGTCATGAAATCCATCATTGCTTCGGATATCAAATCCTTCCTCTTCTCCAATGACTTGATCTCTGAGCAGCATTTGGTTTCATACCAGGTCATTCTACTCTGGACATGCTGCTTCTGCTGTCTCAACAATAGATGGAGGTCCTCAATGCCAAACAGGAAATCAGAGCTGTCTCCCTTGACATATCACGTGCCTTCGATTCGGTCTGCACCCCACACTGCTCACCAAACTCTCCTCCTATGGTATCCATGGAAATCTCCACGCATGGCTCGCTGACTCCCTCTCCTGTCATAGTCAATGCGTGGCTCTAAATGGAATTCTCTCAACTCCTCTTCCTGTCCCTGCTGGAGTTCCTCAAGGCAGTGTTCTGGGCCCTGTGCTTTTTCTGGTCTTCATCAATGATCTCTCCGACTCTCTGGAAAATCCCCTCTATCTCTTTGCTGATGACTCCACTCTCTGCCACTCCATTCCTCATCCCTCAGATTGGCAGTCTGCAGCCTCCTCACTCTCTGCAGACCTGGACAAAATCACAGATTGGTCAAACAAGTGGAACATGTCTTTCAATCCTGACAAATCTCACACTCTTACTATGTCTCTCCGAAAAGACAGACTGGACAACCCTACCATCTACTTTCTCAACAATCCTCTCCAATAAGTTCTGTCACTCAAGCTTTCGGTCTCACTATCTGCCATGATCTTTCCTGGGAAAACCACATTTCCAAGCTGGCCTCCAAAGCCAGTCGCTGAGTGGTCATCCTCCGTATAAGAAGTCCTTCCTTGGCACACCTGAGCTCCTCACCACATACAAGGCTTTCATCCGCAGCTCAATGGAATACTGCGCTCCCTCTGGGCTGGTGCTCCTGCCTCACACTCAGCTCGGCTTCACGCTGTTAAAACCAAAGCGCTTTTTTTTTTTCAGATCTGCGGAGGGTGAAGATGCTGCTGCCTGCTGATCTGAGGGTTGAGATATGGAGCGGCAGAGAGTGGAGTCATCAGCAACAAGATAGAGAGGATTTTCCAGAGTTTCGGAGAGATTATTGATCAAAATTAGAAAAAGCACAGGGCCCAGAACACTGCCTTGAGGAACTCCAGCAGGGACAGGAAGAGGAGTTGAGAGAATTCCATTTAGAGCCACGCATTGACTATGACAGGAGAGGGAGTCAGCGAGCCATGCCTGGAGATTTCCATGGATAAATATATTTAAATACAAGCTTTACAGGCTTGACCCATGTAACACATGAGATACCCCAGAGGCAGACAATGCTTACCTACTCTCGCAAGATGTACATTGTGGCAAATTTGGACAACCATACTTTTGTCTGCAAACATTAACCAATAAATTTGGCAACCGAACATGAGGATTGTTCGATTCATTAATGCATCATTGATCACCTCTCCTGATTAATCACCTCTCCTCTCCTGATTCACTTCTCCTGATTCATTAAACCGTCAGATTCATTAATTGTATCAAAACATCGGTGACCTGATCACACAATCAAATCGGTGACTTTTACTCACATAGATCACATAAATCATGTAAGTTTAAATTCCGTTTACAATTTAATAAAACTGCATCGTCATTAAGACACAACCAGATGAGTTTAGTAGCACCAACGACGATAATAATAATAAAGCATCTCGGCATTTCTAAAGGAACTTACCTGTCTGACCAGGGTACAGAGCAAAAATGAGAATGATAAATCAATCCGTCCGAATCTCACATCAGCCAACTACGATTAAATCTCCCGTTTTTCTGACGAGGACTACGTGCTCTCGCGTTCGAGAAAGATAAAATGGCGGCAGCATTCTGAACATGCCGGATGTGACATATGCGAGGTAACTCCGTCAGTATTAAGCCAGATGTGACATAAAGAAGGTAATTTCCACGAGCATAGAGTTATATTGTACACGAGAGGGCATACATACCACATGGCCCCGTGCCGACAAAGACGACCGGCAGCCATGTTTTTGGGGGGCAAAATTTGTTGACAACGTACATGTACATGGACATGACCTAGTTGTGTCGCGAATATTTTCTCGTGGCAAGATGCCGAAAAGTTGTGTCTGCTACGGGGGCACAAATCTTAGCAACCAGAAGATTGATGTTAGTTTTCACAGGTGAGGACTCTGTCTGTGTTTTTTTTTTAAAGTATACATTTTGGTCAGAATTTGGTCAGATTCATTGAGAGTGACGGACAGGCATACAACAAGAAGCAGGGCTGTATGGCTCTCTTTTATGTCAGGTGTCCATCTCAGGCTTTTTGACCAAAAATATATTTGTACATTTTCCATGGGCAGTACCATGTTGAGACCCTGTTATGTAATGGGGTTCCATCAATCCAGACTACCATCACAAGGTCAATTCTAAAACATGCCTGTAGCAACGTCACATGTGCAGCCTCAACAAAATCCAACAATCTGCTTTGAATTTTTGTTAGGTCCTGCGTAGAATGGATGTGGTGTTTGTTTGTTACTTGCAAAATCGAAGATTTTTCAAGTATATTGGTCGGTTCCGTTTGTGGTTCTGTCTGTTTGTCTGTCTGTTTGTCTGTTTGTCACCGGCCTACAGGTCACAATTCCAAACCGATCGTAACGAAACTTCACCGCGTTGTATAAGTCGTCCCAATTGAGGAGCCTATTGATTTTGAGGTCAAAGGTCATCTGGAGGTCAAATTTCTAAAATCGACATTTTAAATCCGATTGACTTGAAAACTGAATAGCATTTGTGTATTGAGACATTAAATTGGGAAATGAACTATTTTGAGGTCAATATGTCAAAGGTCAACTCAAGGTCAAATTTTATACATCATCCATTTTCATCTAAAAAGCCATCAATTCTCAACCGATTGACTTGACAATTGAACAGCATTTGCATATTGAGTCCCTAAATTGGGAAACGTACTATTTTAAGGTCAAAAGGGCATAGGTCAACTCAAGGTCAAACTCCCAAAATCATCACTTTTCATCTGAAAAAACGTCAATTTTTATCCGATTGACTTGGAAATTGAACAGCATTTGCACATTGTATCATTAATAGGAACACCAACTATTCTTTTTAGGTCAAAAGGTCAAAGGTCAACTGGGTCAAACTTCCAAAATCATCAATTTTCATCCCATTGACTTGAAAATAGAACAGCATTTGTGTATTGCCTCACTGAATTGGGAAGCCAACTATTTTGAGGTCAAAAGGTCAAAGGTCAACTCTAGGTCAAACTTCCAAAATCATCAATTTTCATCTGAAAACCCATCAATTTTCATCCGATTGACTTGAAAATAGAACAGGATTTGTGTATTTCCTCACTGAATTGGGAAACCAACTATTTTTGAGGTCAAGCAGTCAAAGGTCAACTCAATGTCAAACTTCTAAAATCATTTTTCATCTGAAAAATCGCCACTTTTCTTCCTGTTGACCCAAGCTTTGATCAATATCGCAATTTTCAATCTTTTTTTATTTTTTTTTTTTGTATACTGAATCGAGGCTCGTGAAAGAGCTAACATTTACTTCACAAACAAATCAACCAGACAAACAAAATATATAAAAAGAGGGAGCGGAAAACAAGATGGGGAGAGAAGGGGAAGCACACAAACACAACATTCCGGGGGTAGAAAAGATCAAGGTTTTGGATGGGGGAAGATAAGAGATGGTGGTGAACAGCTGTTTTAAAGACCTGGAGGGTGGAGTGGGATTGAAGAGAGTGAGGGAGTTTGTTCCAGAGACGGGAGAAAAAAGGAATGAAGAAGTGAAGGTGAGCAGAGAGTCTTGATTTTGGCAGTTTGACCATAAGAGGGGTGCAGGCAGATCTTGTGCGACCTGTAGGAATATTTGCGGGACAGAGCCCAGAGAGAGCTGGGGGGGCAAGGCCAGAGAGGAGTCGGTAGAAGACGGAAAGACCACCAACCTGCCTGCGGTGAGTGAGTTAGAGGCCCTTGGAGTTAGCTTCATCGCGGGAGATTCCAATGATTCTGAATGCTTTGGTTTCAACAGCGTGAAGACGAGCTAGGTGTGAGGCAGGAGCACCAGACCAGAGGGGAGAGCAGTATTCCATTGAGCTGTGGATGAAAGCCTTGTATGTGGTGAGGAGCTCAGGTGTGCCAAGGAAGGACTTCACACGTCGGAGGATGCCCAGTCGGCGACTGGCTTTGGAGGCCAGATTTGAAATGTGGTTTTCCCAGGAAAGATCATGGCAGATAGTGAGACCCAAAAGCCTGAGTGACAGAACTTCTTGGAGAGGATTATTCAGAAAGTGGTTGGGAGGGTTGTCCAGTCGGTCTTTTCGGAGAGACATCGTAAGAGTGTGAGATTTGTCCGGATTGAAAGACATGTTCCACTTGTTTGCCCGGTCTGTGATTTTGTCCAGGTCTGCAGAGAGTGAGGAGGCTGCAGACTGCCAATCTGAGAGATGAAGAATGGAGCGACAGAGAGTAGAGCCATCAGCAAAGAGATATAGAGGATTTTCAAGAGAGTCAGAGAGATCATTGATGAAGACCAGAAAAAGCACAGGGCCCAGAACACTGCCTTGTGGAACTCCAGCCCGAACAGGAAGAGGAGATGAGAGAAACCCATTCAGGGCCACACGTTGACTACGACTATAGAGGAAGTCCGCCAGCCATGCGTGGAGATTTCCATGCAAATTTTAGGTGTGATTTCCATTTTAGGTGTATATTTGTGCTCATACATAGAATCGGGACATTGCCGGTGGAGCCGCAGCCAGCTACAGCACCAGCTGGCATAGCAACACTCATCACACGAGGCAGGACGAAGGCCGCCGATTGGCAGGAGCAAGGAAGGACTGGTGATTGGCCAAGGGAGGGGCAAGAAGAAATGGACAATTTTCTGTATCAATGGAAAACTTTCACTGAATTCAACCACCAACTATTTTTGAGGTCAACATAGGCCAAAGGTCACCATCTTTGCCAAATTTCTAAAATCCTCAATTTTCATCCGATTAACTTTACATTTGAAGAGGACTTGCATATCTGGTCACTTAATTCAACCACAAATTATATTTTTGGTGAACATCGGCCAAAAGGTCAACCTCGGCCAAATTTCTAAAATCCTCATTTTTCATCCAATTGGCTTGAAATTTGAAGAGGACTTGCATATCTGGTCACTGAATTCAACCGCGTATTATATTTTAGGTAAACACAGGCCAAAATGTCAACATAGGCCAAATTTCGAAAATCACCAATTTTCATTTGATTGACTTGAACTTCTCAGAGGATTTATACATACTAGGGCATGCCCGTACTATATATATATCTAAAATTATATCCCCCCCCCCTCTATTTACATGAAATGGTTTGGTCCAAAGCGAACGGCTTGCGAGTACGGTGACAATCCCCCCCCCCCCCTCTATTTACATGAAATGGTTTGGTCCAAAGCGAACGGCTTGCGGAGTTTGGTAAAGACAAATCGCAGTTACGATGAATCGCAAATTAGTTTTAATTAGTTTTAAAACATAGTTTAACGGCAACATAGTTTGCCAACGTGAAATAAATGAATACGCTCTCAAATGTGCCGTCCGAGGCAGAGTCTGTTCGCCACGTTCGGCACACGTGATAGCTCGCTGCTCTCTGATTGGTTGAATCGTTTTTTGGACATAGCTCGGTAACTACTTCTCCAATTAATATGAAACCTTGAAAAGGCACATCCTCAGGTCCCCAGCAATATACCTGGCAAGTTTCAAGTATATCGGACCCGTGGTTGTCGAGAAACAGCGGTCACAGACATACAGACATACAGAGATTACTGGAATTATAGATAGATGGTCACTGAATTCAACCACCATCTATTTTTAGGTCAACATTGGCCAAATTTTTTAATTTAGGCAAAAATTTAGGCCAAATTTTTAATATCCTCAATTTTCATCCGATTGACTTGAAATTTGAAGAGGACTTGCATATCTGGTCAATGAATAGTCGTGGTGAAGGAGACAAAGGTAGAGAAGTTGTCTCTGTAAATAACAGCCACGCCCCCACCCCGAGAGGAGCGAGGAAATGACTGCAGGGTGTATCGAAGTGGGGTGAGATCAGCACATCTCGCTTCGTCGCCACTGGGTCAGAGCCACGTTTCGGTCAGAAAAGCACGTCGATATCGTTATCTTGAATAAAAGAGGTAATTTCGGTTCGCTTTTCAGGACTACTTACAGACTGAGCATTGAATAAGGCGAGAGACAGGTCAGAACGGTGTTGTTCTACAGCAGGGGTGGCGAACCCGCGGCTCGCGAGCCGCATGTGGCTCTTAGCCAGCTCTTGTGCGGCTCAGGAAGGGGTGCTCTATCGGTGCATGTTTTTACATTTTAAAATGTATTTCTATAATAAAATCAAAATGCATTAGAATATTTGACTATACTGCCAATAAATTTGACAATATTTAAAAAATAAAAGATAATTTTGTGGTAATATGTTTGACAGAAATCTCCCACTAGTCATGCATGAGCCCAAACATGAAACACACTTTCGCGCGTAGAAACACACTTGCGCACGCAGACCCGGAAGTTTGTTAGCTAGGCTAGCACTAGCCCAGCGGCAGTGACCGAATCGCCATGGCAGAGTCAGGAAAACGTAAAGCTAATCACAAATATGAAGAGGAGAACAGGGCATTTTTTCCTGAATGGGAGGAATTGTATTTTTTTACGGAGCGAAATGGAAAACCCTTGTGCTTGATTTGCCAGACTGCACTGTCGCATTTTAAAGCTTCAAACCTGGAGCACCATTTAACCTCACTCCATGATAACGTGGCCCGGGATTTTCCCAAAGGCAGTGAACTTCGCAAGCACAAGGTAAATGCATTGAAACGTCAGTCAGAGAAGCAGACTCAGTTTTTTCGGAAATTAGCGAAGCACTCAGAGACGGTCACATTCGTATCATATCAGTTGGCATGGAACATTGCTCGAGCTAAAAAGCCATACAGTGAAAGGGAATTCGTGAAAACGTGTCTCAGAGATGTTATTGCCATCCTCACTCCTGAAAATGACAGTTTGAAGCGTTCTGTGTCAGACCTGCAGCTGTCACGGCACACCGTTGAACAGAGAATATCAGATATTAACAACTCCATTTAAACACAGTTGCATATGGATCTTGAAAAATGTCGGTATTTCAGCATTGTTTTGGATGAGTCTTGCGACATTAAAGATAAGCCACAGTTGGCAATATTTGTACGGTCTGTGTCAGAAGACTGCACAATTAAGGAAGAGCTGCTTGACATTGTGCCGTTAAAAGATAGGACCCGTGGCATCGACCTGAAAGATACACTCACGAATTTTGTTGAGAAGGCAAATTTGCAATTACCAAAACTAACAGCAATATCCACAGACGGTGCACCAGCTATGTTGGGATCTGCAAATGGCCTTGCAGGGCTGTGTAAAGCTGACGATCGTTTCCCTGATTTTTGGACATTTCATTGCATCATCCATCAAGAGAAGCTGGTGTCTAAGAAGCTGAACTTGGATCATGTCATGAAACCTGTGCTAGAAATTGTGAATTTTTTTCGCACTCATGCTCTCAAGCACAGACAGTTCAAAAACCTCATAGCTGAACTGGATGAAGACCTTCCCAATGATCTGCATCTCCACTGCACTGTGAGATGGCTTTCAAGAGGTAACATGCTTTCCTGTTTTTTTTGAACTTTTGGACCCAGTGAAGCTGTTTCTGGCAGAGAAACATAAGGACTATCCTAAGCTACATGACCCCCAGTGGATGTCAGATTTGGGGTTCTGGTCGACATGCTGCATCATCTGAACAAACTGAATCTAGATCTGCAAGGGAAGTTAAAAATGCTGCCTGACCTGGTGCAAAGTGTTTTCACAATTGTGAACAATCTCAAGCTCTTCTAGACCCATCTTCAAAAGGGAGAGCTCACACATTTTCCCTCCTTGTTGAAGGCAAATGGAGAAGCAGCTGAGGTCACAAAAAGGAGCATTGCACATTATGCAACACTGGTTGAAAATCTGCAGCAGAGTTTTGAGGACAGATTCTGCAACCTGAAGAAACAACGGCCACAGATCACATTCCTCATCAACCCTTTCACTGCTGAATCGGATTGTTTAAAAGCCCCCTTAGTGGCAGATGAAGCAGCATCCCAGTTGTAGATGATTGAACTTTCTGAGGATGACAGACTTAAATATGTCTTGAGAGAAGGAACCATAGGCACAGAGTTTTGGAAAATTGTGCCCACAGCCAGATACCCCAGTGTCAAACAGGCTGCACTCAAACTAATGTCAATGTTTGGAACAACTTACGTCTGCGAATCAGTTTTTTCTCCACTGAAACAAGTGAAGTCAAGACATCGCTCTGTTCTTACGGACACACATGTGAAAGAGTTGCTCCGAGTGGCCACAACTGAGTACAAGCCAGACCTGAAAATGATTGTGGAAAACAAAGACTGCCAGGTGTCCCACTGAGGAAATAAACGACCTATGAAAACTGTTAAGCTATGTATCTATCTATAATTCCAGTAATCTCTGTACGTTTGTACGTTTGTACGTTTGTACGTTTGTACGTTTGTACGTCTGTTTGTCTGTGACCGCTGTTTCTCGACAACCACGGGTCCGATATACTTTTAACTTGCCAGGTATATTGCTGGGGACCCGAGGATGTGCCTTTTCAAGGTTTCATATTAATCGGACAATTACTTACCGAGCTATGTCCAAAAAACGATTCAACCAATCAGAGAGCAGCGAACGATCGCGTGTGCCGAACGTGGAGGACACACTCTGCCTCGGATGGCACATTTGAGAGCGTATTCATTTATTTCACGTTTGCAAACTATGTTGGCGTTAAACTATGTTTTAAAACTAATAAAACCGAATTTGCGATTCATTCGCTTTCCTGCGCGTTTGTGCACGCGATGGCGATTTCTTTACCAAACTCCGGAAGCCGTTCGCTTTGGACCAAACCATTGCATGTAAATAGAGGGGGGGGATTGTCACCGTACTCGCAAGCCGTTCGCTTTGGACCAAACCATTTCATGTAAATAGAGGGGGGGGATATAATTTTAGATATCTATCTATAATTCCAGTAATCTCTGTACGTTTGTACGTTTGTACGTTTGTACGTTTGTACGTTTGTACGTTTGTCTGTTTGTCTGTGACCGCTGTTTCTCGACAACTACCGGTCCGATATACTTGAAACTTGCCAGGTATATTGCTGGGGACCCGAGGATGTGCCTTTTCAAGGTTTGAAATTAATCGGACAAGTACTTACCGAGCTATGGCGATTTAGCCGTTCGCCGTTCGCTTTGGCGTTGCGAATGGACCAAACCATTCATGTAAATAGAGGGGGGGGGGGTTCTGTGGTCGTTCGCTTTGGCTTTGCGAATGGACCAAACCATTCATGTAAATAGAGGGGGGGGGGTTCTGTGGTCGTTCGCTTTGGCTTTGCGAATGGACCAAACCATTCATGTAAATAGAGGGGGGGGGGGGTTCTGTGGTCGTTGCGAATGGACCAAACCATTCACATCGAATCATCGAATCACATCGAATGGACCAAACCGTTCGCTTTGGACCAAACCATTGCATGTAAATAGAGGGGGGGGGTTCTGTGGTCGTTGCGAATGGACCAAACCATTCATGTAAATAGAGGGGGGGGGGGGGTTCTGTGGTCGTTACTGCCACGTGGTTTCAAAGTTTTTTTTGTTGTTGTTGTTTGCACGCATGTTTTTTTGCACCCACGTACGGGCACGCCCTAGGATGTTTACACACACACACCCCTACACAAATTTTTTTTTTTTTTTTTTTTTGGCAAGGAACGGGCACCCACGTACGGGCACGTCCTAGCTTATATATAGTACGGGCATGCCCTAGTTATGATAATTATGACATACCCATTATACATATAATTATTTATTATGTCATTAGGCCTATAAGTTGCTGTTGTAGTGAGAGCATGCAGGTGTTTTGCGGCTCTTTGCAATGGTGTGAGGGTTTTTTTTGGCTCTTTATGCTGGACTGGTTAGCCACCCCTGCTCTACAGGGATAGATGAGGTTATTGGAAGTTGATAGGGGACACTTTTTCGCAGGAATTATTAAAATGTGGGCCGGGCCGTCGCTGGTCGGGAAGAGAAATCACAATCGGTATTTTTCTCTGCTTTCTCCTCCCGCCTCGCTTTTTGCGTTTTCTCGGGAGACCAACGCCGATTTCAAGTTCTCTAAGGCCTGAGACGAGTCCAAGAGTCAATCGAGTGATGTTGTTTAAAGGCAAAAGTTTTTGCCGAGTGTAGCGAATAGGCCTCGGGACAGAGGAGTTAGAGCGGATGGTCGAGCTCGGTACATGCAGCGGTGCGTGCAGAGGTGGGGCGAGCAGTGGGACGAGCAGTGGGACGAGCGATGGGGCGAGACGGGGAAAAGAACTGTCTTGTTGAGAGGCGCACACCGGGGCTGCGTGAGGCGCAGCGAAAAAACATGGCGGGTACTCACAGTTCGAAATTGTCAACTTGGTGGCGAGTAAAATCCAAAGTACTGCAAATCTCACGTGCAGACACGACGCCAGAAGCAAGGAAACGAAACAGGGATCCATCACAGTCATTCACACAAAGCACAACACGACAGCACATGCTAAATCCAACGGAATCGATCAAATACACAGGACGACAGACTCAGCTCAGCCTGCTAGGCGAGTGACCCTGAAGTGGATAAGGTTATGTGACCCGAGTGAACCGTGAATTTTCATCCGATTGACTTGAAATTTGAAGAGGACTTGCATATGTGGTCACTGAATTCAACCACCAAGTATTTTTGAGGTCACCGTAGGCCAAAAGGTCAACATAGGCCACATTTCTAAAATTTTCAATTTTCATCCAATTGACTTCAAATTTGAAGAGGACTTGCATATCTGGTCACTGAATTCAACCACAAATTATGTTTTCGGTAAACATAGCCCAAAAGGTCAACATAGGCCGGATTTCTAAAATCACCAATTTTCATTTGATTGACTTGAAATTTTAAGAGGATTTTTACATATATGGGCACCAACTATTTTTGAGGTCAACATGGGCCAAAAGGTCAACATAGGCCAAGTTTTTTAAATCCTCAATTTTCATCCGATTGACTTGGAAATTGAACAGCATTTGCACATTGAATCACTAAATAGGGAAACAAACTATTTTTGAGGTCAAAAGGTCAACTCAAGGTCAACCTTCCAAAATCATCATTTTTCACCTGAAAAATCGTCACTTTCCTTCCTATTGACCCAAGCTTTGATCAAGATTGTCAATTTTAATCTTGATGAAATGGACAATTTGCTGTATCAATGGAGTTATTTTTTCTTGGGGGGGGGGGGGGGGAATTTGGAAGTATCGTGCTCTGCATGGCGTCTTCTTCTTTATTTGTTGGGGTGTTTGTTACTTGCCGGAAAATATTCCGGCGAGTATGTTGGTTGGTTGGTTTGTCTGTTTGTGTGCAGTACTACATCTACACCGTAGCACATAGAATCGCCAAACTTTACACACATATTTGTCTTGCCCTGGAATAGACTGTGCCCAATTTTTAACTCTCTTGGCCCAAGACCTCCATTATGACGACATAATTTGATAATTCGACAAGTACAAAACCTCATCCAATCAAGATGCAATTTCTTGAGCGACATGACGACATAAACTGGTGGAGTAAAAAAAAAGAATGATGACGTCATCGGTCACATGGTTCAGCCACTATCTTGGAAAAACTTTGCACCTCTATATCTCCGAAAGTGCTGAATAGAAAAAATTGAGACATGGCTCATTGTAAACAACTCTCCATGGGGAATAAAATATGTTAATGATAATGTCAATGGTTCCTCCATTATGCCGTCATAATTCAACAAGTACAAAACTTCATCTGATCAAGATGCAATTTATTGAACGCCATGTCGGCATAAACTGGTGGAGAAAAAAAATGATGATGTCATCGGTCACGTAGTTCGGCCGCCATCTTTGAAAAACGGAAAAACTTTGCAGCTCTATATCTCCGAATGTGCTGAATAGAAAAAATTGAGACATGGCTCATTGTAAAGAACTCTCCATTGGGAATAACATATGTTAATGATGATGTCATAGGTGCCTCCATTATGACATCATAATTCGACAAGTACAAAACTTCATCCGATCAAGATGAAATTTCTTGAGCATCATCAAGGAATAAATTAGTTTAGAAAACAAATAATGATGACGTCATCGGTCACGTGGTTCGGCCGCCATATTTGTCCAAAATGGCCCATAAAAAAGTACATTCCGGCAAGTTCTCGGTCTCTGACCAATTTTTCATATGTCTGTTTGTCTGTTTGTCTGTCTGTGCGCAGTACTACATCTACACCGTAGCACATAGAATCACCAAACTTTACACACATATTTTTCTTGCCCTGTAATAGACTGTGCCCAATTTTTAACTCTCTCGGCTCAAGGCCTCCATTATGACATCATAATTCGATAATTTGACAAGTACAAAACTTCATCCAATCAAGGTGCAATTTCTTGACCGCCATGTCAGCATAAACTGGTGGAGAAAAAAAACAATGAAGACATCAACGGTCACGTGGTTCGGCCACAATCTTGGAAAAACCGAAAAACTTTGCACCTCTATATCTCCAAAAGTGTTGAATAGAAAAAATTGAGACATGGCTCATTGTAAAGAACTCTCCATGGGGAATAAAATATGTTAATGATGATGTCATAGGTGCCTCCATTATGACATCATAATTCGACATGTACAAAACTTCATCCGATCAAGATGAAATTTCTTGAGCATCATCAAGGAATAAATTAGTTTAGAAAACAAATAATGACGTCATCGGTCACGTGGTTTGGCCGCCATATTTGTCGAAAATGGCCGATAAAAAGTACATTCCGGCAAGTCCTCATTTTCTGACCGATTTTTCATTTGTTTGTTTGTGTGTGTGGTTGGTTGGATGGGTGGCTGGTTGGTTGGGTGGGTGGGTGGGTGGGTGGGTGGTTGCGTGGGTCGGTGGGTGGGTGGGTAGTTGGTTGTGTGGATGGATGGATCAGTTGGGTGGGTGGGTGGGTTTGGGTGGTTGGTTGGGTGTTTGGGTGGGTCGGTTTATGGGGGGGGGGTGGTTTTTAGTTGGTTGGGTGGTTGAGTGGGTCGGGTGGGTGGGCGGCTGGGTGGTTGGGTGGGTTTGGGTGGTTGGTTGCTTGGGTGGTTTGGTGGGTCGGTTGGGTGAGTGGGTGGGTGGGTGGTTTTTTGGGTGGGTGGGTGGGTGTTTGGTTGGGTGGGTGAGTGGGTGGGCTTGGTTTGGGTGGTTGGGTGAGTGGGTGGTTGATTTTGTATTAATTTGTTTATTATTATTTTTAAATTAAGGTTTGACTTATAAATGAAGTTGCAGTGAATTAAATTACAAATTACTGTTTACAAATATCTCGAGTATTGTGTAATTTGAATAGTAGGTTATAAAATATATTAAAATTAACTTTGCATTAATTATGCCTGAGAGGCCAACTCAAACTCAAGAGTCCCCATGCTTGATTGGGCTCCTTTGACCAACATTAGTGCGATTTCATAATTTTTCATAAAATAACCCAACACAATTCCCTTCTGGTTCATGTTCTCATTTATATAAGGGAATGAAATAGCGCAAGAAAACATGTGAACAAGAAAGGACTAAGGTAAGTGAAAATGCAACCATATTGTCTTGCTTCGACAATATGTTTTTGTTTTCACCCATGTCTGGTTCTCTATTTGTCTGTTAAGTAGTGGATGGATTCGGACAAAATTTGGCAGAGATGTAGCATATGTGACAAGGACGAAATGATTACATTTTGTGGAAGATCCAGATGTGGATCTGAGAATTTTTCAAGTGATTCTTCACCATTGAGAGATCGGGCAAAAAACGATATATAGCACGGTATTTTAAAATGTTATGGACGGATTTGGGCGAAACGTGGTGGACGGGTTGGGTGTGCGACAAGAAAGAATTGTTTCAATTTTTGGAAAGATCCGAATCGGGATCGGGATACGAAAATTTTTCATTTTTTAAATGGATTCTTCATCAGTGAGTGACAAGAATAATATGCAGCACGATATCTCAAAAAGTTGTGGATGACTTATTACAAAACTTGGTGGATGAGTTTGGTAAGTGACAAGAACGAAACGATTAGATTTTGGTTCAGGTCCGAATCCAGATCCGACCTGTTGGTGGGATACAAAACGTAACGTGTTTAGTCTGGCGGAGGTATGCTCTCTACCAAGTAACGTTCGAGTTACTTCTGCCACCGAAGGTTGTGCTTTCAGCACTGTCTGTTTGTGTGTTTATTTGTGAACGAATATCTCATAAAATTGTGGACGGATTCGGATGAAATTTGGTGGAGAGGTAGCGTCTGTTACAATGACGAAATGATTAGATTTTGGTGAAGATCCGGACGTGGATCTGAGAATTTTTTTCGTGATTCTTCACCATTGAGTGACAGGGCTAAAACTGATATATATCACCATAGCTCAAAAAGTTGTGGACAGATTCAGACGAAACGCGGTGGACAGGTGGGGTGTCTAGCACGGACTAATCGGTTCGATTTCGGTGAAAATCCGAATACGAATCCGGATACAATAATTATTTCATATTTTAAATGATTTTTCACCATTGAGTGACAGGACCAAAAACGTTATCTAGCACAATATTTCAAAAAGTTGTGGACAAATTATGATTAAAATGGTGGATGAGTTGGGTAACTGACAAGAACAAGCCGATTCGATTTTGGTTCATGTCAGGTCCTAATCCGACCTGTTAGTGGATACAAAACGTAAACTGGTAAAACGCCTGGCAAAGGTATGCTCTCTAACAAGGTAGGGGTAATTCATTTTGAAGTAAATTGATGTCTTCACATCTTTGTCCTGCATGTTGTTTATGCATAGGTTCTATTATGACAAGCTGGCATGATAGCCTAGAGGTCTGCAAACTCGCCTCGGAGATGTTTAGTCAGGGCTAGAATCTCGACCCAACTATAAAATGTCATCCTGGTGTTCATATGTACGGTGCGCAATCAATGAGTGTCGCTGTTTTGGATACTAAACTGGGTGCCTTGACTACCAGCATTAGTTGGTGTAATTTACAGATCGCATGGTGTCCTTAGTGAATAGAAGACAAACCTCGCTGCACCCTGGTCAAAGTACAAATTCATGCCATGACTGAATGTTGGAAGGGCAATGGCAAACCACTCAGCATATCTATTGCCAATAAACTGCTTTTGCAGGACCAACGCTCTTGAACGGGTAGATGGTACATCTCAGTCATTAACTCCGCCACCAAAGGTGGATGGAGGTTATGTTTTCACCCCTGTCTATCTATTTATCTGTCTGTCTGTGAACAAGATATCTCAAAAAGTCGTGGACGGATTCGGACGAAACTTGGTGGACCGGTTGGGTGTGTGACAAGACCCAATTGATTTGGTTTTGGTGAAGATATGCATACAGATTCGGATACGATAATTATTTATTTTTTAAGTGATTCTTCATAATTGAGAGATCGGGTGAAATGCGACATATAACATGATATTTCAAAGTTGTGGACGAGTTATGACTAAACTTGGTGGACGAGTTGGTTTGGTGACGAGAACAAGCCGATTAGATTTTGGTTCAGGTCCGAATCCAGATCCGGCCATCAGTGGATACAAAACATAAACTCTTCAGCCTTGAGTGTCGGGCTAGTTTTGTCTGTGATCGTGAAATTAATCAAAAGAAAGTGCATTGGGAAGAATAAATAACAACCGGTTACTTGATTTTAAAAAAGTAATCTCATACACGTGGATGAGTTTGTTAACGTGTACATTTCTTACATGCAGGAGCATGCCATTAGGAGATGCCAGTGAACTTCCACAGGAATGGCAAGAACCTTTTTTAGACAATGTAGAGTGTACCTTACAAATATTATGTTCAAAACAGAGTAACCGACAAATTAATACAGCACGTTGCATTTGAACTTGGTTTCCCACATTCAAAACAAAGTGTTAAGATGGAAACACCAACCCACATATAGTCAGAGTGAAAATTGATGTAACAGATACTTTTCTTTTTGCATTTACATCTATTTCAACATAAATTTTATTTTTTCGCATGTATCAGTTTAAGCACTTTACTGACCAATCATACTTATTTTGTTTTTAAAATTGGGGCTGACAGGATTTTCCTAGAGGTATGCACAACCACTGACCACTAACATGTCTAGACTGGGTTCGAATCCCGGCCCAGCTATAAACGGTTATCCCGGTGTTTCCTGCACAGGTTGATTCATCAATGTGCCGTCCCTCGAATGGACGTTTAGTGGGTGTCCCGTCCACTTGTATTCGTTGGTGGACATTAAAGATCCCACGGTGTCCTTCGAGAAGAGTAAGTTCGCGAAGATTAAAATCAGTGACCTAAGAGTAGGACCTTAGCCGAACCTAATTTATTCCCACCTTAGCCGAACATCAGGCCTGGCAAACGGGTTCGTGAAAGCCTTGGTCCAAGGTTCAACCGGCCAACCCACAAATAGTGTGGGAATAAATGTGGCTGTTCAAGAAGAGAAAGAAGAAGAGGACAATAAATGCTTCATTATTTATTGCAGGGCAGACTTAACAATGATAAACAACACACATCTCCAGGTTATTTAGAAGTAGTCAACTCATTTGTGAGTCTCCTCATCTGCACCTGATTCTCCAAACCTGATGCTTCACTCGTCGGACATTTATGGGTACAACACCTTTCAGACAGGCTGCGATAATTCACAAATGAATCCAATTCCAGTATGCATTCACATTCATGCATTCACAAATAAAAGTAAATTCGTGTTCATGTGCATGACCATTTGCCTTGGTATGTGATGAATATGTTGTATCACTTTGTCATTTGAATGAAAGTTGACATGTATACTTCAAATAATTCTCACATCATGGGATTTTTACACATATAAGAAAGCTAAATGAGAATAATGCTCCTCCTTGTGTTCAACTGTTCCTCATGATATAATGTAATTTTAGAAGTGTCTGTTTGTGTGTTTGTATAATGTGTGTGTGTATATATATATATATATATATATATATATATATATATATATATATATATATATATATATATATATATATATATATATTTATATATATATATATATATATATATATATAAATAAATATATATATATATATATACACACACACTATATATATATACTATATATATATATTTACAATTGACCTATTGAATTGGTTTTGACATATATGTATATATATATATATATATAAATGCACTCATGAACCACTGGAGAGAGTGAGTTAAACACTAATGATGTACTCCGGTGTGTAAGGGAAAGTTTTAGGTGGTAAAGAAAATTCATTGTCCTGGAGGTTTAGGGTAGGAGGACGCAAATGATCTTATGTAAATATGAATGGCATCACGCTGCTCCCCTGGGATGGGAAGTATATTATTGGGCAATGATCCTGTCTGTAAAGATGGGTTTGATACTCTTGTAGACAATTATTGTAAACAAATGCAAAAAGAAGCATTGGCTTTTACAGAAACGTTTGGTTGATAATAAAAAATACTCGAGATAACCCGCTTCCACCGGGCTGTTGTAAGGAAATTCGTTTGTAATAGAGTGTGGAATATTTTGGGAGTTTGACCGGAACGTCATTTGACAGCATAATTGCAGGAGCCCGTGGAAACTCAGTGTATTTTGGGTCTTTATGAACTTTTGGGTCTTTTGGGTATCCTGGGTATTTAAGGGTCTTTGGGGTCTTAAAGAGTCTTGAAAAGACTAAGGGGCTTCAGTAGTCTAAACGTTCAAAAGGTACATTCCAATAGCATATAATTAATAGACAGGATGCAACTTACGTTTAAACAGTGCATAATTAGACATATAGTCAGACGGCTAATCGGACAGACGGCTAATCGGACAGACGGCTTCACAGACGGACGGATGGACGGCTTCACCAACCGTGTTTTTTGGTTTTATATATTTTAATATATAGCTAGATATTGACTAGATATTGTCAGATATTGACTAGATTGATATAGCCCTGGTGTTGGGCTAGCGGCTAGGGTGCCGGCTTAGGATCCTAGGATCCTGGGTTCTGAATCCCGGTCGATCGCTGAATTAACGCCAGGGGGGTTGACTCAGCCTGTCATACCTTCCGAGGTCGGCTAATTGAGTATCAGTTCACTGGTAATTCCCTGTTTGTCGTTAAAGGCGGCAAAAAGGGTTGGCATCAGGAAGGGCATCCGGCCATAAAACATTGCTTCAAAAAGGGGACCGAAAAACAACAACAACCACGGTTCCCGAAAAAGGCCAACCCCTGCTTTGTGGGGAAAAATGGCCTCTAAAGGTGGTTATATTTATATATATATATTGACAGATGAATTGAATTTTTTATTTTTTTAACTTCCTATATATGTGCAAACCAATGTATGAGCATATACACCACGTGCACACAAAAATGCATATAACTAGAGATTGCATGAATAACAATTATTTTAAAACTCCACAAGCACTGTCTGGACGCAAGAGCTCATAAATGATGTATCATTCAGCATTCTTTGTGTTGTGGATATGACGTTTACCCTGATCAGATGCAATCAAGAGACTTGCATTTATATGTGTTGCAACGTAATAAAAAATACATATTCTGTTGATTATGTAGACTTTGAAACGTTTAAAATGAAAATGTATTGTGTTTGCAGAAAGTATGAATACAACGGATGTTGTTGGCTCTTTACCACTCAAGGTCAAGCTGGACATCTCAGGCATTGATCTGCACAATGGAAGATTATTATTGATTATTTTTACAGCCATTATGTTCATTTCTGTGTTATCAAATTTCACGGTGATATCAGCTTGTTTCTCCCGAAGATTTAATTCCCCAATGCTGTTGTACATTACTTTAGCTTCAATCGCTGATCCATCTTGGGGGATCGTGGGGATATCGAGTCTCGTAAGTCGTATAATTCTATCCCGGCAAGAAATATCGTTCAGTGAGTGTTTGTTTCAAATGTTTTGTTTACACATATCAAACTTTCAACAGTTTATCACGATGTGGTTGATGTACGTTGACCGACATTGGGCGATTTTCTACCCATACAGTTATGTGGCTTTGATAGCGAACAAAGGTGGTGCTTTTAAACTCGCAGCACTAGTTTGGACAATTGGGTTGTTGTTGAGCATCAGTTTTGTTGTGGTTGCAACACAGTTAGAGTTTTGTAACACAGCCGTGGTGATTCCTGATGCTGTTTGTGGATTTTCTCCCATTGCAAAGTCATCCTGTCGAAATTCTGATTCTGCAAACATGTATACCGTTTGTACCATGTACTTGTTGTGCGGTATAACGGGATTTACTGCAATATACTCAACTTGGTGTATCGTCCGAAAATGTCGTAAATCAACTGAGGAGGCCAATATCAAAGCTTTACACACGTGTTTTACACAGCTGTTTGTGTGTTTGGTGCAGTTTTCATCTTTTGTTGTCATGACTGTGTTCAAAAGATTTGTAAGAAACCCAAGAGTTGGTTTCATTATGGACCTCATAGGAGTCACAACACCGGCCTGTATCAATCCGTTAATATTTGGTTTCAGGATCCAGGAGGTTCGTTTGACGTTGCTTTTCGTTTATCAAAAACTAAGATTGAAATACAACACTTCATTACTTTCTAGAAAATGTACAAGCATTACCACGACAGGTCCTGAGTCAAAAAACAAGTTCAAAGTATTGCATTAACGTTTTTTGACTTCAGACAATAACATACAGTCGTGAGTTCAAGAAACATCAGGATTCATAAACAAGAGTAAAATTGAATGTCCTTTTTGAAATGTTGCAAAATGAATTTCAAAAAACATGTGGATTGTGCTGAAGAAACATCCTTATTATGAACAAGATTACACTCGTACATTGAACATTTCCCTTGACTTGTGAGGTGTGGTTGATGGGGAGGGGATGCTGTGGGTGCAATCAACATTGTTGTCCTTCATTCTTGGCTCATGGATTTTTTTTTTTTTTTTTTTTTTTTTTTTTTTTGTATACAAGATCGAGGCTCGTGAAAGAGCGAAAATTAATCACACAGAAAGACAAACAGACACATAAAACAAATAACATCGGGAGCGGTAGACAAATGGGGAGAGAGGGGGAAGGACACAAACACAACATTTGAGAGCAGGGACCGAGAGACATGGAGACATCGAGAGATCTGTGGGAGGGAGAGGGCTTTGGGGGGGAGGCATGTGAAGGGGGGAGGCATGTGAAGGGGGGGAGGCATGTGAAGGGGGGGGGGGGGTGGGAGAGGTATAAACATATGGACACTGCCAGGATTTCCAGGAAATAAGTTGGAATTTCAAACAAGGTGGATCTGGGGTGAATTAGTGGGGGTAGAAAAGATCAAGGTTATGGATGGGGGAAGATAAGAGATGGTGGTGAACAGCTGTTTTAAAGACCTGGAGGGAGGAGAGGGATTGAAGGGAGTGTGGGAGTTTGTTCCACAGGCGGGAGAAAAGAGGAATGAAAGAGTGAAGGTGAGCAGAGAGCCGAGATTTCGGCAGTTTAACCATCAGAGGGTTGCTGGCAGATCTTGTGCGACCTGTAGGAATATTTGGGGGACAGAGCACGGAGAGAGCTGGGGGAGCAAGGCCGGAGAGGAGTCGGTAGAAGACAGAAAGACCACCTACCTGCCTGCGGTGAGTGAGTGAAAGGCCCTCAGAGATAGCTTCATCGCGGGAGATTCCAATGATTTTGAAAGCTTTGGATTCAACAGCGTGAAGCCGAGCCAGGTGTGAGGCAGGAGCACCAGCCCATAGGGGAGAACAGTATTCCATTGAGCTGCGGATGAAAGCCTTGTATGTGGTGAGGAGCTCAGGTGTGCCGAGGAAGGACTTCGCACGACGGAGGATGCCCAGTCGGCGACTGGCTTTGGAGGCCAGCTTGGAAATGTGGTTTTCCCAAGAAAGATCATGGCAGATAGTGAGACCCAAAAGCTTGAGTGACAGAACTTCTTGGAGAGGATTGTTGAGAAAGTAGATGGGAGGGTTGTCCAGTCGATCTTTTCGGAGAGACATAGTAAGAGAGTGAGATTTGGCAGGATTGAAAGACATGTTCCACTTGTTTGACCAGTCTGTGATTTTGTCCAGGTCTTCAGAGAGTGAGGAGGCTGCAGACTGCCTATCTGAGGGAAGAGGAATGGAGCGGCAGAGAGTGGAGTCATCAGCAAAGAGATAGAGAGGATTTTCCAGAGAGTCAGAGAGATCATTGATAAAGACCAGAAAAAGCACAGGGCCCAGCACACTTCCTTGGGGAACTCCAGCCTGAACAGGAAGGGGAGATGAGAGAAATCCATTCAGGGCCACACGTTGACTACGACCAGAGAGGAAGTCCGCAAGCCATGCATGGAGATTTCCATGGATACCATAGGAGGAGAGTTTGGTGAGCAGAGCTGGGTGCCAGACCGTATCAAAGGCCCTTGATATGTCAAGGGAGACAGCTCTGATTTCCTGTTTGGCATTCAGGACCTCCATCCATTGTTGAGACAGCAGAAGCAGCATGTCCAGAGTAGAGTGACCTGGTCTGAAACCAAATTGATGATCAGAGATCAAGCCATTGGAGAAGAGGAAAGATTTCATATCCGAAGCAATGATGGATTCCATGACTTTGCTGATAATTGGGAGCAGGCTGATTGGTCTGTAGTTGCAAGGATCTGTTTTTGCACCTTTTTTGTGTAAAGCGGTAATGTTAGCTGATTTCCAGGATGCTGGCAGATGACCTTGAGCAAAAGATAGGGTGAAAAGAACAGAGAGAGGGTGAGATAGAGCGACAGAGCAGGATTTTAGGACCCGTGGGCTGATGCCGTCTGGTCCAGTTGCAGAATCAGAGTCGAGGTTTGACAAAAACTCCTCCACCTTGTCAGGAGAGAAGGACACAGAGTCCAGGAGCATTTGGGTTCGACTGGGAAAGGTGGGAACAGAGAGAGATGGGTTTGGGACTAAGGATTTCTAGGCGAACACAGAGTTGAGGCATTCGGCTTTGTCACGTGCGGTGTCAACTGTGTAGCCATTTGAGGTAAGGGAGGGGATGGAGGGGGAACAAACACCAGAAACGGATTTGACCAGACGCCACCAGGATTTGGAGGAAGGAGACAGGTTTGAGAGTTCATTCTTGAGTGAGGAGAGATAGTGCTTCCTGGCACTCCTGAGGGTAGACACACACTTGTTCCGAGCTTGGTGGAAGGAACTGAGATTTCCTTCAGTTGGATTAGCCTTCCAAGAGGCAAAGGCAAGTTGTTTCAGGGCAACTGCCTCACCACAAGATTCAGTGTACCATGGACGGGAGGAAGGGTAAGACAATTGAAGGCGAGATGGGATAAATCTGTGCATGAGAGAGATCAGTTTGCTTTGGAAGAATTCCCAGGAAGAATTGATGTCAGAGGCAGTGGAGATGGGAGACCAATCCAGACGATTGATGGCTGCTTGAAGACCGTCCCAGTCAGCCTGAGTGAAATGCCAGACTCGTCGACGCTGAGGAGGCTCTCTGAGAATGGCCAGAGAGATGTCCACTTTGACAAGCACATGATCAGAAGAACCGATTGGAGCAGAAGAAGAGCAGCAGACATTAGCAGGGAAGTTTGTCATAACCAAGTCTAGAAGAGAAGATACTCCATTGGCTGAGATCCGGGTCGGGAAATTGACAGATTGTGTCAATCCCAGTGAGTCACAGAAGTCCTTTGCTGAGGTGCCATGACTAGTGAGAGAGGAACCCACACCCAACCAGGTGGCATGATGACAGTTGAAGTCACCACATATGAGGAAGAGAGAGTTGGGATGAGTGGATAGAAGTTGGTCCATGTTGTCAGACATTGAAATGTAGATGGAGTCATCACTGTTTGGGGGACGGTACAGAACACATATGAACAAAAGGTGGGAGCGGAGAGGAAGCCGTAACCAGAGGTACTCCTGCGGGTGAGGAGGAAAGAGAGCAGTGCAAGGAGAGTGAGGAAGAGAGTTTTTGACAAAGATAGCCACCCCACCACCAGGCCGAGGCTCAGGTCTATCATACCGGAGGAGGGAGTAACCAGGAAGAGATATTAAGGAATCAGAGACATCTTGAAGGAGGAAAGTCTCTGTTAAGCAGATCAAGTCTGGATTGTCAGAAGCAACCTGTATGGAGAGATCAGTCAGGTTTGAGCAAAGGCCCCGGATGTTTGAGGTCCATACCGTTAATGAAGAGAGAGGGGGAGCATCGGGTACAGGACAGGGGAGGGGAGGAGTAGGGTAAGATGAAGGATGAGAGGGGGAGGTAGGGAGAGCAGTTGATAGTGTTTCAGATGTTGCAGAAGAGTTCCAAGAAAGGGAAGGATGAGGAGGATGAAAGGTTTGCTGGTGAAGGGATGCGGCACAGTGAGGGGTTGTTTGAGGGGGGGGCAGAGGAAAGTAGAAGGTTTGGGGGGGTGGAGGTATGAGATAGAAGGGAGACGAAGTGGGGAGGAGGCAGCTTGGAGGAGGAGGGTGGAGGAGAGAGAATTGGAGAGGAATGGTATGGGGGGAGAATTGAATGGGAGGGATTGGGGGGGAGTTTTGAAGGGGAGGAGTGAGGGGGGAGTTTAGGAGGGGAGGGGCAAGGGGGGAGTTTTGGAGGGCTGGGGAAAGGGGGGAGATCAGGAGTGGAGGGGCAAGGGGGGGGGATTAGGAGGGGAGGGGCAAAGGGGAAGTTTAGGAGGGGAAGGGCAAGGGGGGAGTTCAGGAGTGGAGGGGCAAGGGGGGAGTTTAAGAGTGGAGGGGCAAGGGGGAAGTTTCGGAGTGTAGGTGCAAGGGGGGGATTTGGATGGGAGGGGCAAGAGGGGAGTTTAGAAAGTGGATGATTAATGAAAGACGAACATTGATAACAAATTGGGTTTGTTGTGATTTTCAAGTTAGCAATCCGGTTCAGGATGATGGAGGAGGGATGGAATGAATGTGAATTTAGACTTAGAATTTAGTGAGGGAGACGTATAAGATATTGAATTTCTTTTTTTTGAAGTGGAATGAGTTGGAGAGGAAATTGAGAAAAGCCTTTTAAATAGGAAGAAAAACAGCGTGTTGTAATATACCACTGAATAAAAAACAGAAGGGGAAAGGTTAAACATATTTAAAAATATTTAAACAGAACTATGAACAATCTTATATGCACAAAAATACCAACGGGGGGAGAGCCGAGAGGGACCACCACAAGTCACGTGAACAGGGCAAACGGTGGATGGCAAGGAGATAATGGGGGTGGGGCGAACAGCACACCTGGACAGAAAATACAGGATGAGACAACAGTACACGTGGAGAAAAGAAAATAAATGTTTTTGTTTTTTTTTGTTTTTTTTGGGGGGGGGGGGTGGGGAATTAGAACGTTAGACAGTATTATGTTCGGGGTAGAAGGGAAAAAACCAAGAGCCAAGCAAAACACACTTAAGTTAACAAAACACCGACGGGGGTACAACTACAAGGCCACACACAAGGGCAGAAAACGATTAATTAATTACGAGTTACAGGAAATTCAAACCAAAACTAACTATAATCAAACAATATCACATGGACGATAAAATAACGAATTGAAATTTGACAATCTATCTGGGGAAATGGGGGAGAAACACGTGGTCGAAGAACGAACGAACGAATAAGAATGAATAAACGAATGAGCACAGAGAAGGTAGTCTTTTTTTTTTGTTTTTTTTTAGTTGAGATTTACATAAGGAAGTAGGCTTTGGGGTGGAAAGACTGCGAAAACAGAGAACGAGAGTTATTGGATCACAAACGACAGGCGCTGAGAGAAAAACAAAGCCTCAAGGTTGTACAGTGTACACTGTACAAGACCTCGAGACGACACGAATTAACGCGATTTTCAATACAGGTATGAAAGATTTGCACCGAAAATCTTTGACGGGACAATAAACGTACATACACCATAAAAGAAATACAGTTATAACGAAAATACAAATTGGAACAATGACTTAACTTCGATTTCGATGTAGAGCGTGGAGACCTGCGAAAAAACGAACCGTCGCCAGGATGTTGAAAGACCCTTGATATATTTGGGAGGAAGAAAAACTTGCCAGTATCCTGGTAAATTTTGCTGACTTTTCAAAGTAAATATGCCTTGCAAGCCAAAGGGCCCATGAAAATATCACTGGAAATGTGCATTCATCTTTGAAACGGCGACTCAAGTGTTTCGATATTGAAGCTAATGATCATCCTGTAGCGGCTACCGCTGGGTTTTCACAATCGCCTTGCACCTATCAAGGACGCGGAGCGATCACCATGCCGGGCTCGTCCAGGACGCCCGGGCAGGCTCGCCCTCAACTTGCCAGGCCGCAGCCAGGACGCTGGGCCACGCCCCCTCTCGCCTTTCCTGGGCAAACGCTCCGGGATAATATGTATATATATTGCTGCCCGATAAACGGGCTTTCAGAGTGCCTGAGTGTTTGGTTTGATTAAAGCAACTCGGGTGAATTCCAGCTTTTTGTCGCGTCCATTCTTCCGATCGACGTGGGAGCCCCAGCTCCTTCATTGGTGACCTACCGACATGGACACAGCAGTCGCCCTTAAACTGCCTACCTTCTGGGAGGCTCACGCGGCGGTTTGGTTCGCACAGGCGGATTCCCTGTTCGCCCTGCGAGGCATCACGGCCGACGACACCCGCTTCCACCATGTGGTAGCAGCGCTCGGTTCAGCCACCGCGGCCCGCGCCATGAGCCTCCTCGAGAGCCCGCCAGCCGCTGACAAATACGGCGCGATTAAGAAGCTTCTCCTCGACGCTTTCGCCCTCCCATCGGCGGAACGCGCACGGCGCCTGCTCGACCTGCCCGAGCTCGGCGACACGCGCCCTTCCGAGCGAATGGACTACATGCTTTCACTGCTCGGCGAGCACTCTCCGGCATTCCTGTTCCGGGAGCTGTTCCTCCGTCAGCTGCCTAACCCGGTACGCCTCGCCCTGGCAAGCACGACGATCACAGATCCCCGGGCCCTTGCCAGAGAAGCCGACAAGATCTCCTCCGCAGGACAGCGCATCGCAGCGGCGACATGGGACCCACCGCCATCTGACGCAACACCCATGGCGCCCGAGCACCCGGCACGGTCGACGACCGAACTGCCGACGCAATTGGCGGCCGCTACACCGAGCCGACCACCTCCAGCACGACGACCGGGGCCTCCACCTGACCAAGCGTGGTGTTACTATCATGCCAGGTTCGGACAGAAGGCCCGGACATGCCGACCCCCGTGCACCTTCGGCAGGCCGGGAAACGGCCGGGCCGGCGTTCATTACCAGCCATGAGCGCCGGCCACACGGGCCACTTACTGTTCATCACGGATAAAGCGTCCGGACGGCGCTTCCTGTGCGACACCGGCGCCCAACTGAGCGTCATACCCGCCTCTGACCAGGACAGGCAATCCGCGGTTTGCGGCCCCTCCTTGGTTGCGGCCAACGGATCGACCATCCGCACCTTCGGCCCGCGCAACGTCACCCTCTGCTTCGGCGGCCAACGCTTTGCTTCGACGTTTGTAACCGCAAACGTGCCCATGGCTCTGCTAGGCGCCGACTTCCTCTGCGCACACAGACTGCTGGTGGACGTCCAACGGCGTCGTTTAATCAACGCCGAAACCTTCAGCTCCCTGGTATGCACATTGAGCAGCTCCGCGCCGACCTAGCTGTCATGCGCCGTCCCGGCGGCGAACGAGTTTGCTCGCCTGCTCACGGAGTTCCCGGCCCTCACGCGGCCGACGTTTTCGGCCGTCGCAGTACGGCATGGGATCGAGCACCACATACCAACCACGGGCCTGCCGGTCTATGCCAGGGCCCGCCGCCTCGACCCAGCCAAGCTCGCCGTGGCGAAGGCCGAATTCGAT
This sequence comes from Myxine glutinosa, assembly GCF_964187855.1. NCBI lineage: Eukaryota > Metazoa > Chordata > Myxini > Myxiniformes > Myxinidae > Myxine > Myxine glutinosa. The sequence continues at coordinate 286,471,883 of NC_136261.1, read as the reverse complement.
GCGTTGGAGCACCTCGGCATCGTGCGGCGCTCCGATAGCGCGTGGGCCTCGCCACTGCACATCGTGCCAAAGCCGGGGGGTGGATGGCGCCCGTGTGGCGACTACCGCCGTCTCAATGACGCTACCACCCCCGGCAGGTACCCAATCCCGCATATCCAAGACTTCTCCGCCCGTCTGGCGGGACGGGTCATTTTTTCGAAAATTGATCTCATACGGGGATATCACCAGGTACCTGTCAGGGCAGCCGACGTCCCTAAAACGGCAGTCATCACGCCGTTCGGCTTATTCGAATTCTTGCGGATGCCGTTTGGTCTCAAGAACGTGGCTCAGGCGTTCCAGCGCTTGATGGACGGCGTGCTGCGTGCCCTGCCGTTCCTTTTCGTTTACCTGGACGACATCCTCGTCGCCAGCACGTCCCGGGCCGAGCACCTCCTCCACCTCCGAACACTGTTTGGGCGCCTCAGCGAGCACAGCCTCATCATCAACCCGGCCAAATGCCACTTCGGCACGACGGCCGTTGATTTTTTGGGCCACCACATCACCAAGAACGGGGCCGTGCCGCTGCCAACCAAGGTCGAGCCCATCACCACGTTCCCGCGTCCCCGCACCATAAAGGCCCTGCAGGAATTCCTGGGAATGGTGAATATTTATCACCGCTTCGTGCTCCGCGCTGCTCAATGCATGCGGCCCCTCTACCAAGCCCTCCGGGGCAAGCCGGCCAAGCACGACATCGCCTTGTCCGCAGCAATGGATGCGGCCTTCCAAAGCTCAAAGCGGGCCCTCGCCGACGCAACACTGCTCGCTCACCCGGTGCTCAACGCTCCCATCGCCCTCACCACGGATGCCTCCGACTACGCGGTGGGCGCCGTACATGAGCAATGGGTGAACGGGGTTTGGCAGCCACTCGCTTTTTTCAGCCGGCAGCTCCGGCCGAACGAGCTCAAATACAGCACGTTTGACCGGGAGCTCCTCGGTCTACACCTGGCCGTCCGCCATTTCCGCCACCTCCTGGAGGGCCGACCTTTCACGGCGTTCGTCGACCACAAGCCGTTGGTTTACGCCATGGCCAAGGTCACGGAGCCGTGGTCGGCCCGCCAACAGCGCCACCTCTCCGCCATGTCGGAGTTTACCACGGACATCCGGCACGTCGCCGGCAAAAACAACGCCATGGCCGACTGTCTTTCCCGGGCCAGCGCGAACGCGGTCCACCTGGGCGTGGACTTTGCGCTTATGGCGGCGGACCAAACCACCGACACCACGGTGCAAGCCCTCCGGGCGGCGGACACGGGCCTCCGCCTGGCCGACATCCCCTTCGCGGACACTGTCCTGCTCTGCGACGTCTCCCAAGGCCAGCCTCGCCCCATCGTGCCCGTCACCTGGCAACGCCGCATCTTCGCCTCCCTCCACGGCCTTTCCCACCCAGGCCGGAAAGCTTCCCAGAAGCTGGTGTCGGCGCGATTCATCTGGCACGGCCTTCGCCGGGACGTCCGCGATTGGACCAGCACCTGCACGGCCTGCCAACGGGCCAAGGTCCACCGACACACCCAGGCCCCGCTGGCACCTTTCACCATGCCCGAACGACGTTTCGACCACGTCAACGTGGATCTGGCGGGCCCCCTCCCCCCGTCACGGGGGTTCACACACCTGCTCACCATGGTGGACAGGACCACCAGGTGGCCGGAGGCCGTTCCCCTCGTCTCCACCACCACCGCCGACGTGGCGCAGGCTTTCATCGCCACCTGGGTCGCCCGCTTCGGCGCACCGGCGGACATCTCATCAGACTGCGGACCACAGTTCACCTCCGAGCTGTGGGGCACGGTCGCCCGCAACCTGGGGGTCAAGCTCCACCGTACTACGGCCTACCACCCCCAAGCAAACGGGTTGTGCGAGCGATTCCACCGCTCCATGAAGGCCGCGCTCATGGCCGGCCTTCAAGACGGCGGTTGGGCCGACCGGCTGCCGTGGGTCCTTTTGGGCCTCCGCATGGCCCCCAAGGAGGACCTCCAGGCATCCACCGCCGAGCTTGTCTCTGGCCAGGCGCTACGCGTCCCGGGCGAATTCGTGCCCGACGCTACCAGTCCCTGGTCCGCAGCTCACCAGCGCTCGGACCTCCAGGAGGCCGCCCGACGGTTTGCCCCCGTGCCAACATCCCACCACGGTGACCCCCAGTCCTACGTCCCCCCAGCACTTCGCACAGCGGAGTATGTTTTTGTGCGTCACGACGCACATCGGGGGCCACTCCGGCCGCCGTACGACGGGCCCTTCCGGGTGCTGCGACGGGACGACAAGTCGTTCGTCATCGACATCGGCGGCAGGTCGGACTGGATTGCGGTGGACCGCCTCAAGCCGGCGCACGTGGACGTCGACCACCCACCACGGGTGGCCCTTCTGCCGTGGCGAGGCCGCCCCCCATCCACGGTGCCCCCCACTCGACCGCCCACCACCACACCGGACCCCCTCCCACGACCCGCCAGGGGTCGCTTCGGCCGGGTCATCAGGACCCCCCTCAAATTGACCCTGCCGGTGCTAGTCGATTCTGGGGGGACGTGTGTAGCGGCTACCGCTGGGTTTTCACAATCGCCTTGCACCTATCAAGGACGCGGAGCGATCACCATGCCGGGCTGGTCCAGGACGCCCGGGCAGGCCCGCGCTCAACTTGCCAGGCCTCGGTCGGGACGCCCGGGCAGGCTCGCCCTCAACTTGCCAGGCCGCAGCCAGGACGCTGGGCCACGCCCCCTCTCGCCTTTCCTGGGCAAACGCTCCGGGATAATATGTATATATATTGCTGCCTGATAAACGGGCTTTTCAGAGTGCCTGAGTGTTTGGTTTGATTAAAGCAACTCGGATGAATTCCAGCTTTTTGTCGCGTCCATTCTTCCGATCGACGTGGGAGCCCCAGCTCCTTCAATCCCTTTAATCTTGCTGTATTGTTTCACTATTAAATGTTTATTTCCCCCTATTGTCATCCTCTCCCCTTTAAAATGTTCTATGTTATATGTTAGCTCTTCACGAGCCTCGACTTAGTATACAAAAAACATCCTGCATATGCTATAATCCCTGCCTCCCCCCAAACCATGCACCCACTCCCTCCGGACTTCCATCCCATCCCTTCCCCTCCTCCTACCACTCCCTCCAGACTCCCACCTCTTCCCCTTCCCACCCCTCCGTCTGCCTTCTCCCACACCACTCCTTTCCCTCCTCCAACCCCACTTCTTCCCCTATTTTCTCCCATCACCCCTAGAGTCCCTTTATACAGGGACTCTAATCACCCCTGCCCCTCCCTCCTCCCACCCCTTCCCACCCCGCATCGTCCGCTCCCCTCCCCTCCAAGTCACTGACATTGAATAAAGCATTTTAACTACGTTTGGGGGAAAAAGTTTTTTAAATAAAGGCCGCTTTCGATTCCTACCAACCCGCGTTTCATCGTTTCCACATGTCTTGTTGAAATCTGCCCTCTGAGGGACGTTCATCGATATGGCTGAAAGAAGTCATGGTATATATACATATGTTTACCCTAATCGGCATGTTATGAATCTGGGTTGTGTTGTTACCATGTTTCTTGTAGAGTGCTCTCCAAGTGGCTCAAGCACTCAAGCAAGCACTCCATTCGAAGTTGTCGATAAGCAATGGCTGGCATGGCAACCGCCAGCTAGCTGCTTGAAAACTGAACACACAGCAGACAGTATACATACAAAATTCGTCAAAAGGACATTTTTCTTTTCCAATTTAAAGACTTTAAATCAGGGAGTACGCCGGTACACTCTATGTAGGGATAGCGCGGAAAAAAATGTCGGTCCCATCTGCTCCATACAAAACTAAAGTTGAGGTATCTTCTTTAAAAAGTCTCTTCGGCTACATATGAGAGCCGACTTGGTCGGTTCAGTTGATTGTCGAGGTAGGGATCCCTTTTCAGTTCTCCAGACGATGGCAAAAGCAAAAAAAAACAAAGAAACGAGATTGGTCAAACCAGGGAATTAATGTTGTCGTTCATAATGATACGAGCAGAAGTACCTGGCGTTGCCGGGTGGGGAAGGGGAAGGGAGCGGGAGGGGAGGGGGGAAGGGGATGGGAGGGGAGGGCGGGGGGAAGGGGAGGGGCGGGGTGGAGGGGGAGGGGAGGGGTGGAGGGGGAGGGGAGGAGGAGTGGGGGGAGAGGAGGGGTGGTGGGAGAGGATTGGTGGAGGGGGAGGGGATGGGAGGGGGAAGGGGTGAGGAGGGGGGAAGGGGAGGGGAGGGGGGAAGGGCAAGAGGAGGAGGAGGGGGAGGGGGGAGGAAGGGGAGTGGCTCACGTGTCTGAGTGAATGTGGCTCACGTTTCTGAGTTAAGTGTGATGCCGACCAGGAAGAAGAGGAAGCCATACAACCAATTCGTACACTTCCGGAATTGTTTGATTTATTTGTATTCAAATGTCTGGTAATTGTTTTGTATTTATTTATGCGAGTGTGTACTTGTGTGTAACTGTCATTAATTAAAAAAGGCTTCGGCACTATCGAGCCATTTCTTTTTTAACTCCAAAAAAAACAATTTTTTTTTTCATTTTTTTTTGTTTCTTTGTTTGCTTAGAACATTCCCAGGCACTCACTGATGAACCTCTGAAAGTTTAATGAAGATCCATTCAGCCATCTCTGAATAAAATGCGGACACACACACACAGACAACTCGCGTTTATATATACATATATATATAAATTGGGATTTAAATTTAATTCAAAAATTGATCCAGACGTCTATTCTCTTTCAAACATTCAAACCGACAGAGGAAGTTATTTATCACAGCATCTGTAGAATTTTCACCCTTTTACTCAACTCCGTTTCGCTGTTATTTGGTGGAGCAAAAAGTCAACTGAGCTTTATAGATATTTAGAATAATCTTCTTCAGACGGCATATTACCGAGCTGCCTCTATCAAATATAAATAATGATTCTGCTACCATCCGACAGAGTTTTACTTCCTGCAACATGCTTTGGATTATAATTCTCGGAGCTTGAAAGGATTCCACGAAAAGTACGCAAAACTACATTCCTTTGTAAAAGAATAGGTCTGGGATAGGCGTGGCTATGACTGTCAATCAGCTTGATGGGGGCCGAGCCACAAGACACATTTGCCTCAGTGTCGACGTTAAGCGTGGTAATGTGAAATCAATTAATATCAGCAGAAATATCATGCCTCAGGACAGGGCCAGCCCGAGGATTTTGGTGGCCCTAAACAAGATTTTGTTTGCGGCCCCAAAACACTCCCAGTGCAACCACCAAAGCACACTGCTCATAACTGAATGGACACACACACACACACACACACACACACACACACACACACACACACACACAAACACGCAATGGAGATGGACAAATGAATTAACAACAAATCTCTTACTTTATTTGAAAACAATGTATATTAAAAATATATAAAAATTTGAGAAGTTAAGAAACAATTAAGTAGACAATGACAAATGAACACCAATAAAAACAAAAATATTTTGACAATTAAATAGCAACGAACAATCAATACGAGTGCAAAATATTCAAAATAAATAAGGTGAACACTACAAAAGTGTTAACTATTGTACAAAACAACAGCTATAGGCTACTGTAGAAACTATAGCTATCCATCTTTTCACCACCATCCAACATCAGTGAGAAAGTCCTCAAAATCTTTGCCTCCTTGATTTTCTTGAAGCAAAATCGTGAATGACATCATCGTAAGACACATGCCTGCCAACCTCATGGTTAATACTGTCGTGCGAATCCCGGATGTTAATCCCGGATGTTAATACCAGGGACCGCGGATGGACCAAACGGATTTACTGGAGGCGACGACCAAACACGGATTTTGCTTTGACTCGCGGGAAGAGGAAGGGAAGAGGAAGATGCGGCAAAAGCGCTAACCTTGGGCGAACCGACGGCAGCTCCGATCCTGCAGGGAATTAATGAACTCGAACAAACAAGAGTTAATGTACAAAAATAGAGATTTATTCTATGGAACCCGATAACAAGAAACGCGACGGTAATCAAATAAACTAAATCCTATATTGGGATCCCACACACCTCACTTCAAATACGAGACGGGGGAAAATGAATTAATAAGATAACACGTTCGTCGTGGGTTTGTGCAATGTAGTGTGAGCTTATCTGTCCGTCAGTTGCAGTGTATCCCCAACGCGGCTCCGAGCTCCGGCACGATGGAAACCCTTCATCCGCTTCGCCCATGCTCTGCCAGGCCCGAGCCAACACCCTCACTCCAATCCCCTCGCCGTTCGCACACGAGGTCCGTTCGTTCACAGCACCGAGCCTCGCTCCCGCACCATGCAGATGGTGAACCAACGACCACCAGGACCTCTCAAGACCAAGAAGGGAAGCACAGAGACAAGCGACCAGCGAAGAAGCCCAGAGCGAAGAGGAAACCATGAGCGCAAGGAAGCCAGGAGAGAGCTGCTAGCTAAGAGCTGCTGAAATTTCGTGCAGTGCAAGACAGCCAGAGAGGGACATGCAGCGCAAGAGCAAGAGAATGTCGTCCGGCACGCCCTTCTTATATCCCTGCCTGTGACGTCAGCCTTGGCGCGCCACCCAATTAGCCCCTTCCAGCCTCCCGACGTTCAGCGGACCTTCTCGCATCTCTCCACGTCACCGCCTCTGATTTGCCCCAGGTTCGCGCCTTCAGCACTGATTGGCTGGAGGATCGCGCCTTCCGCATCAACCAATCACACGTTCCCTGGGCATGGTCACAACTCGTCTTTATGCCATGTTACCAGGCCAGCTAATGGTGCGGCCGGTGGCAGCCACCCGGCGGTGCCCCGATCTGGCTTCTTGCCTGTTTTCTTCCAAAGTCTTTGTAAGGGAAGGGGATTTAATTAATTGTGTGCACTAAAGGGCCTATCTAAGTGTTCATATGGGTGCGTTTCCATGAGGGACAAAGGAATGATTACCAGGTCTGACACACAAGGGGTGTTATCTTATTCCCGACACTATTTAACACCCGAACATCCTGGTATGTTCACAGGTATACTCTTATCCCGACAAACCGCCGAAAAACACAGAACTTATTTCAAGGTTGATTCCCTATCGCGACAGTCGAATACCTACCAACACAGATCTATCTGGCTCTAGATATTCCTCTCCCCAAATTCATAACAATAATAATGATGGCAAGTCCAGTGAGGCAGTCTTGTCTCTTGTGCCATAGATGATCGCAGGTATGTCTTTATCAGCTTAAGCTTTGAAAAGCTTCTTTCATCTGATGCCACTGTCACTGGCAGGGTACAGGCAATCCTCAGGGATATCTAAAGATTTGGATACAACTCTGTCATTTCCTTCTTGTGGACAAAGTCCAGCAGTTCAAATGCAGTCATCCTGTTTGTGGTTAACTGAGGAAGGTTCCTGATTTCCATGGCCAGCTCTCTCCCATCAATGTCGGCTTCCTCTCCACTCCTCAGTGTGTTCTCAAGCTCCTCACATTGTTTCTCCAGTGCTTCATCATCCAAGGTTGGGAAATTTAGCAGTATCCCAAACTTGCTTTTAACTTGTCCAAGTGTTTCAAACCGGTCGTCCAAAGATGCAATGGCAGAGTCGACGACCACATTGAAAAATGTGGTCTCCAGCCTCTTCAGGGCATCACTGACTGGCTCATCTGGTGCTTCATAGGCAAAGTGAGTCTTCGTGCTTCGCAGACTCTTCTCTTTGAGTACGGTATCCACATGCATTTCCTCACATGCATCTTTTGCAGAAGCTTGTGCAGCAGCAAAGCCATCGTTTCTGTAGCTTAACAGATGGCTCTTAGTACTCTCCAGGAGGTTGACTGCCACATCCAACTGCATTGTGGAAAACTGCAGTAGCTTGCTGACTGTGTTGATCTTGGAGAGGACATCATGCCACACAACTGTGCAAATCTGGAATCTGAATGACCCAACCTCCTCTGCCAAAGATTGGGCCTCGATTTTTGGATGGCATCTGTTGCCTTTTCCCTGACTTCTAACAATGCATCCCTTATGCCAGATGCCTGGTATCGCAAAGGGATGATGCTGGTGACACCTCGCTCTCCCACCTTGTCTCACTCCAGGACTTTACAGTAATGGTGACTTGCCATTTCAAAATGGCCCATCTTTGGGGAGCAGCTGAGAATAGAGTGTAGATCTTGTGAACATTGCCAAAGAAACTGGTAGCATCTATAGAGTTCTTGGCAGCGTCAGCCACAACAAGCTTCAATGTATGAGCCCCACAGGGGACATACAGGGCACGAGGGTTCTTCACCAAAATCCTTGCCTGCACTCCTTTGTTTTTGCCCTTCATGTTGCCACCATTGTCGTAGTATTGCCCTCTGCAATCACTGAAGGGAATGTTCAGCTCTTCCAGGCTGCTCAAAATGAGATCAGACAACCCAAGACCTGTCAATTCCGGTGCAACCAGGAAGCCCAAAAAGTGCTCCTCGATCTCAGGTGTTTCTTCCAGCTTGACTGTTCTGATCACAACAGACATTTGCTCCAGGTGGCTGAGATCTGGGGTACAATCCAAAATTATGGCATAATATTTGGACAGTTTAGTTTCAGCCACCATTCTCTCCATCATTTTGTCACTGATGCAAGTAATCAGTTCATTTTGAATTGTTTTGCCTAAGTCGGTGGCTTGAGAATTCATTCCACTTTCAACTTGGCTGATGTGTTGCCTCATTAATGGGTCAAACTTGGCTAAAAGTTCCACCTCTTTCAAGAAGTTGCCATTATTCTGACTGTACAAAGTGTCAACAGTTCCCCTGAGAGCCAGGTTTCTTTCTGCTAATGACTGAATAATGGCGACCAGGTGATTGAGAACCTCCCTCCAGCGTTTTTGTGATGCTTCTATAAGGGACATTTCTACCTGGTCAATTGTCTTCCCTTTCTTGAGTCGAAGCTCCAGTTCTTTCCATGTGACCATATGCTTTTTGTGTGATCAGGGTTGTTTTCTTGAGTTTTCAACAAGGCCCCAATGTTCATCTGGAGAACAGTTTGCAACAGAAGCAGTAAACTGCATTGTTTTTCCTGGAGTAGACGAGCCAGCTCCGCTTAATTGTTTCCTCATTTACCAGTGTCCTGTATGTGTAGTGGTGATGAAAACATCTACCATCCTGCCTTCTTGGAAAGGTGAACGCTGGCTCAACCTGAAACGGCCCTCTGCGTACAATATCTGTCCTGTCTGCATCTGACAGGATAGATGGCCAGTCAAATGGATCTTGCGGTTGTGCTGCAACTGGATATTGGGAGGTGGCAGATGGAATATCAGTGGATGATGTAGAAGGCTGTGGAACCTCAGTTACGACCTCTGCAGCAGACGCAGTCACGTCAGAGGAGGGAGTGGATGCCCCTGAAGTCTCTGAATCTGACAATGTACCCTCAGCAGCAGTCATGTCAGCTGACGAGGTAGATGGTCCTGGTGCAGCAGAGGTTGCTCCAAAATATTTCAATAACACCCCTGAAAAGGTTATACATTGGATTTTTTTTTTAAATATAGGCTGGAAGACATTACATGGGTATGTTATATGTATCTTCCAGGCCTATTTATATGTAGTCAGTTCATCCAAATAATGCCTATTTGGAACAGGCATGTTTTGAACGGGCACTGCACTAGTTATTTGAAAAGACGACTTTAATGTTGCAAGAAAAACGACTGTCAGATTCATTCAATCAGAACAAACAAACAATCACATGCCTTTATCCTGTGTTCTTTTTACCATCTCCAACTTTCTCTTCTTCCTCCCTTGAGCGCCAGTCATACATTTTCTTTTCGGAGCCATTTGTGTACTCTGTTGGTCAAAATAAGTTGCGAATGGGAGATTGGGAGAGAGAAGGGCAGATGCTGGCGATGGCGTTGCCACATAACAACAAAACGTTGACGGCAACGTTACCCCAGCGTTACATGGCTACACACTGAGTTAGACGTGTGTGCCCGCCGCCCCCCCCCCCCCCCCCTAGCGGTTGTGGCCCTAAACAACCGCATAGAGTGTTTATACCAGCGGCCGGCTTTGCCTCAGGAAATGCCTTGTTTTTCATTGTTACATTTATGAAAATAAAATAATAGCGAGGCACCAGTGCTACACACCGCACACGGGACACGTGAACTCAAACCCTCCAGTCACGAACCATGTGATCAACAACCATCTATGGTCACGGTTTCTCGGCGGAAGATTTGCTACGTCCCCGCAGCACGAATGCCGTCGTATAGAACAGCCTGAACAGGGGATCCACTCGACCTCTGAATTGAATAAATATTTGAACTGGCAGTGTTCCTTTTATCTTTGTGTTGGCATACTTCATCGACTGGACTGGTCAATGGTCAATTAATTGATATTTAAATATAACTAGCCGAAACCCGTGGAACATCCACGGAAGGGAGGATGTGGTGTATGGATAGAGTGTACCATTATGGATGGCATAGGGGATTTGCTTGTCTGAGTAAGAGTTAGGAAGAAAGATGAGAATGAAGAGTGCGTATATGAACAACGTATTTATTGCAATCTACTTAAATGACAACGCTGCGATATACTTTTGTAAAATGAATGGATTCGTAATGGGAATCGGCATAGCACCACTCTGGCCACACTGGCGCAGTGGTATGTGTCAATGGAAAGGAACAGCAGTAGAACCATAGACTTTAAAAAAATGAACGGATTAGTAAATCGACTGGAATTAGCCCCATACTGGCGCATTGGTAAGCGTCAATGTCAAGGCAGAGCAGTAGGAATATAATACAATGAACGCAGTATCAGAGGTTGAAATTATTTTAAAACTTCTGGATAAACAATGTTTGGGGGTAATAGTCAAGCCTCTGACGACTCCTTGCATACTCGTATTATCAATTTCCATCGGGTAATATTACGATGAGAGATCAGCCGATACCTTTATTATGTCCATCAGCATCCATGGCACTTAGAAGAAAAAAAAACGTGGCATCAGCCAGCCACAGCCAACTATCACGTACCGTCTCGAAGTCAATGCCATCCTTCTATCTCTTCGTATACAACTCACTGATTTCTACCTTATCGTGAACAGTGTAAAGCCGACTTTGATAATCATGAACGGTGGCAGATGCAGGAGTTGGTGAAACGAAGGGAGGGGGGGGGGGGCTGATCATGACCCACCCTACGCCACATGGCCTACGCCATTTGTTGAGATCATGGCCACAACGGAAACACAACAACTGGATAGGTAGGGCCTAGGCCTACTCCTACTTTTAGTCACTCGGCGAAGTACACTTTGTTTTAAGCTTTCAGAAGCTGACGCCTTGGTATTTATTGCTTTATATGATACTGATGGGCTGCTGATCGGTTTCACTTCGTTGTAATCACAGTCTTCGCCTTCACCCAGCAGACGCCAATAAGATGGCGTCGTATCGGCAGGTAATCGGATGCTTTTGGGCCCCAACGTCGGCTAATTCAGATTTTTCGAGTATGGCTGTACGTGATAAACAGCGCAGTTCGTAGATCGTAAATCCATTAGTGCCGTGGGCATCGGGTCACTGGGTGCGGCGTAAAAGGGATAACAAAGTCGAGTCCTTACGCTATTATTATATAGATTAGAGGTGCATTAGATTGTGAATCAAACAAAGACGGGTGAGACAAACTCCTATTGAACTTTTTCGCAATATTTTTATGCAAACTTCCGCATCCGGTCGATGTCGGCCTCCATTGAGTGATTTGGTTTTAGAAATATTTTTTCAAATGCTCGAATCTCATTGGTTCCGGTGTTTGGTGACGATTTTCGTTGAAGATAACCAGGCCCGTGCGGGCCGAGGTTGGTCTTAAAGTATTTTAATTATCAATTAGAGGTGCATAAGATTGTGAATCAAACAAAGATGAGTGAAAGAAACTCCTATTGAACGTTTTTCAATTTGTTATGCATACTTCCGCATCCGCAAGATGGTGGCCTCCATTGAGCTTCGGAATTCTCAAGCCAAGGCATAATCTGGTTTTCGACATAATACGTACGCATTTATTGACAACACCGGCTTCGCCGACTCCGACATAATACGGACGCGTTTTTTGACAACACCGGCTTCGCCGGCTATTAATAGTTTTGTAAAATTAACTTCAATGAAGAACTTTATCAAGACAAGATACAAGTACTTATCTGAAGTATCCAAATCGTAGTTCTGAGAAATCAGAAGACCTTGGTAATACGTGAGTAGATTTTTGCAAAAACAAAAATTGTCACGATAAATTTATCAGAAAGCCGTTAGTCAAACACACTGTACAGTGACACGCTTTGTTATCTGAGCATGCGCATAGCAAGTCGATTTACTAATCCGTTCATTTTTTTAAAGTCTATGGTTCCACTGCTGTTCCTTTCCATTGACACATACCACTGCGCCAGTGTGGCCAGAGTGGTGCTATGCCGATTCCTATTACGAATCCATTCATTTTTCAAAAGTATATCGTAGCGTTGTCATTTAAGTAGATTGCAATAAATACGTTGTTCATATACGCACTCTTCATTCTCATCTTTCTTCCTAACTCTTACTCGGACAAGCAAATCCCCTATGCCATCCATAATGGTACACTCTATCCATACACCACATCCTCCCTTCCGTGGATGTTCCACGGGTTTCGGCTAGTTTGAAAAATATTTTTTTAAAGCTTATTACGCATTTCGGAGGCTGAAAACGGCGTCAAATATTCTAAAATTGACGAAGAATTATTTTTTAGAAATCTCGCGGCCGAAGGGGATAGTTTTTCTGGGTCGGAAATATCCGAAGTTGAGACGGAATTCACCGAATTAATCAAGAAGTAAATTTTATCAATTTTAATCTCATCCAGAATGCAAATGGTGTCATTTTGAACTAGGTACGGTACCTACTACACCTACCTACTACCAACTACCTAACCTACTGATGCCATGATGATGGGTAAAATAGTGGCAAGAGGCTTTGGCTTCGCCGGCTCATTGCGGCTTTGCAGTCGGGTACTAGTAGCCGGTGAAGCCGGTGTTATCAATAAACGCGTACGTATTATGCCGAAAACCAGATCATGCCTTGGCTTGAGAATTTCGAAGCTAAATGGAGGCCGACATCTTGCGGATGCGGAAGTATGCATAACAAATATAAGAAACGTTCAATAGGAGTTTCTTTCACCCGTCTTTGTTTGATTCACAATCTTATGCACCTCTAATTGATAATTAAAATACTTTAAGACCAACCTCGGCCCGCACGGGCCTGGTTATCTTCAACGAAAATCGTCACCAAACACCGGAACCAATGAGATGCGAGCATTTGAAAAAATATTTCTAAAACCAAATCACTCAATGGAGGCCGCCATCTTGCGGATGCGGAAGTATACATAAAAAATTGCGAAAAAGTTCAATAGAGGCGTTGGCTTCGCCGGCTCATTGCGGCTTTGCAGTAGGGTCATATTATTATCAGAGTGCGCTGGTACTCTCAACTCTACGTACTAACGTAGGGATGACGTGGATAAAAAATGTCGGCAAACAAAACGAAAGTTGGAGTATCTTTTCGTACTCTCATAGTTGTTTATCTAGGACACAGGCAGTTCGAGTGTTTAATACGTTTTATTGACACTTCAAGTAAGCAAAACAGTAAAAACCACGAGTGTCATGCACGTCCGGCCATGTAAAAATTCCTCTCGAGAGGCTATGCCCCGCCCCTCTGTCCCCACCCTATTGGCCAGAGCAGTGGTTCCCAACCTTTTTGTACTCACGACCCCTTTCTCAAAACCCCGAAACACACGCGACCCCCCTGCCATCAGCCGTTTCTGTTTTACAAATTTTTCTGAGAAGGAAAAGGGAAGAAAGAGAAAACAATCATTAATTCATCAATTTTTACAAATTTTACTACAATATTCCTTGCACATTATAAAATTCGGGTAATTTTAGTTCGTTCGTCAAACCAAGCTCATCATTTTTTCTCACTGCCATCTATCGTCACACAATCCATGATCGTCATCACTAACATATCATCATCTCTCCAACCGGGCTTGTGGGATGGTTGGGGTTGCATCTGAGCAGCGAGTCTTGGAATTCGTGACGGGGTGTTTGTCAGAGCCAATCTCATGTCATCCTCAACATCCAATCTGTTTCTGGTCTTCGTTTTGATGTGGACGATGGCAGAAAATCCGGCCTCGCAGAGGTAGGTGGGGGGAAATGGAAGGAGAACACGTAAGGCCAGCATGCTGACTTTGGAATATGATTTGATACATAGCGCACCAGATTTGAGTCACCAATTTCTCCTGCAACAGGTCACGCGCCGGAGAGTCGTTGCGTAGATCCAATAATTCATCTTTATCATGACGTCAACAGCTTTTGTAGTGGTTTAAAGTGCACGACAGAAGAGGATTTCTTCTTTGATGTCGTCTGAATGAATGTACCTCACAAAGACAAGCAACTGAGAACATGAATTCACATCCATTGATTTGTCGAGTTGAAAGGAGAACAACGGAGAATCTTTGATTTCATCCAAAACCTGCTCTTTCACATCCATAGACATATAAGAAATACGCCTCTGAAGAGTATTATTCGACAAAGATACTTGCTGCATCTTCTTCGTGCTGGCTTCCCCGAGCCTAGCTGTCCGAGGCCTGCGCTATCTACACGCCACGCTCACGAGCGAGCAAAGCTAAGAACGCACCACACACACACATCCTCTTTGTTCATTCCATCGTCTGCCCTGTGGTTTGTTTAATAAGTCTGTCGAGTGGGAGTACTCCATATAGGGGGTTTAAAGCATCACATTTCTTTGTTCTCGGAACCGTTAATAAATCGTTGTATTATTTTCTGTACATACTTGAACGCAGTTTTCCGGGTAATTGATTCAATAGATAAGGCTGCGGTGGCTCTCGCCGCTTCCCATCATCCTGCGTGCTTGAGTAGCTTCGGTTGCAGAATCCGCCATTGAGTTTCCGCCTCGGGAGTAAAGCCTTCGTGATCGGCATCCGCAACTTTGGTGTTAATCGGAGTTGCGCGACATTTGGTGTCAGGTAGTAGGGATTTGAACCCGTCGGACAATTTTTTTTGTCCACGGCGAGACATCGACACAGTCGGGTGTACATCGCGCCCGATGTTCCAACGCAAAATTTTTTATAGTCGAGGCGGAGAAATTTGAATAGTCAATTGGGTGAACGGAGCGCAATATTGCGTCTTTGACAAATTTTAATTTTGTGCTTTTGGAAGTCAAATAAATACGCGCGTGGGAAACGACCTTCCAAAAAGCGGATGTCGGAGGTCGACGAGATGGTGGTATGCAGCAGGGCCTCCGTCAGTGTAGGGAGTGAGCCGGAAATTGGGGAATTAAAGGTGAGCCTTGGAACCTCCCCCGTCCCGAGCATCACCCTATCCCCCTCCCCTACCGGGGAGTCGGGAGCAGTAGGGACGGCCCCGATGGATTTCCAGGCCTTTTATGAAAACATAATGAAGGCAATGAATGTTCAGACTGAGAGCAGTTTTTTTTTTTTGTATACTGAATCGAGGCTCGTGAAAGAGCTGACAACCGCGAGGGAAAGACAGTACAGGGGGACCACGAGGGAAAGACAGCACAGGGGGACCACGAGGGAAAGACAGCACAGGGGGACCACGAGGGAAAGACAGCACAGGGGGACCACGAGGGAAAGACAGCACAGGGAGACCACGAGGGAAAGACAGCACAGGGGGACCACGAGGGAAAGACAGTACAGGGGGACCACGAGGGAAAGACAGCACAGGGGTACCGCGAGGGAAAGACAGTACAGGGGGACCATGAGGGAAAGACAGTACAGGGGGACCGTGAGGGAAAGACAGTACAGGGGGACTGCGAGGGAAAGACAGTACAGGGGGACCGCGAGGGAAAGACAGTACAGGGGGACCATGAGGGAAAGACAGCACAGGGGGACCGTGAGGGAAATACAGTACAGGGGGAACCACGAGGGAAAGACAGCACATGGGGACCGCGAGGGAAAGACAGTACAGGGGGACCACGAGGGAAAGACAGTACAGGGGGACCATGAGGGAAAGAGAGTACAGGGGGCCCGCAAGGGAAAGACAGTACAGGGGGACCGCGAGGGAAAGACAGTACAGGGGGACCGCGAGGGAAAGACAGTACAGGGGGACCACGAGGGAAAGACAGCACAGGGGGACCGTGGGGGACCGTGAGGGAAAGACAGTACAGGGGGACCGCGAGGGAAAGACAGCACAGGGGGACTGCGAGAGAAAGACAGCACAGGGGGACCGCGAGGGAAAGACAGCACAGGGGGACCGCGAGGGAAAGACAGTACAGGGGGACCACGAGGGAAAGACAGCACAGGGGGACCGCGGGGGAAAGACAGTACAGGGGGACCGCGAGGGAAAGACAGTACAGGGGGACCACGAGGGAAAGACAGTACAGGGGGACCACGAGGGAAAGACAGCCAATGAACGAAACCTTGCAGAAATTCGGGGAATGAATGACAAAATGGATGCTCAGAGTAATAAAATTGATGAGTTGGAAAATAGCTGGGATGCTCAGATTGAGCAGATGAAGCGAGTGATTAACAAAATGGATGCCAGGATGAGTGAGTTGAAGGAGGAACTAAAGAATGGTGCCGACGGGGCACAGGAGAAGCCAAATGTGGCAGGGTTTGAATCTGAACGGGGGAAAGGCAAATTGGGAATTGCACCAGGAATGGCAAATGAAGAGGCTAATGGGGAATGCCTACAGGTAAACGTGGAATGCGTACAGGTGAGTGTGGAGTGCGCCCAGGTAGATAGGGAGACTGAATGTGGAAATGGTAATGAAGGATGTTTCCCACCTGCTGGCCTGGTTGTTTGTCGGGACCGGGTGGATGTCACAACACCTCAACTGGGGGATGCATTGGGATCCTTGCAGCACCAGGGCGATGGTGCAGAGCAAAAGGGGGCAGAGTTATTGGGGGTCCGTGCGATTGAGCCGGACCGGGTATTTATTGGGGATATTGGGGAAGACCTGTCAGAGCCGGGATTGATGGGGGATGATGACGAGCATGATGTGATTCAGCGGCTGGGGACCTGGGACAGTCCCATGGAGGACGAGGTTGAACAGGCCCAAAGGAGTCTGGGTAATGAGGTGAGTTGGTCCGAGGAGGTGGTTGTAATGACCAAGGGGACTCTCACGGTACACTACGATTTGGTAACTGAGGCTCCGAAATTGAACAACCAGTTGGGGGAGTGTGTTGACTCCGGGCTGGATTTGGATCTTGGAGGCTTGGGAGATAGAGCCTCTGGAGATTTGGTCCCCGTAGGGAATGTGGACCAGCTGCAGAGAGGGGCAGAACAACCGGTGGTAGAGGTTGTTACCTGCAGCTGTGGTTTGGGATGGCAAATCAAAATTTTTAAATGGAAATCTCAAAGAAAATTAAAATGGGAAATTGAATTGGAGCAGCCTGGTTGGAGTTGGTCCCCAGGCCGCGGGATTTGGTCATGGCGAGGTCAATGGTGATGGCCTCAGGGAAAAGTTGCCCCTTTAAAAATTTGGGTTTGCCAGCCAGCTGTGGGGCTGTGCTGGCGAGATTTGGATGTGGGGTTCAACATTGGGTGTCGAGGTACGACCTGGGCCCCACGGGGGTCTGGTGGAGTGTGGTGTCCCTTGTCCGTCGGGGCGCCGTCCGAGCTGGTGGCTCGGGCCAGCAGGGCCACTGGACCCTGGTGGGGGTTAAGACCTCAAGGGGGTCCGAGGTGGTTTCTCAAGCCTGCGATGGTATTTATTGAGGACCACTAGGGGGAGGTGTTGTGGGTCGCGCTTTGGTGGCGGCACCGCGGAAGGCCAGCCTGGGCCTGATGTAGTGACCACCCAGGCATGCGACCTGACACCCTCTACCTGAGACTTTGGGACAGCCGGCATGTGGTGACCTGACATGTTGTGCTGGGCTATGGACACGGGTCGAACCGAATGGACAGGGATGGACATAGCCTGCTGGACAACCATTGGGGCATCTGTGGAACGTGATGGTGTGAGTGACCTTCCACAGATGTTCCGTTATGATTTATGGACTCTCGGGTTGGGAAGAGAGCCATGGGGTTGGTGAATCGGGAGATGTGTAAAGAGCCGAGCATATGGGCCATGCTCAGCTGGCATGTGTATGGCAAAGCATATTTCTTTGGTGAAATGAGTGAAATGTGAAAAATGTTTGGCATGGGTAATCTGTGGGTTAGATGTTAATTAAGGGGTGAATTTTGTGAAGAGAAATGGTGGACACTGTATAGTGACGCCATTATTGATCCAGGTGTGTTAGACCAAAGTGTTGGAGGCTGTGATAAAATTGACAGGGTATCAGAACATAGCTTTCAACTGGTTGCGGGGGCGACTGTTCTGATATTTGGGACGCGGGATTTATATGGGGATATAGTTGTGTAGCCTGAGGGTCAACGTGGTGCTGTGCGTGTCCGAGGTGTGTGGACCATGTCTTCTGGGTGGGTCTCCTGGTGGAGCATTGCTGTTGACAGGTCCTTGGTGTGGTCAAGTGTGGGTGAGCACTGGGGGGGCTGCGGTTCTGTGGAATGGGGGATGAGAGGGTGGCGTAGGTGACGTGAGGGGAATGCCACGCACTGCGACCGTCTCCCCCAGGGCCGAGGTTGTGTGTGCAGTAGTGTGTGTTGTGGCAGCAGGTGCTCACCACATTGGCCAGCTGGGGCTGGTGCAGCTGTGTTCCTCGCAGGGGAGCCGAAGGATGGATGGTGGGTCGCACCCTTATGGACGCTCATGGGCCATGTTGGCGTTTTGACTGCTCACCTTGTCCTGATGACCCTTGCACGGTAGAGGTGCAGAGCTGTCGTGGCCACAGGTAATTGTGTAGTGATGATCACCGTTGGATGCGGATCCACATACCTGCCAGTGTAGTGGGACAAAAGAGATATTTGGAAGAATTTGGTAGGCCCAATGTGAAATTTTGGGATTTTGAAGGGTGGATTGCACTTTGGACCTGACCAACCGGAAATTACCTGCACTTGAGGTGAGTGTTTTGAGGTGTACTGTCCCAGGCTTCAGGACCTGCTTATGGGAAATTTTGGGGACATGTAATTTGGAGTTGGGAGGCGGGTGAGAGTGATGACATGGCCGGTGAGGGGATTGGATTGTGTGCCACAAAGTCTTGTGGGTGGCGTTTGTGTTGGTGTTGTGGTTATGTGTTTTGATGTGGTCGTGAGAGTGGAAACCTGAGGATGAGTGATGATTATTGGAGACAATGAGGGGTGATTATTGTGCTTTTGGAAATGTGTATCGGTTAAATGTGAACTGTGGCATTTCACATGTGGCAGGCCATGGCACATCTTTTGTAATGTAGTGGCTACCGCTGGGTTTTCACAATCGCCTTGCACCTATCAAGGACGCGGAGCGATCACCATGCAGGGCTCGTCCAGGATGCCCGGGCAGGCCCGCGCTCAACTTGCCAGGCCTCGGTCGGGACGCCCGGGCATGCCCGGGCATGCCCGGGCAGGCTCGCCCTCAACTTGCCAGGCCGCAGCCAGGACGCCTGGCCACGCCCCCTCTCGCCTTTCCTGGGCAAACGCTCCGGGATAATGTGTGTATATATATTGCTGCCCGATAAACGGGCTTTTCAGAGTACCTGAGTGTTTTGTTTGAATAAAGCAACTCGGACGAATTCCAGCTTTTTGTCGCGTCCATTCTTCCGATCGACGTGGGAGCCTGAGCTCCTTCATTGGTGACCTACCGACATGGACACGGCAGTAGCCCTTAAACTGCCTACCTTCTGGGAGGCTCACGCGGCGGTTTGGTTCGCACAGGCGGACTCCCTGTTCGCCCTGCGAGGCATCAT
>NC_136261.1:285809657-285847157 GCF_964187855.1 Myxine glutinosa | reverse complement strand
CCAAGTGAAACAATGAAGGAGCTGGGGCTCCCACGTCGATCGGAAGAATGGACGCGACAAAAAGCTGGAATTCATCCGAGTTGCTTTAATCAAACCAAACACTCAGGCACTCTGAAAAGCCCGTTTATCGGGCAGCAATATATATACATATTATCCCGGAGCGTTTGCCCAGGAAAGGCGAGAGGGGGCGTGGCCCAGCGTCCTGGCTGCGGCCTGGCAAGTTGAGGGCGAGCCTGCCCGGGCATCCTGGACGAGCCCGGCATGGTGATCGCTCCGTGTCCTTGATAGGTGCAAGGCGATTGTGAAAACCCAGCGGTAGCCGCTACACACGTCCCCCCAGAATCGACTTGCACTGGCAGGGTCAATTTGAGGGGGGTCCTGATGACCCGGCCGAAGCGACCCCTGGCGGGTCGTGGGAGGGGGTCCGGTGTGGTAGTGGGCGGTCGAGTGGGGGGCACCGTGGACAGGGGGCAGCCTCGCCGTGGCGGAAGGGCCACCCGTGGTGGGTGGTCGACGTCCACGTGCGCCGGCTTGAGGCGGTCCACCGCAATCCGGTCCGACCTGCCGCCGATGTCGATGACGAACGACTTGTCGTCCCGTCGCAGCACCCGGAAGGGCCCGTCATACAGCGGCCGGAGTGGCCCCCGATGTGCGTCGTGACGCACAAAAACATACTCCACTGTGCGAAGTGCTGGGGGGACGTAGGACTGGGGGTCACCGTGGTGGGATGTTGGCACGGGGGCAAACCGTCGGGCGGCCTCCTGGAGGTCCGAGCGCTGGTGAGCTGCGGACCAGGGACTGGTAGCGTCGGGCACGAATTCGCCCGGGACGCGTAGCGCCTGGCCATAGACCAGCTCGGCGGTGGATGCCTGGAGGTCCTCCTTGGGGGCCGTGCGGAGGCCCAAAAGGACCCACGGCAGCCGGTCGGCCCAACCGCCGTCTTGAAGGCCGGCCATGAGCACGGCCTTCATGGAGCGGTGGAATCGCTCGCACAACCCGTTTGCTTGGGGGTGGTAGGCCGTAGTACGGTGGAGCTTGACCCCCAGGTTGCGGGCGACCGCGCCCCACAGCTCGGAGGTGAACTGTGGTCCACGGTCTGACGAGATGTCCGCCGGTGCGCCGAAGCGGGCGACCCAGGTGGCGATGAAAGCCTGCGCCACGTCGGCGGTGGTGGTGGAGACGAGGGGAATGGCCTCCGGCCACCTGGTGGTCCTGTCCACCATGGTGAGCAGGTGTGTGAACCCCCGTGACGGGGGGAGGGGGCCCACCAGATCCACGTTGACGTGGTCGAAACGTCGTTCGGGCACGGTGAAAGGTGCCAGCGGGGCCTGGGTGTGTCGGTGGACCTTGGCCCGTTGGCAGGCCGTGCAGGTGCTGGTCCAATCGCGGACGTCCCGACGAAGGCCGTGCCAGACGAATCGCGCCGACACCAGCTTCTGGGAAGCTTTCCGGCCCGGGTGGGAAAGGCCATGGAGGGAGGCGAAGATGCGGCGTTGCCAGGTGACGGGCACGATGGGGCGAGGCTGGCCTTGGGAGACGTCGCAGAGCAGGACAGTGTCCGCGAAGGGGATGTCGGCCAGGCGGAGGCCCGTGTCCGCTGCCCGGAGGGCTTGCACCGTGGTGTCGGTGGTTTGGTCCGCCGCCATAAGCGCAAAGTCCACGCCCAGGTGGACCGCGTTCGCGCTGGCCCGGGAAAGACAGTCGGCCACGGCGTTGTTTTTGCCGGCGACGTGCCGGATGTCCGTGGTAAACTCCGACACGGCGGAGAGGTGGCGCTGTTGGCGGGCCGACCACGGCTCCGTGACCTTGGCCATGGCGTAAACCAACGACTTGTGGTCGACGAACGCCGTGAAAGGTCGGCCCTCCAGGAGGTGGCGGAAATGGCGGACGGCCAGGTGTGGACCGAGGAGCTCCCGGTCAAACGTGTGCTGTATTTGAGCTCGTTCGGCCGGAGCTGCCGGCTGAAAAAAGCGAGTGGCTGCCAAACCCCGTTCACCCATTGCTCATGTACGGCGCCCACCGCATAGTCGGAGGCATCCGTGGTGAGGGCGATGGGAGCGTTGAGCACCGGGTGAGCAAGCAGTGTTGCGTCGGCGAGGGCCCGCTTTGAGCTTTGGAAGGCCGCATCCATTGCTGCGGACGAGGCGATGTCGTGCTTGGCCGGCTTGCCCCGGAGGGCTTCGTAGAGGGGCCGCATGAGTTGAGCAGCGCGGGGCACGAAGCGGTGATAAAAATTCACCATTCCCAGGAATTCCTGCAGGGCCTTTATGGTGCGGGGACGCGGGAACGTGGTGATGGCCTCGACCTTGGTTGGCAGCGGCACGGCCCCGTTCTTGGTGATGTGGTGGCCCAAAAAATCAACGGCTGTCGTGCCGAAGTGGCATTTGGCCGGGTTGACGATGAGGCCGTGCTCGCTGAGGCGCCCGAACAGTGTTCGGAGGTGGAGGAGGTGCTTGGCCCGGGACGTGCTGGCGACGAGGATGTCGTGCAGGTAAACGAAAAGGAACGGCAGGTCACGCAGCACGCCGTCCATCAAGCGCTGGAACGCCTGAGCCGCGTTCTTGAGACCAAACGGCATCCGCAAGAATTCGAATAAGCCGAACGGCGTGATGACTGCCGTTTTAGGGACGTCGGCCGCCCTGACAGGTACCTGGTGATATCCCCGTATGAGATCAATTTTCGAAAAAATGACCCGTCCCGCCAGACGGGCGGAGAAGTCTTGGATATGCGGGATCGGGTACCTGTCGGGGGTGGTAGCGTCATTGAGACGGCGGTAGTCGCCACACGGGCGCCATCCACCCCCCGGCTTTGGCACGATGTGCAGTGGCGAGGCCCACGCGCTATCGGAGCGCCGCACGATGCCGAGGTGCTCCAACGCGTCGAATTCGGCCTTCGCCACGGCGAGCTTGGCTGGGTCGAGGCGGCGGGCCCTGGCGTAGACCGGCGGGCCCGTGGTTGGTATGTGGTGCTCGATCCCATGCCGTACTGCGACGGCCGAAAACGTCGGCCGCGTGAGGGCCGGGAACTCCGTGAGCAGGCGAGCAAACTCGTTCGCCGCCGGGACGGCGCATGCCAGCTCGGTCGGCGCGGAGCTGCTCAATGTGCATACCAGGGAGCTGAAGGTTTCGGCGTTGATTAAACGACGCCGTTGGACGTCCACCAGCAGTCCGTGTGCGCAGAGGAAGTCGGCGCCTAGCAGAGCCATGGGCACGTTTGTGGTTACAAACGTCCAAGCAAAGCGTTGGCCGCCGAAGCAGAGGGTGACGTTGCGCAGGCCGAAGGTGCGGATGGTCGATCCGTTGGCCGCAACCAAGGAGGGGCCGCAAACCGCGGACTGCCTGTCCTGGTTAGAGGCGGGTATGACGCTCAGTTGGGCGCCGGTGTCGCACAGGAAGCGCCGTCCGGACGCTTTATCCGTGATGAACAGTAAGTTGCCCGTGTGGCCGGCGCTCATGGCTGGTAATGAACGCCGGCCCGGCCGTTTCCCGGCCTGCCGAAGGTGCACGGGGGTCGGCATGTCCGGGCCTTCTGTCCGAACCTGGCATGATAGTAACACCACGCTTGGTCAGGTGGAGGCCCCGGTCGTCGTGCTGGAGGTGGTCGGCTCGGTGTAGCGGCCGCCAATTGCGTCGGCAGTTCGGTCGTCGACCGTGCCGGGTGCTCGGGCGCCATGGGTGTTGCGTCGGACGGCGGTGGGTCCCATGTCGCCGCTGCGATGCGCTGACCTGCGGCGGAGATCTTGTCGGCTTCTCTGGCAAGGGCCCGGGGATCTGTGATCGTCGTGCTTGCCAGGGCGAGGCGTACCGGGTTAGGCAGCTGACGGAGGAACAGCTCCCGGAACAGGAATGCCGGAGAGTGCTCGCCGAGCAGTGAAAGCATGTAGTCCATTCGCTCGGAAGGGCCGCGTGTCGCCGAGCTCGGGCAGGTCGAGCAGGCGCTGTGCGCGTTCCGCCGATGGGAGGGCGAAAGCGTCGAGGAGAAGCTTCTTAATCGCGCCGTATTTGTCAGCGGCTGGCGGGCTCTCGAGGAGGCTCAAGGCGCGGGCCGCGGTGGCCGAACCGAGCGCTGCTACCACATGGTGGAAGCGGGTGTCGTCGGCCGTGATGCCTCTCAGGGCGAACAGGGAATCCGCCTGTGCGAACCAAACCGCCGCGTAAGCCTCCCAGAAGGTAGGCAGTTTAAGGGCGACTGCCGTGTCCATGTCGGTAGGTCACCAATGAAGGAGCTGGGGCTCCCACGTCGATCGGAAGAATGGACGCGACAAAAAGCTGGAATTCATCCGAGTTGCTTTAATCAAACCAAACACTCAGGCACTCTGAAAAGCCCGTTTATCGGGCAGCAATATATATACATATTATCCCGGAGCGTTTGCCCAGGAAAGGCGAGAGGGGGCGTGGCCCAGCGTCCTGGCTGCGGCCTGGAAGTTGAGGGCGAGCCTGCCCGGGCGTCCTGGACGAGCCCGGCATGGTGATCGCTCCGCGTCCTTGATAGGTGCAAGGCGATTGTGAAAACCCAGCGGTAGCCACTACAACAACGTCATTTCTCAACAGTGAGCTATTAATTAGAAAAGGTTCGAGTGGTATATAAATGGAAAACAAAATGAATGTAAAAAATATCAAATAAGTATAATTGAAAAGGCAACTGGTAAAAAAGTTCACAAAACAAATAAGAGAATTAATTTAAATACCGGTGAGTTGGATGAGACGGTGAGGAGAGTTGTAGGAGAATTAAATTATTTCCCACACATCAACAAATATTTGTAGGGTCGTTGTTTGAGTGGGTCAAAGATGATTCACCAGATGATATTAAGAGTAAAAGGTTAAAAGGTCCATAAGGTCAGAAGGATCACAGGTCCACACAGAAGGACCATTGTTTAAGTGGTCTAATGAATAAGGATAGCATGTCAAAAGGTTAGAAGGTTCGTAAAGAAAAGGGTGAGAGAAATATAGGTGTTTAGGGGCAATGAGGGAGGGGAAAAATTAACATGTAAGTGAATGGGGATTTGGGGTGTCCCAGAACCAACATTATTACACTACTCATGTTTCACATCGATTTTTTTTCAGCGAGGAATATTATACACGGATTCTGACCGGTGGCAGAGCAGCGCGCTGATTCGCTCAGAGCGATCACGTGATGTTCCATGCCCGCCGCCAGTTGGCTTCACTTTTCACGGAGTATGAGCGTTCTATATATTTTCAATTCAGTGCGCCCGACTCGCTCACGTACTTGATTTGTGGCATAGACATGGCCATTGGGCCTTCACGGTGTAATTTGTGCGAGGCTTTTGTCCGAGTGAGCTTGAGTCCAGAGGGCGAATGTACGGGTTGGGAATGTACGGGTCTCCCTTCCCCCACCCGGCAACGCCGGTACTGGAGTGCGTCACAGGATCGGTGAGTCTCCAAAATCCGCTTCGTGCTATTGCGAAGATTCAGGACGATGTCGCGATTGTTGTGCTGCTCTTCGACCATGAGAACTGCAACGTCATTGTTGACTGGCCCTCCCCTTCCCTTTCCCTTCCCCCTCCCCCCTCCGTCCTCCCCTCTCCCTCCCTTCCCCCTCCACCCTACCCCCCTCCCCTTCTCCCCTCCCCCTCCCCCTCCCTTTTCCCACTCCCTTTTCCCCCCTCCCCCTTCCCCTCTCCCCTACCGCTTCCCCTTCCTACGAAATTCATCCTGACTTCGCCCCTAGGAGGGCAGAGGGGTATCTGTAGGTAACGGGGACCTTTATTTGGCGAAGATTGGGCAAAAATTGACCGAGTTATTCAAAATATGGAGTTATATAAAGTTGAATTTTTAAGGCTGAAACGCAGTGACGTCACCACATCCCGCGGCACGACTTTCGATTCTGAGGAGATTTTGTTTCATTGTGCACGCCTTCATTTTATTTCCAAATTAGAATCTGTTTCAATTTCTGCCGCAAACATGACATCCGTGCATCGAGTGCGGTATTTTATTTGGTAAAAATCAGTCGATTTGAAGTGGTGAAAATAAAATGCGATCGTGGAAAGTCGTAGCGAGGGGCCATTTTGAATCGGTTTTCGATTACCACACCGGGTTACTTGTGGGGGATAGGAAATTTATTTCATAATATTTTTTTACCATATTTTTACCTCAGCGCATTTCAGCAAGGAATATTATGCACGGAATCTGACCGGTGGCAGAGCAGCGCGCTGATTCGCTCAGAGCGATCACGTGATGTTCCTTGCCGCCATTAACTCAGTTACGCGTTCGCACGTATTTCAGAGCGAAAACGATTGCGTTTTTTCACATTTCAGCGAGGAACATTGCCATTCACACCACATAGGTTTTTTTTTCTTTCATCTTTAGATCCATATTTTTTTTCAGCGAGGAATATTATACACGGAATCTGAATCAGTGGCAGAGCAGCACGCTGATTCGCTGATTCGCGCTCATTGATGACGATCACGATCACGTGATGACGTTATCACGAATGATGTTGGTGACGCGATCACGTGATGTTCCTTGCCGCCATAAACTCACAGCAAGTAGCATAGATTTTAGCATGATTAGCATTTAGCATGATTTAGCATAGATAGTAGCATGTTTCACAAAGATTTTTTTTCAGGGAGGAATATTATACACGGATTCTGACCGGTGGCAGAGCAGCGCACTGATTCGCTCAGAGCGATCACGTGATGTTCCATGCCCGCCGCCAGTTGGCTTCACTTTTCACGGAGTATGAGCGTTCTATATATTTTCAATTCAGTGCGCCCGACTCGTTCACGTACTTGATTTGTGGCATAGACATGGCCATTGGGCCTTCACGGTGTAATTTGTGCGAGGCTTTTGTCCGAGCGAGCTTGAGTTGAGAGGGCGAATGTACGGGTTGGGAATGTACGGGTCTCCCTTCCCCCACCCGGCAACGCCGGTACTGGAGGGCGTCACAGGATCGGTGAGTCTCCAAAAGCCGCTTCGTGCTGTTGCGAAGATTCAGGACGATGTCGCGATTGTTGTGCTGCTCTCCGACCATGAGAACTGCAACGTCATTGTTGACTGGCCCTCCCCTTCCCCCTCCCCCCTCCATCCTCCCTTCCCCCTCCCCCCTACCCCCTCCCCCTCCCTTTTCCCCCTCCCCCTCCCCTCCTCCCTCCCCCTCCCCTCCTCCCTCCCCCTCCCCTCCTCCCTCCCCCTCCCCCATCCTCCCCCTCCCCCTCCCCTCCCCCTCCCCTCCTCCCTCCCCCTCCCCCCTCCTCCCCCTCCCCCTCCCCTCCTCCCTCCCCCTCCCCTCCTCCCTCCCCCCTCCCCCCTCCCCCTCCCCTCCTCCCTCCCCCTCCCCCATCCTCCCCCTCCCCCCTCCCCCCTCCTCCCCCCTCCCCCCTCCCCTCCCCCCTCCCCCCTCCCCCTCCCCCCTCACCCCTCCCCCTCCTCTCCCCTCCCCCCTCCTCACCCATCCCTCCCCCTCCACCCCTCTCCTCCCCTCCCCCCCTCTCCTCCCCTCCCCCCTACTCCTCCCCTCCCCCCCTCCCCCTCCCCCTCCCCCCTCTTCTCCCTCCCCCCTCTTCTCCCTCACGTTTATACACTGAATGCTGGGTACTTCCCCCCCCTCTTCTCCCCTCCCCCCCTCTCCTCACCTCCCCCCCTCTCCTCCCATCCCCCCCGTTCCCCACCCCTCTTCTTCCCCCTCCCCTCCCCCGCCCGGCAATGCCGGGTACTTCTGCTAGTGTATATATATATATATATATATATATATATATATATATATATATATATATATATATACACACATATATTTGTATATATAGTCGAGGTTCATGAAAGAGCTAAGACGTTGAAACTTGCCGTTGTATTGCGTTGTATGTTGTGTTGAAAATTGTTTTTTAAATCAACTTTTCCGTTGTATATTATTTTATGCATGATTCAAGTGAAATTCGACATGTTATGATACATGAAATAGAATAAAATATTTTATTATTATTATTATTATTACCTGTGTATATATTACTTGTGAAAATCGAAGATTTTTCAAGTATTTTGGTTGGTTTTGTGCGTGAGTCGGTCTGTTTGTCTGTCTGTCTGTTTGTCTGTCAATCGCCTACAGGTCACAATTTCAAACCGTTCTTTACGAAACTTCATCAGATGGTAGATTTGGTCATACATAAGAAGCCTATTGATGTTGAAGTCAAAAGGTCAACATAGGCCAAAGGCAAACTTAAGTGAAGTTTCTAAAATCCTTAATTTTCATCCAATTGCCTCGACATTCGAACGGGATTTACATATCCGATTACTTAACGCAACTACCAATAATTTTTTGGTCTAAAAGTGAAAAGGGCAACACAGGCCAAATTTCTAAAATCGTCAATTTTAATCTGATTGACTTGAAATTTGAAGAGGATTTTCATATCAGATCACTGAATTCGACCACTAATTATTTTTGACGTCAACAACATATTTTAGGGATTTCACAAGTATCGTGCTGTGCACGACATATTTCTTGTTTATTTGGTCATTTAATTTTAAGATGTACAAGCCCCATTTTGAATGTGCGTTTGGGGGCTGTGTCCTCGATGAGGACTTGCATCCTTGTTGTTGAAATTTGCTATGTCTGATAATTCCTACCCTGCTATCACATAATATATACATGTGGTTGCTCATCACTTTAATTACCTGGAATGGAACCCATATTTCCGATTTTTCTTCTTTGTAGCCCTTCAAAAGCTCAAATGGAGTGTTCCAATTGACCAAAACGTGCCACAATGTACTCTACGTGACATCCTGCACAAACCGTCAAGCTGAACGATTCCGCTCAGTGACCACAACTCCCCACCAGAATTACACTTCAATGGGTGGTATTTATAGAAAAGCTGCATTTAATAGTGTAATAACACAGCAGGATTAAAGGTAAGACGAGCTTCGACATGTAAACACTGAGTCACTGGTTTAGATAGCATTGCTCAACAAGCATTACAGTTTGTAAGTCATACTTAGGACAAACAACGTCAGGAACATTGACCAGGATACCAGCAAAGTTTTTCTTCTCCAAAATATATCAAGGGGGTTTTCACACCCACGACCACGTGTTCAGGATAAGAGTTTGTTCACCACGATCCAAAGTGTTATATTTTAAATTCATTTTATAACATTTTTAAAAGGACATTCACCTTTACACCCATTTATGAATGATGATTTTTCTTTATAATATGCAGTGCCTGAAATAGTTTGAATTTGTTTTTTTGTATCGGGACCTGGCGTGTTAACGCTTGTACATTTCCTTCTGCATCGTGCCTCGTAAACATTTTGAGACGAATAGGAAAGTGTTAAATTTTTACTGTGTTTTAACCTTAGTTTTTGATAAACGAAAAGCAACGTCAAACGAACCTCCTGGATCCTGAAACCGAATATTAACGGATTGATAAAAGCCGGTGTTGTGACTCCAATGAGGTCCATAATGAAACCAACTCTTGGGTTTCTTACAAATCTTTTAAACACAGATATGACAACAAGAGATGAAAACTGTACCAAACACACAAACAGCTGTGTAAAACACGTGTGTAAAGCTTTGATATTGGCCTCTTCAGTTGATTTACGACATTTTCGGACGATACACCAAGTTGAGTATATTGCACTAAATCCCGTTATACCGTACACAAAGTACAAGGTACAAACGGTATACATGTTTGCAGAATCAGAATTTCGACAGGATGACTTTGCAATGGTAGAAATTGCACAAACAGCGTCAGGAATCATCACGGTTGTGTTACAAAACACTAACTGTGTTGCAACCACAACAAAACTGATGCTCAACAACAACCCAATTGTCCAAACTAGTGCTGCGAGTTTAAAAGCACCACCTTTGTTCGCTATCAAAGCCACATAACTGTACGGGTAGAAAATCGCCCAATGTCGGTCAACGTACATCAACCACATAGTGATAAACTGTTGGAAGTTTGATATGTGTAAACAAAACATTTGAAACAAACACTCACTGAACGATATTTCTTGCCGGGATAGAATTATACGACTTACGAGGCCAGATATCCCCACGATTCCCCAAGATGTATCAGCGATTGAAGCTAAAGTAATGTACAACAGCATTGGGGAATTAAATCTTCGGGAGAAACAAGCAGATATCACCGTGAAATTTGATAACACAGAAATGAACATAATGGCTGTAAAAATAATCAATAATAATCTTCCATTGTGCAGATCAATGCCTGAGATGTCCAGCTTGACCTTGAGTGGTAAAGAGCCAACAACATCCGTTGTATTTATACTTTCTGCAAACACAATACATTTTCATTTTAAACGTTTCAAAGTCTACATAATCACCAGAATATGTATTTTATTTTTATTATGTTGCAACAGTAACATTTTAATAAAATCAACAAAAGCTTCCTATTTAACAGATATAAAACACGATGTTTCTTCACGGAGAGGGTCATTGCTCCAGAATTGAGCTATGACTTATAATTCCCGTCCCACGGGGAGCAGCGCGATGCCATCCATGTTTACATAGAGATCATTGGGGTCCTCCCCGCACCCTAAACCTCCAGGACAATGTATTTTCACCACCAGACGAAACATTTCCCTTGCACACCCGAGTACATCATCAGTGTTTAAAAATCCTCTCGCCTCTAAGCTCTCTAGCCTGGGTTCGAATCCCGACCCAGCTATAAACTGTCAGTTTGGTGTTTCACAAGCAGGGCGATTCATCAATGTGTGTGCCTTCCCTCGGATGGATGTTAAACTGGGAGTCCCATCTGTTATCATGGGTTGGTGGACGTTAAAGATCCCATGATGTCCTTCACAAAGAGGAGGCGAGTATGGCGGCACCATGGCCAAATTCCAAATTCCTGCCCTAACTAGGCGAATGTCAGGTCTGGTCAGGCCGGTTCGTGAAAGACTTGGGACCAAGCTTCCCCCGGCCGACCCCACAAGGTGGGATAATAGTGGCAGTTAAAGAACAACAACAACAACAACAACAACCTATTTAGAAATCCCATGAAGTGATAGTTTTTTAAAATATATATCTCGACTTTCTTTCATACAAATGACAAAGCTTGAAACAAAATACAAGTAAGTTGACGACCTCAATTATTCATCCCATCCTGCTCTTCCTGGAATTGTGTTGTTTATCATTTTTGCTACAATACTAATTCTTGTATTGTCTTCTTCTTCTGCTGCTTCTTCTTCTTCTTCTTTTATGGCCACATTTATTACTACGTTATTGTGGGGTTGGCTGACGGAAGCTTCGCCCAAGTCTTTCACAAACCCGCTGGCCGAGCTTGACGTTCGACCAAGGTTAGGGCAGGAATTTGGAATTTCACCAGGACACCGGCTCCTCTGCTCTTAGTTCACCGACCTTAAGCTCGCCAACTCATCGTGAAGGACACCGTGGGATCTTTAACATGCACCAACTAATGCCAGCAGACAGGACAACCGCTTAACTTCCATCCGGAGGATGGCACACACATTGGTGAACACCCGTCTGTAAAATACCAGGACAACAGTTTATAGATGGGTCGGGATTTGAACTTGGCTTAACAGCTTTGAAGCGAGTGGTCGTGCGTACCTTCAAGCCTTATGTTCTTGCAATTCCTGTGCAAGTTCAATGACGTCTCCTATTGGCATACTCCTACATGTGAGACATGTATTGTATAGGTCAACAAACCTTTCCAAGTGTCTTAGATTATATTATAAAAATCCAGTAAAACTGCATTTACTCATCCAGGCAAACTTTTTTTTCATTGATGTCAGTGTCACATGAAATTGCATGAGATGTACCATGTACTCTTTAGAGAGCATTAGTCCTGCCGAAGCAGTTTCTTGGCAATAGATATGCTGAGTGGTTTCCATTGCCTTCCCAACATTCAGTCATGACATGAATTTGTACTTTGATTAGGGCAGCGAGGTTTCCCTTCTATTCATAAAGGACACCCTGAGATCTTTAAATTACACCAGGAAATGCTGGCAGTCAAAACACCCAGTTTAGTATCCATCCTAGCGTGACACGCATTGATTGCTCACCCTGCCTATAGACACTTGGATGACAGTTTATAGCTGTGTCGAAATTCTATCCCTGGCTCGACATCTCCGAGGCAAGTTTGCATAACTCTACAGCCTGTCATAGTAGAACTTGTACATACCTATTTAACATGCCGGACAAAGATGTGAAGACACAGTCAACAAGAAGGGCACTCGGTGGAGAGTCTACCTGCGCCAGGCTGAACAGTTTACGTTTTATCTCCATTGATAGGCCGGATCTGGATTCGGACATGAACCAAAAGCTAATCGGCTTGTATTGTCGCTTACCCAATTAATGCACCAAACTTTGTCATAATTCGTGCGCAATCTTTCGTGACATCATGCTGCATATCGTTTTTGGCCAAATCACTCAATTGTGAAAAATCATTTAAAAAAAATATAAACCTCTCTGATCCGGATCCGGATTCTAATCTGCACAAAAATCGAACTGAGTAGTGCTTGTCACACACGCAACCTGCCCACCATGTTTTGTTTTAATCTGTCCACACCTTTTTGAGATATCTTGATTTTTATCGTTTTTTGCCAAATATCTCAATGGTGAAGAATCACTTTTTAAATTCTAAGATCCACATCTGGATCCATGTATTCACCAAAATCAAACCATTTCGTCATTGTCATGTGCCCAACCTCTCCACCAAATTTTGTCCGAATCCATCCTTAACTTTTTGAGATATCTTGTTCACAGACAAACAAGCAAACAGACAGGGGTGAAAACATAACCTCCATCCACCTTCGGTGGCGGAGGTTACGATAAGCACATTGGTCGACAAAAGACAAATACATATAATCTGGGTTCCCATCATCATGGGAACAGCAAGCAAGACAATATGGTTTCATCTTCACTTACCTTAGTCCTTTCTTGTTCACATGTTTTCTTGATATATTTCATTCCCTTATATAAATGAGAACATGAATCAGAAGGGAATTGTGTTGTGTTATTTTATGAAAAATGATGAAATCGCACTAATGTTGGTCAAAGGAGCCCAATCAAGCATGTGGACTCTCGAGTTTGAGTTGGCCTCTCAGGCATAATTAATGCAAGTTAATTTTAATATATTTTATAACCTACTATTCAAATTACCCATTACTCGAGATATTTGTAAACAGAAAAAAGAAAGCCCAAGTAATAACATCTCCACGTATTGGTCACAAAATATGAAATATTCCTCATACAAGTACAGGAAAACCACATGATGTGTAAACATTTTGAGGAGACCACCACCAAAACAATGACGAGGATTCAAACTTGTATTCACCAAATCACTGTTCAGAAGCACAACCAAGTGAGCTGAACGAGAGAACCTTGAATCATCTTTAGTATCACCAGATTCTCAAATAATAATTGAGATTATACAGAAAATCCTAAATAATCAAATTGATTTTCACCTCCTGCAGTTATTGCCTTGTAATGTTACTTATTAAATGGTCAAAGTCCTTCTGACAAATATTGCTGCCCGAGATCCTTCAAATTAATGTACTTGAAAGAGAATTTGTGGGTTTTTTCGATAAAAGATTCTCTTGTGGAGGAGAAAATGTAGATATGTTCAAACTGGAATTATTTAGCTACCTTGAAGCATTGGGTAAAACGCATTGGTTTATAGTGTAAAACCGACTCCAACAACTTCAGGTAAGTGAGCTCAAAAGGATGTTTATTTTTTGGCTTGCACATGCTTGTCCAACATGGCGTCCCTCTTACAAGTATCAATCAATCACCCACACCCACTCACGGAAATGCAAACTATCCACACAAACACATCATCAATTCAAATAAAAGCACGTAACAACCAAACATAATATTTTCCCCCCTTTCCAGCACAGATTTCAGGTGTGGAAGGAGGTTACAAAGTCCCACAGGTAGTCGGGATGCTGTCAAAACCGTGCTGGCCTGCACGCTGTGGAATCCATGTGGGTTCTGCTGCAGAAGCAACATGATCCATTCCCACCTCCTCCCTCCCCCACCTTCATGGGTCACAGCATCTATACCTGGGGGCCAGAACACAGTTCCTAATGGCCAAAGGATACTGGCTGAGGATCCAGAGGCGGCAATTTGCACAGATGTCTTGCATGCCCCCACTATACGTCCTGGAGCTGAAATGTGGCTGGCCCCAGCTGGTGATTGAATATCAGCATGGAAGACCAGAAGGGCTGAAGCTTGTTGATAGAATGGGGCGCTTATCCCTGACCCAATCTGAGAAGTACATGCCAGGTGGCTTCACGCTGTGAGCTCAGTCAAACTGCTGCTCCATGCGATGTTGGTGCTGGTGTGAACCGAACCATGGTGCGAACCACATGTGTGGGAGGGTGAGTGTTTGGTGCACACGGTCTATCCAGTGTATAGTTCTATCCAGGCAGTTGCAGCTCTCACCCCAAAATAAGTAGCACTGGTGAAACCCTTGTGGTGGTGTGCTCGGATGACATTGATAAATGTTTGATCAACCCGCTCAACCCACTGCCTCCCATCTCCCCCACTGGCTTGTGGGTGGGAAACGGCCGTGCATATGTGCTTGATCCCCCGTCACTGAAGAAAGTGGAGAATTCAGCAGAGATTATCTGTGGCCCATTATCTGTTGTATTGACCTGGGTTAACCCTCAATGGGAGATGATAGTGCACAGGATGTTGATTATGAACTGGGAGGTCACTGATTTCACCAAAAAGACTTCTGGCCATTTGGAATGAAGATCACGGATGACCACAAGGTAGGGCAGGTGAGCTCAGTCTTTAGATGGCCACGATACGCGGTTGTAGGGGTGACTGGCCGGTTTTCCAGCTGAGCAGGTGGGCTGCACAGTCCATGACCATTACCTCAACATCGTGGTCGATACCAGACCAGCGCACAAGCACCCGGAACTGCTGCTTCAATCTGATGATATCCATGAGTCCCTTGTGTGCCATATCCAGCACTTGTGCACGCAGAACCCACAGTGCGACTGTGCAAGGACTTTTGTATGCATAATTGAGGCTCGGGTAAGAGTTAGCACATTAAACATGGAAACATGCACGGTCACATAAAACATGCAATAAAAAGAGCGGGAGGCAAGAGGGGAGAGAGAGGAAAGCATACAAGCAAAACAACAGTAGAGAGCAGGGACATCGGTAGATCTCTAGAAGGGAGAGGGCTGAGGGGAGGAGGGGAGAGGTACATGGTATAAAGCAAATTAACACCACCAGGAATTTCAGGAATGAAGTCAGAGATTGAAAGAGGTGGATTTGGCGTGTTTTAACAGGGGAAGAAAAGATCAAGGTTTTGGATGGTCACGAGATATGTGGATGAAAGCTTTGTACGTGGTGAGGAGCTGAGAAGTGATCAGAAAGAACTTCGCACGACAGAGGAGGTCCAGTCGGCAATTGGATTTGGAGGCCAGCTTGGAAATGTGGTTTTCCCAGGAAAGTTCATGGCATATAGTGAGACCCAAAAGCTTGAGTGACAGAACTTCTTCAAGAAGATTGTTGAGAAAGTAGATGGGAGGGTTTTCCAGACGGAATTTTCGGAGACAAAGTGAGAGTGTGAGATTTGTCAAGATCGAAAGACATGTTCCACGTGTTTGACCAGTTTGTGATTATGACATCATAGTTTTGTTGGCAAAAGTGTGCATTTCAAGGGTTGACAAGTTCGAGTACAAATATGTCAAATGATGACATCATAATTACAACACTCATCGTTAACAACACTTATTCCCCCTGTGGAGTTCTTAACAATGAGTCACACTTCAATTTTTTCCATGGAGCGGTTTTGGAGATATAGAGGCGTAACTGTTTTCAGTTTTTCCAAGATGGCGCCTGTACCACATGACCTATTACATCATAATTAGCATTACAATATTCTACAGAAGGAGGTGATCCTATGGTGAAAATTTGGTGTCCATCAGACCGACAGTTGCAGAGAAAATGGATTTAAAAAATGCAGACATGTACGCCAAACATACACACGCTCTAAACCGAAAACCTAACCATGCTTTTCGCTTCATGAGCGCAGGGTAATAATGACCTCGGACAAAGACCTTTTATAAAGCCATGGGTTGAAGCCCTGTTTGAGAATGCCAATCCCCTCCCCGTTTCAAGCCTTCAAACCCCCTTCCCCTGTCCAAATGTCAGTCGCCTGTCCAACTCAAAATCCCACGAGATATGCGGAAAAGACGTGTCCACGTGCAGCTCATGGCCCATCAACGTCACCTGTCCAACTCACAGACACAATCCCACGAGATATGGCGAAAATATATCTACCATATAAAGCACTGTGTGTGTGTGTGTGTGTGTGTGTGTGTGTGTGTGTGTGTGTGTGTGTGTGTGTGTGTGTGTGTGTGTGTGTGTGTGTGTGTGTGTGTGTGTGTGTGTGTGTGTGTGTGTGTGTGTGTGTGTGTGTGTGTGTGTGTGTGTGTGTGTGTGTGTGTGTGTGTTGTGTGTCTGTCCTCCTTCATAAGGATAGGTCTTAAAGGCTTTGAGTCGTGCTTTAGGAGGGATTTGAGTGGGGGGTTTTAAGGGGAAATCTTTGAACATGACTGTGTCAACCGGTTAAAAGACCTAAAAGACTCTGAGGACACAAAAGACCCCAAGGACCCAGAAGAACCCGAAGACCCAATGGACTCCAAACACCCAAA
The DNA here is from genome assembly GCF_964187855.1 of Myxine glutinosa. NCBI lineage: Eukaryota > Metazoa > Chordata > Myxini > Myxiniformes > Myxinidae > Myxine > Myxine glutinosa. The sequence goes on along the minus strand of NC_136261.1, from coordinate 285,830,559 downwards.
ATACCCTGTAGACTGTTAAAGACACAAAAGATCATGATGACCCAGAAGACCCCAAGGACCCAAAATACCCCAAGGATCCAGAAGACCCCAAAGACCCAAAAGACTCCAAACACCCAAAATACCTTGTAGACTGTTTAAGACACAAAAGACCATGTCAACCCAGAAGACCCCAAGGACCCAGAAGACCCCAAGGACTCTGAAGACCCAAAATACCCCCAAAGGCCCAAAATACCCCAAATACCCAAAAGACTGAAAAGACCCTGAAGACCCAATGGACCCCCAAAGACCCAAAAGACCCCAAAGAACCAAAACACCCTGAAGACTGTTCAAGAACCAAAAGACATCAAAGATCCAAAATACTGAAAAGACCCTGAAGACCCAATGGACTCCAAAGACCCAAAATATCCAAAAGACCCTGAAGACCCAATGTACCACAAACACCCAAAATATCCGGAAGACACAAAAGACCCGAAGGATCCAAAATACTCAAACAACCCCAAGGACCCAAATGACAGAGGACCCAAAAGCCCCCAAGGACTGAGAAGACCCCCAAGGACTCTGAAGATCCAAAATACCCCAAAGACCCAAAAGAACAAAAAGACTAATAAATCTAATAAACTAATAAGACTAACAAATCCAAAATACTCAAACAACCGCAAGGACCCAAATGACAGAGGACGCAAAAGACCCCAAGGACTGAGAAGACCCCCAAGGACTCTGAAGATCCAAAATACCCCAAAGACCCAAAAGAACAAAAAGACCCTGAAGACCCAATGGACCCCAAACACCCAAAATACCCCAAAGACCCAAAAGACCCTGAAGACCCAATTGAACACAAACACCCAAAATACCCCAAGGATTCAAAAGACCCAAACAATCCAGAGGACCAAAATGATCTAGAGGATCCAAAATACACCAAGGACCCAGAAGACCCCAAGGACACAAAATACCATGAAGACTCAATGGGCCCCAAACACCCAAAATACCATGAAGACCCTGAAGACACTGAAGACTGTCAAAGACTGGAAATACTCCAAAGACAAAAAAACCCAAGATCCTGAAAGACCCAATGACCCCGAAGACCCTTAATGACCCAGAAAACACAATAAACATCCTGAATGCCCAAAAGACCCCAAAGACCCAAAATACCCCAAACACCCAAAATACCCCAAATACCCTTAAATACCCCAAATACCCTTAAATACCCTGAAGACCCAAATTACCCCAAAGACCCTGAAGACCCCAAGGATCCAAATGACCCAGAGGACTTAAAAGACCGACAAGACCCTGAAAACCCAAAATACCCCAAAGACACCAAGACCTTAAAGATCCAAAAGACCACAAAAACCCAAAAGAACCCGAAGACCTAGAATTACCCAAAGGCACATGAAGATCCCAGATACCCAAAAGACCCCAAGACCCAAAATACCACAAAGACCCTGCAGACCCAAAACACTCTGAAGACTGTTAAAGACCCAAATGACCATGAAGACCCAAAATACCCCCAAAGACCTTTAAATACCGTGAAGACTGAAAAGATCGAAAAAACCAAGAAGACCGAAAATATCGAAAAGACCGAAAAGACCCCGAATACCCAAAATACCCCGTAGACCCAAAATACCCCGTATACACTTAAAGACCTGAAATACCCCAAAGACCCAAACAATCCAAAAGACCCCGAGGACCCAGTGGACCCCAAATTAGCCCTAAGACACAAAATACCATGAAGACCGTTAAATACCCCAAAAATCCAGATCGAGGGCCCAAAATACTCGAATGACTCAAAAGACACCGATGAACCAGAAGACCCAAAAGCCACAAAAGACCCCGAAGACACTGAAAACCCCAAGGACCCAAATGACCCAGAGGACACAAAAGACACCAAGGAAACAAAAGACTCCAAGGACTCCCGAAGACCCAAAAGAAGAGTAATTATGGCTCTTACATTGGAATTGCAGACGGTGGCTTGCAAATTGAGCCTCAAGGTCAGTGTAGAGAAGTGGTATTTTTTAAATCACAATAAATACAAGGCACAGGGAGGTGAAATTTGCTGCACATTATGTGCAATGTGCGCAGGGTAAAACGAGTGTTCATTTATGTCTGTAGGATGTCTAACAAATAAAAATGATATCGGCACACCTGACACTAGGCCCAGACTTCAGCCTTTAACATGCTCACGTCGCTGTACGGTAAAAAAAACTGTTCCAACCCGTCATTTTTGACTGGCTTTATACTAGTGTGACAACAAACGACACGAAACCAATTATCTTCTTCCTAATTCGTATATGCACATCGTTAAAAGTAAATAATTACTTCAGACAAATTTCAAACGTTATGTACCGGTATTTGATCTCTGCTTGAGAGAATGCTCTGACATAGATATTTGGGTGTTGTATAAGTTAACAGATTGCTGTCTTGATCGGCACAAAATCCTTTTAATTGTCACTTTGGTAGTTTTACAATGAAGGAAACACATAACGGTAGTGCATAGCGATTGTGAATAAGACAGCTCCATGGTGTCTTTGGCTTCGCATAGCACGAGCAGTGAACAATAACATGGCGGTTGTGAGATTTGAGTCTGTCTTCAAACCTCCTCACCACCCGCAGTCGTCAACCAGACATAACACCCTCATCCCCCTTTATTCCAGTTTTTCAAAGCAAAAGGGTAAATTGTTATATCGCCATTACATATGTATTAATTAATGTAACAACAACTCAGGCCATTGGTGACGTCACGGAAAGCGCGATCAAAACAGGAAGTGGATGTCCGACAGGCCATGATTTTTTATGGTCGGTCGTTTGTTTTTCGGTGTAATATTTTCATATGTGATTATGAGTAGCCTTGAGGTTAATTAATAAATGATCTAATATTAGTTAATCTAATAATATTAGTTAATATTAGTTAATCTAACTAATAGTGTTAATAAATGATCGTAAATTAATTATAATCTTCATGAAGCATCTTAAATACAAGTATAATTGTGGATGGAGTCGGGGCAACTGTCCAACCAATCGGTGGGAAGGATTGTCACACACACACGCACACACACACACACACACACACACACACACACACACACACACACACACACACACACTATTATAAAGATGAATATTGTAAAGCACTGTAAAGATGTCTCTTTTCAAGGGTTGACAAGCTCAAGTACAAGACCAGGTTTCCTCAAGTCTACCCTCAGGAGAGCCAGGAAACAATATCTCTCCACTCTCAAGAATGAACTCTCAAACCTGTCTCCTTCCTCCGAATCCTGGTGGCGTCTGGTCAAATCTGTTTCTGGTGTTTGTTCCCCCCCCCCCCCCCCCCCCGTCTCCTCCATCCCCTCCATTACCTCAAATGGCTAAACAGTTGACACCGCACGTGACAAAGCCGAATGCCTCAACTCTGTGTTTGCCTCAAAATCTTGTGTCCCAAACCGATCTCTCTCTGTACCCACCTTACCCAGTCGAACCCAGCTGCTCCTGGACTCTGTGTCCTTCTCTCCTGACAAGGTGGACAGGTTTCTGTCAATCCTCGACTATGATTCTGCAACTGGACCAGACGGCATCAGCCCACTGGTCCTAAAATCCTGCTCTTCCGCTCTTTCACGCCCTCTCTCTATTCTCTTCACCCTCTCTTTTGCTCAATGTCATCTGCCATCAGCTTGGAAATCAAACCAACATTACCGCTTTACACAAAAAAGGTGCAAAAAACAGATCATTGCAACTACAGACCAATCAGCCTGCTTCAAATTATCAGCAAAGTCATGGAAGCTATCATTGTTTCGGATATCAAATCCTTCCTCTTCTCCAATGACTTGATCTCTGAGCAGCATTTGGTTTCATACCAGGTCATTCTACTCTGGACATGCTGCTTCTGCTGTCTCAACAATAGATGGAGGTCCTCAATGCCAAACAGGAAATCAGAGCTGTCTCCCTTGACATATCACGTGCCTTCGATACGGTCTGCACCCCACACTGCTCACCAAACTCTCCTCCTATGGTATCCATGGAAATCTCCACGCATGGCTTGCGCACTTCCTCTCTGGTCGTAGTCAACGTGTGGCCCTGAATGTATCTCCCCTTCCTGTTCAGGCTGGAGTTCCCCAAGGCAGTGTTCTGGGCCCTGTGCCTTTTCTGGTATTCATCAATGATCTCTCCGACTCTCTGGAAAATCCCCTCTATCTCTTTGCTGATGACTCCACTCTCTGCCACTCCATTCCTCATCCCTCAGATTGGCAGTCTGCAGCCTCCTCACTCTCTGCAGACCTCGACAAAATCACAGATTGGTCAAACAAGTGGAACATGTCTTTCAATCCTGACAAATCTCACACTCTTACTATGTCTCTCCGAAAAGACAGACTGGACAACCCGACCATCTACTTTCTCAACAATCCTCTCCAAGAAGTTCTGTCACTCAAGCTTTCGGTCTCAATATCTGCCATGATCTTTCCTGGGAAAACCACATTTCCAAGCTGGCCTCCAAATCCAGTCGCTGAGTGGTCATCCTCTGTGTAAGAAGTCCTTCCTTGGCACACCTGAGCTCCTCACCACATACAAGGCTTTCATCCGCAGCTCAATGGAATACTGCTCTCCCTCTGGGCTGGTGCTCCTGCCTCACACTCAGCTCGGCTTCACGCTGTTAAAACCAAAGCGCTTTTTTTTTTCCAGGTCTGCGGAGGGTGAAGATGCTGCTGCCTGCTGATCTGAGGGTTGAGATATCGAGCGGCAGAGAGTGGAGTCATCAGCAAAAAAGATAGAGAGGATTTTCCAGAGTTTCGGAGAGATAATTATTGATGAAGATTAGAAAAAGCACAGGGCCCAGAACACTGCCTTGAGGAACTCCAGCAGGGACAGGAAGAGGAGTTGAGAGAATTCCATTTAGAGCCACGCATTGACTATGACAGGAGAGGGAGTCAGCGAGCCATGCCTGGAGATTTCCATGGATAAATATATTTAAATACAAGCTTTACAGGCTTGACCCATGTAACACATGAGATACCCCAGAGGCAGACAATGCTTACCTACCCTCGCAAGATGTACATTGTGGCAAATTTGTACAACCATACTTTTGTCTGCAAACATTAACCAATAAATTTGGCAACCGAACATGAGGATTGTTCGATTCATTAATGCATCATTGATCACCTCTCCTGATTAATCACCTCTCCTCTCCTGATTCACTTCTCCTGATTCATTAAACCGTCAGATTCATTAATTGTATCAAAACATCGGTGACCTGATCACACAATCAAATCGGTGACTTTTACTCACATAGATCACATAAATCATGTAAGTTTAAATTCCGTTTACAATTTAATAAAACTGCATCGTCATTAAGACACAACCAGATGAGTTTAGTAGCACCAACGACGAGAATAATAATAAAGCATCTCGGCATTTCTAAAGGAACTTACCTGTCTGACCAGGGTACAGAGCAAAAATGAGAATGATAAATCAATCCGTCCGAATCTCACATCAGCCAACTATGATTAAATCTCCCGTTTTTCCGAAGGAGATCACGTTCGAGAAAAATAAAATGCTCCTGTTTTTTCTGACGAGGACCACGTGCTCTCGCGTTCGAGAAAGATAAAATGGCGGCAGCATTCTGAACATGCCGGATGTGACATATGCGAGGTAACTCCGTCAGTATTAAGCCAGATGTGACATAAAGAAGGTAACTTCCACGAGCATAGAGTTATATTATACACGAGAGGGCGTACATACCACATGGCCCCGTGCCGACAAAGACGACCGGCAGCCATGTTTTTGGGGGGCAACATTTGTTGACAACGTACATGTACATGGACATGACCGAGTTGTGTCGCGAATATTTTCTCGTGGCAAGATGCCGAAAAGTTGTGCCTGCTACGGGGGCACAAATCTTAGCAACCAGAAGATTGATGTTAGTTTTCACAGGTGAGGACTCTGTCTGTTTTTCTTTTTTAAGTAGAAATTTTGGTCGGAATTTGGTCAGATTCATTGAGAATGGCGGACAGGCATACAACAAGAAGCAGGGCTGTATGGCTCTCTTTTATGTCACGTGTCCATCTCAGGCCATCTCAGGCTTTTTGACCCAAAATACATTTGTACATTTTCCATGGGCAGTACCATGTTGAGACCCTGTTATGTAATGGGGTTCCATCAATCCAGACTACCATCTCAAGGTCAATTCTAAAACATGCCTGTAGCAACGTCACATGTGCAGCCTCAACAAAATCCAACAATCTGCTTTGAATTTTTGTTAGGTCCTGTGTAGAATGGATGTGGTGTTTGTTTGTTACTTGCAAAATCGAAGATTTTTCAAGTATATTGGTCAGTTCCGTTTGTGGTTCTGTCTGTTTGTTTGTCTGTCTGTTTGTCTGTCACCGGCCTACAGGTCACAATTCTAAACCGATCGTAACGAAACTTCACCACGTTGTATAAGTCGTCCCAATTGAGGAGCCTATTGATTTTGAGGTCAAAGGTCATCTGGAGGTCAAATTTCTAAAATCGACATTTTAAATCCGATTGACTTGAAAACTAAATAGCATTTGTCTATTGAGACATTAAATTGGGAAATGAACTATTTTTGAGGTCAATAGGTCAAAGGTCAACTCAAGGTCAAATTTTTAACATCATCCATTTTCATCTATTTTCTCATTTTCTCATTTTCTCATTTTTCTCATTTTCTTTCTCATCATCATCATCATCATCTTTCTCATTTTCATCAACTCAAGGTTTATCTATAACCCTGGTGTTGGGCTAGCGGCTAGGGTGCCGGCTTAGGATCCTAGGATCCTGGGTTCGAATCCCGGTCTGATCGCTGAATTAACGCCAGGGGGGTTGACTCAGCCTGTCATCCCTCCGAGGTCGGCTAATTGAGTACCAGTTCACTGGTAATTCCCTGTTTGTCGTAAAAAGGCGACAAAAAGGGTTGGCGTCAGGAAGGGCATCCGGCCGTAAAACATTGCTTCAAAAAGGGGACCAAAAAACAACAACAACCACGGTTCCCGAAAAAGGCCAACCCCCGCTTTGCGGGGAAAAATGGCCTCTAAAGGTGGTTATATATATTTTTTTAAATCCATTTTCATCTAAAAAGCCGTCAATTCTCAACCGATTGACTTAACAATTGAACAGCATTTGCATATTGAGTCCGTAGATTGGGAAACATACTATTTTTAATGTCAAAAGGTCATAGGTCAACTCAAGGTCAAATTTTAAACATCATCCGTTTTCATCTAAAAAGCCGTCAATTCTCAACCGATTGACTTGACAATTGAACAGCATTTGCATATTGAGTCCCTAAATTGGGAAACATACTATTTTTAAGGTCAAAAGGTCATAGGTCAACTCAAGGTCAAACTTCCCAAATCATCACTTTTCATCTGAAAAACCATCAATTTTCATCCGATTGACTTGAAAATTGAACAGCATTTGCACATTGTGTCACTAAATAGGAACACCAACTATTTTAGGTCAAAAGGTCAAAGGTCAACTCTAGGTCAAACTTCCAAAATCATCAATTTTCATCTGAAAACCCATCAATTTTCATCCCATTGACTTGAAAATAGAACAGCATTTGTGTATTGCCTCACTGAATTGGGAAACCAACTATTTCTGAGGTCAAAAGGTCAAAGGTCAACTATAGGTCAAACTTTAAAAATCATCAATTTTCATCTGAAAACCCATCAATTTTCATCCGATTGACTTGAAAATAGAACAGGATTTGTGTATTGCCTCACTGATTTGGGAAACCAACTATTTTTGAGGTCAAGCAGTCAAAGGTCAACTCAAGGTCAAACTTCTAAAATCATTTTTCATCTGAAAAATCATCACTTTTCTTCCTGTTGACCCAAGCTTTGATCAATATCGCAATTTTTAATCTTCATGAAATGGACAATTTGCTGTATCAATGGAAAACTTTCACTGAATTCAACCACCAACTATTTTTGAGGTCAACATAGGCCAAAGGTCACCATCTTTGCCAAACTTCTAAAATCCTCCATTTTCATCCGATTAACTTTAAATTTGAAGAGGACTTGCATATCTGGTCGCTTAATTCAACCACAAATTATATTTTAGGTGAACATCGGCCAAAAGGTCAACATAGGCCAAATTTCTAAAATCCTCATTTTTCATCCAATTGACTTGAAATTTGAAGAGGACTTGCATATCTGGTCATTGAATTCAACCACCAAGTATATTTGAGGTCAACATAGGCCAAAAGGTCAACATGGGCCACATTTCTAAAATCCTAAATTGAAATCTGATTGACTTGAAATTTGAAGAGGACTTGCATATCTGGTCACTGAATTCAACCGCGTATTATATTTTAGGTAAACACAGGCCAAAAGGTCAACATAGGCCAAATTTCTAAAATCACCAATTTTCATTTGATTGACTTGAACTTCTCAGAGGATTTATATATATGGTCACTGAATTCAACGACCATCTATTTTTGAGGTCAACATAGGCCACATTTCTAAAATCCTCAATTTTCAGCCAATTGACTTGAAATTTGAAGAGGACTTGCATATCTGGTCACTGAATTCACCCACCAAGTATTCTTGAGGTCAACATAGGCCAAAATGTCAAAATAGGCCAAAAGGTCAACATAGGCCAAATTTCTAAAATCACCAATTTTCATCCGATTGACATGAAAATTGAGCAGCATTTGCACACCGAGTCACTAAATAGGGAAATTAACTAGTTTTGAGGTCAAAATATCAAAGGTCAACTCAAGGTTAACCTTCCAAAATCATCGTTTTTCTTTTGAAAAATCGTCAAATTTCATCCTGTTGACCCGAGCTTTGATCAAGATTGTAAATTTTATTCTTCATGAAATGGACAATTTGCTGTATCAATGGAATTTTTTTTCTTGGGGTGGGGTGCGGATTTTGCTAGTATCGTGCTCCACATGACGTCTTCTTGTTACTTACAAAATCGAAGATTTTTCAAGCATATTGGTCGGTTCCGTTTGTGGTCTGTCTGCTTGTCTGTTTGTTTGTTTGTCGGTGGCCTACAGGTCACAATTTTCAACCGATCTTCACGAAACTTCACCAAATGGTGAAGTTGGTCAAAAGCAAGAAGGCTATTGTTTTTGGGGCCAAAAGGTGAAAAGGTCAACATTGGCCAAAAGGTCAACATAGGCCAAGTTTTTAAAATCCTCGATTTTCATCTGATTGAATTGAAAATTGAACAGCATTTGCACATTGAGTCACTAAATAGGGGAAGTAACTATTTTTGAGGTCAAAAGGTCAAAGGTCAACTCAAGGTCACCCTTACAAAATCATCATTTTTCATCTGAAAAATCATCACTTTTCTTCCTGTTGACCAAAGCTTTGATCAAGATTGTCAATTTTACTTTTGATGAAATGGACAATTTGCTGTATCAATGGAAAACTTTGGGTGGAGGGCGGGGGGGGGGGGGGGAGGAGGGGCGCGGATTTTGCAAGTATCGTGCCATGCATGACGTCTTCTTGTTTGTTTGTCACCGGCCTACAGGTCACAATTTTCAACCAATCTTCACGAAACTTCACCAAATGGTAGAGTTTGTCAAAAGCAAGAAGCCCATTGTTTTTGGGGTCAAAAGGTCAACATAGGCCAAAGGTCACCAACTTTGCTAAATTTCTGAAATCCTCAAATTTCATCCAATTGACTTGAAATTATTTGAAGAGGACTTGCATATCTGGTCACTGAATTCAACCACTAAGTATTTTTGAGGTAAACATAGGCCAAAAGGTCAACATAGGCCAAATTTCTAAAATCCTCAATTTTCATCCAATTGACTTGAAATTTAAAGAGCACTTGCATATCTGGTCACTGAATTCAACCACGAAGTATTCTTGAGGTCAACATAAGCCAAAAGGTCAACATAGGCCAAATTTCTAAAATCCTTAATTTTCATCCAATTGACTTGAAATTTGAAGAGGACTTGCATATCTGGTCACTGAATTCAACCACCAAGTATTTTTGAGGTCAACATCGGCCAAAAGGTAAACATCGGCCAAAAGGTAAACATAGGCCACATTTATAAAATCCTCAAATTTCATCCGGTTGACTTGAAAATCTAACAGCATTTGCACATTGAGTCAGTGAATAGGGAAACTAACTATTATTGAGGTCAAAAGGTCAAAGGTCAACTCAAGGTCAACCTTCCAAAATCATCATTTTTCATCTGAAAAATCGTCACTTTTCTTTCAATTGACCCGAGCTTTGATCAAGTTTATCAATTTTAATCTTGATTAAATGGGCAATTTGCTGTATCAATTGAATTTTTTTTCTTGGGGAAGGGGCGGGGGGGATTTTGCAAGCATTGTGCTCTGCATGACATCTTCTTGTTTGTTTGTTTGTCACCGGCCTACAGGTCACAATTTTCAACCAATCTTCACGAAACTTCACCAAATGGTAGAGTTGGTCAAAAGCAAGAAGCCTCTTGTTTTCGGGGTCAATAGGTCAAAAGGTCAACATTGGCCAAAGGTCACCAACTTTGCTAAATTCTAAAATCCTCAATTTTCATCCGATTGACTTGAAATTTGAAGAGGACTTGCATATCTGGGCACTGAATTGAAACCACCAAGTATTTTTGAGGTCAACATAGGCCAAATTCTAAAATCCTCAATTTTCATCCGATTGACTTGAAATTTGAAGAGGACTTGCATATCTGGTCACTGAATTCAACCACCAAGTATTTTTGAGGTCAACATAGGCCAAATTTCTAAAATCCTCAATTTTCATCCAATTGACTTGACATTTGAAGAGGACTTGCATATCTGGTCACTGAATTCAACCACCAAGTATTTTTGAGGTCAACATAGGCCAAATTTCTAAAATCCTCAATTTTCATCCAATAGACTTGAAATTTGAAGAGGACTTGCATATCTCGTCACTGAATTCAACAACCAAGTATATTTGAGGTCAACATGGGCCCAAAGGTCAAAATAGGCAAAATTTCTAAAATCCTCCATTTTTATCCGATTGACTTGAAATTTGAAGAGGACTTGCATATCGGGTCACTCAAATCAACCACCAAATATATTTGTCATCGACATTGGCCAAAAGGTCAACATAGGCCGCATTTCTAAAATCCTTAATTTTCATCCGATTGACTTCAAATTTGAAGAAGACTTGCATATCTGGTCACTGAATTCAACCACCAAGTATATTTGAGGTCAACATTGGCCAAAAGGTCAACATAGGCCAGATTTCTGAAATCCTCAATTTTCATCCGATTGATCTGAAATTTGAAGAGGGCTTGCACATCTGGTCAGTGAATTCAACCACCATGTATTTTTGAGGTCAACATAGACCAAAAGGTCAACATAGGCCAAATTTCTAAAATCAACAATTTTCATTTTATTTACTTGAAATTTGAAGAGGACTTGCATATCTGCTCACTGATTTCAACCACAAATTATATTTTCGGTAGACATAGGCCAAAAGGTCAACATAGGCCGAATTTCTAAAATCACCAATTTTCATTTGATTGACTTGGAATTCTAAGAGGATTTACATATCTGGTCACTGAATTCAACCACCAAGTATTTTTGAGGTCAACATAGGCCAAAAGGTCAACATAGGCCAAATTTCTAAAATCCTCAATTTTCATCTGATAGACTCGAAATTTGAAGAGGACTTGCAGTTCTGGTCACTGAATTCAAACACCAAGTATATTTGAGGTCGACATTGGCCAAAAGGTCAACATTGGCCAAATTTATGAAATCCTCCATTTTCATCCGATTGACTTGAAATTATTTGAAGAGGACTTGCATGTCTGTTCACTCAATTCAACCACCAAGTATATTTGGCATCAACATAAGCCAAAAGGTCAATATAGGCCAAAATACTAAAATCCTTAATTTTCATCCGATTGACTTGAAATTTAAAGAAGACTTGCATATCTTGTCAATGAATTCAACTACAAAGTATTTTTGATGTCAACATAGGCCAAAAGGTCAACATAGGCCAAAAGGTCAACACAGGCCAAATTTCTAAAATCACTAATTTTCATTTGATTAACTTGAAATTCTAAGAGGATTTACATATATGGTGACTCAATTCAACCACCAACTATTTTTGAGGTCAACATAGGCCAAAAGGTCAACATAGGCCAAGTTTTTTAAATCCTCAATTTTCATCCGATTGACTTGAAAATTGAACAGCATTTGCACATTGAGTCACGAAATAGGGGAACTAACTATTTTGAGGTCAAAAGGTCAAAGGTCAACTCAAGGTCAACCTTACAAAATCATCATTTTTCATCTGAAAAATCATCACTTTTCTTCCTGTTGACCCGAGCTTTCATCAAGATTGTCAATTTTACTTTTGATGAAATGGACAATTTGCTGTATCAATGGAATTTTTTTTCTTGGGGTTGGGGTGCGAATTTTGCTCGTATCGTGCTCCACATGACGTCTTCTTGTTACTTGCAAAATCGAAGATTTTTCAAGTATATTGGTCGGTTCCGTTTGTGGTTCTGTCTGTTTGTCTGTTTGTCTGTTTGTTTGTTTCAAAGCGGCCTACAGGTCACAATTTTCAACCGATCTTCACGAAACTTCAACAAATGGTGGAGTTGGTCAAAGGCAAGAAGCCTATTGTTTTTGAGGTCAAAAGGTCAACATAGGCCAAAGGTCACCAACTTTGCTAAATTTCTAAAATCCTCAATTTTCATCCGATTGACTTGATATTGAACAGCATTTGCATATCTGGTCACTGAATTCAACCACGAAGTATTCTTGAGGTCAACATAGGCCAAAAGGTCAACATAGGCCAAATTTCTGAAATCCTCAATTTTCATCTAATAGACGAAATTTGAAGAGGACTTGCAGTTCTGGTCAATGAATTCAACCACCAAGTATATTTGAGGTCAACATGGGCCAAAAGGTCAACCTAGGCCAAATTTATGAAATCCTCAATTTTCATCCGATTGACTTGAAATTATTTGAACAGGACTTACATATCTGGTCACTGAATTCAACCACCAAGTATATTTGGCGTCAACATAAGCAAAAGGTCAACATAGGCCAAAATTCTAAAATCCTCAATTTTCATCCAATTTACTTGAAATTTGAAGAGCACTTGCATATCTCATCACTGAATTCAACCACAAAGTATTCTTGAGGTCAACATAGGCCAAAAGGTCAACATAGACCAAATATCTGAAATCCTCAATTTTCATCCAATTGACTTGAAAGTTGAAGAGGTCTTGCATATCTGGTCACTGAATTCAACCACCAAGTATTCTTGAGGTCAACATCGGCCAAAAGGTCAACATAGGCCAAAATTCTAAAATCCTTAATTTTCATCCAATTGACTTGAAATTTGAAGATGACTTGCATATTCTGGACATGCTGCTTCTGCTTTCTCAACAATGGATGGAGGTCCTCAACACCAAACAGGAAATTAGAGCTCTCTCCCTTGACATTTCACGTGCCTTCGATACGGTCTGGCACCCTGCTCTGCTCACCAAACTCTCCTCCTTTGGTATCCATGGAAATCTCCATGCATGGCTGGCGGACTTCCTCTCTGGTCGTAGTCAACGTGTGGCCCTGAATGGGTTTCTCTCATCTCCTCTGCCTGTTCAGGCTGGAGTTCCCCAAGGTAGTGTTCTGGGCCCTGTGCTTTTTCTGGTCTTCATCAATGATTTCTCTGACTCTCTTGAAAATCCTCTCTATCTCTTTGCTGACGACTCTACTCTCTGTCGCTCCATTCCTCATCCCTCAGATCGGCAGTCTGCAGCCTCCTCACTCTCTGCAGACCTGGACAAAATCAGAGACTGGGCAAACAAATGGAACATGTCTTTCAATCCTGATAAATCTCACACTCTTACGATGTCTCTCCGAAAAGACCGACTGGAAAACCCTCCCATCCACTTTCTGAATAATCCTCTCCAAGAAGTTCTGTCACTCAAGCTTTTGGGTCTCACTATTTGCCATGATCTTTCCTGGGAAAACCACATTTCAAATCTGGCCTCCAAAGCCAGTCGCCGACTGGGCATCCTCCGTCGTGCGAAGTCCTTCCTTGGCACACCTGAGCTCCTCACCACATACAAGGCTTTCATCCTTAGTTCTATGGAATACTGCTCTCCCCTCTGGTCTGGTGCTCCTGCCTCACACCTAGCCCGTCTTCACGCTGTTGAAACCAAAGCGTTCAGAATCATTGGAATCTCCCGCAATGAAGCTAACTCCAAGGGCCTTTCACTCACTCACCGCAGGCAGGTTGGTGGTCTTTCCGTCTTCTACCGACTCCTCTCTGGCCTTGCCCCCCCAGCCCTCTCTGGGCTCTGTCCCCCAAATATTCCTACAGGTCGCACAAGATCTGCCTGCAACCCTCTTATGGTTAAACTGTCAAAATCAAGACTTTCTGCTCACCTTCACTCTTCATGCCTCTTTTCTCCCACCTCTGGAACAAACTCCCTCACTCTCTTCAATCCCACTCCACCCTCCAGGTCTTTAAAATAGCTGTTCACCACCATGTCTTATCCTCCCCCATCCAAAACCTTGATCTTTTCTACCCCCGCTTATTTCGGTCCCCTTGTGTTTTAGACCTCTCCCCCCCCCCCCCCCTCCCACTCCCACACCTCCTGCCCCCAAGCCCTCTCCCTCCCACACTTCTCCCTGCTCTCAAAGTTGTGGTTGTGTGCTTCCCCTTCTCTCCCCATCTTGTCTTCCACTCCCTCTTTTTGTATATTTTGTTTGTCTGGTTGATTTGTTTGTGAAATAAATGTTAGCTCTTTCACGAGCCTCGATTCAGTATACAAAAAAAAAAAAAAAAAAAAAATCTGGTCACTGAATTAAACCACCAAGTATTTTTGAGGTCAACATCGGCCAAAGGGTCAACATAGGCCACATTTCTAAAATCCTCAAATTTCATCCGGTTGACTTGAAAATCTAACAGCATTTGCACATTGAGTCAGTGAATAAGGAAACTAACTATTATTGAGGTCAAAAGGTCAAAGGTCAACTCAAGGTCAACCTTCCAGAATCATAATTTTTCATCTGAAAAATCGTCACTTTTCTTCCTATTGACCCGAGCTTTGATCAAGATTATCAATTTTAATCTTGATTAAATGGACAATTTGCTGTATCAATTGAATTTTTTTCCTTGGGGAAGGGGCGGGGGGATTTTGCAAGCATTGTGCTCTGCATGACGTCGTTTGTTTGTTTGTCACCGGCCTACAGGTCACAATTTTCAACCAATCTTCACGAAACTTCACCAAATGGTAGATTGGTCAAAAGCAAGAAGCCTCTTGTTTTCGGGGTCAATAGGTCAAAAGGTCAACATAGGACAAAGGTCACCAACTTTGCTAAATTTCTAAAATCCTCAATTTTCATCCAATTGACTTGAAATTTGAAGAGCACTTGCATATCTCGTCTCTGAATTCAAACTCAAAGTATTATTGAGGTCAACATTGGCCAAAAAGTCAACATAGGCCAAATTTCTGAAATCCTCAATTTTCATCCAATTGACTTGAAATTTGAAGAGGACTTGCATATCTGGTCACTGAATTCAACCACCAAGTATATTTGAGGTCAACATGGGCCAAAAGGTCAACATAGGCCAAATTTCTAAAATCCTCAATTTTCATCTAATAGACTTGAAATTTGAAGAGGACTTGCATATCTGTTCACTCAATTCAACCACCAAGTATATTTGGCGTCAACATAAGCCAAAAGGTCAACAGAGGCCAAATTTCTAAAATCCTCAATTTTCATCCGATTGACTTGAAATTTGAAGGGAACTTGCATAACTGGTCACTGAATTCAACCACAAAGTATTTTTTAATGTCAACATAGGCCAAAAGGTCAACATAGGCCAAATTTCTAAAATCACTAATTTTCATTTGATTAACTTGAAATTCTAAGAGGATTTACATATATGGTGACTCAATTCAACAACCAACTATTTTTGAGGTCAACTTAGGCCAAAAGGTCAACATAGGCCAAGTTTTTAAAATCCTCTATTTTCATCTGATTGACTTGAAAATTGAACAGCATTTGCACATTGAGTCACGAAATAGGGGAACTAACTATTTTTGAGGTCAAAAGGTCAAAGGTCAACTCAAGGTCAACCTTACAAAATCATCATTTTTCATCTGAAAAATCATCACTTTTCTTCCTGTTGACCTGAGCTTTGATCAAGATTGTCAATTTTACTTTTGATGAAATGGACAATTTGCTGTATCAATGGAATTTTTTTTCTTGGGGTGGGGTGCGGATTTTGCTAGTATCGTGCTCCACATGACGTCTTCTTGTTACTTGCAAAATCGAAGATTTTTCAAGTATATTGGTCGGTTCCGTTTGTGGTCTGTCTGTTTGTCTATTTGTTTGTTTGTCAGTGGCCTACAGGTCACAATTTTCAACCGATCTTCACGAAACTTCACCAAATGGTGAAGTTGGTCAAAAGCAAGAAGTCTATTGTTTTTGGGGCCAAAAGGTGAAAAGGTCAACAATGGCCAAAAGGTCAACATAGGCCAAGTTTTTAAAATCCTCGATTTTCATCTGATTGACTTGAAAATTGAACAGCATTTGCACATTGAGTCACTGAATAGGGGAACTATCTATTTTTGAGGTCAAAAGGTCAAAGGTCAACTCAAGGTCAACCTTACAAAATCATCATTTTTCATCTGAAAAATCGTCACTTTTTTTCCTATTGACCCGAGCTTTGATCAAGATTATCAATTTTAATCTTGATTAAATGGACAATTTGCTGTATCAATTGAATTTTTTTCCTTGGGGAAGGGGCGGGGGGATTTTGCAAGCATTGTGCTCTGCATGACGTCTTCTTGTTTGTTTGTTTGTCACCGGCCTACAGGTCACAATTTTCAACCAATCTTCACGAAACTTCACCAAATGGTAGAGTTTGTCAAAAGCAAGAAGCCCATTGTTTTTGGGGTCAAAAGGTCAACATAGGCCAAAGGTCACCAACTTTGCTAAATTTCTTAAATCCTCAATTTTCATCCAATTGACTTGAAATTATTTGAAGAGGACTTGCATATCTGGTCACTGAATTCAACCACTAATTATTTTTGAGGTCAACATCGGCCAAAAGGTCAACATAGGCCAAATTTCTAAAATCCTTAATTTTCATCCAATTGACTTGAAATTTGAAGATGACTTGCATATCTGGTCACTGAATTCAACCACCAAGTATTTTTGAGGTCAACATCGGCCAAAAGGTCAACATAGGCCAAATTTCTAAAATCCTTAATTTTCATCCAATTGACTTGAAATTTGAAGAGGACTTGCATATCTAGTCACTGAATTCAACCACCGAGTATTTTTGAGGTCAACATCGGCCAAAAGGTCAACATAGGCCACATTTCTAAAATCCTCAAATTTCATCCGGTTGACTTGAAAATCTAACAGCATTTGCACATTGAGTCAGTGAATAGGGAAACTAACTATTATTGAGGTCAAAAGGTCAAAGGTCAACTCAAGGTCAACCTTCCAAAATCATCATTTTTCATCTGAAAAATCGTCACTTTTCTTCCTATTGACCCGAGCTTTGATCAAGATTATCAATTTTAATCTTGATTAAATGGACAATTTGCTGTATCAATAGAATTTTTTTTCTTGAGGAAGGGGCGAGGGGGATTTTGCAAGCATTGTGCTCTGCATGACGTCTTCTTGTTTGTTTGTTTGTTTGTCACCGGCCTACAGGTCACAATTTTCAACCAATCTTCACGAAACTTCACCAAATGGTAGAGTTGGTCAAAATCAAGAAGCCTCTTGTTTTCGGGGTCAATAGGTCAAAAGGTCAACATAGGCCAAAGGTCACCAACTTTGCTAAATTTCTAAAATCCTCAATTTTCATCCGATTGACTTGAAATTTGAAGAGGACTTGCATATCTGGTCACTGAATTCAACCACCAAGTATTTTTGAGGTCAACATAGGCCAAAAGGTCAACATAGGCCAAATTTCTAAAATCCTCAATTTTCATCTAATAGACGAAATTTGAAGAGGACTTGCAATTCTGGTCAATGAATTCAACCACCGGTTCCGGTATTTGGGACCGCAGGGAAGGAAAGTGCAGGTACGGGGTGCCAGTCACTCCCCAGCCGGCCCGCTCTGAAGGTTCGGATCGGGACACCGGGATTCATTCCGGTCGCCCGGTCGGCCCAGAGGTGGGGGTGCGGGGCCTGTCACGGAACGTCAAAACAAACGGCCTGCCGGGGCCGCCCACAAGTCGGGCATGTGGGGCGCGTCCACTAATGTAACGCCTCTCGCTTCCCAGATCGAGGGCCACGTGGTCAGGAGAACCTCGTCCCTTCTGGTTGCCTTGCTGTCCCACCGTGAGCGCTGGTCAGGGTGTACTTCAAGCTAAGCTTAAGTGTTAAGTTCCTCCTTGCCCTCGCAAGGGAAAGGCTAGGGTCAAGCTCTTCCAAATTTCCAAACACTAGAAATCGGACGTCTCAAATTAATTAATTAATTTGTTAATACATCTCAGTCGCCCGCGACCTCCCCAGCGCGGGCGTCGAACCAGTTCATTTCCGGTGCGACCGGGCCGAGTATCGGCCCGGCCGTGGCCGAAGCTGTTGATTCCGCCGTAGCATGCTAACGATTAGGCTCGCGCGTCCCTGGTCCGCCGGGGCTCCGCGGGTGTCCTACCGTGCCTGGCGCCGCTATTCTCTCAACTTCCGGGAGTAGGTGCCGGTGCCCGGGGACGGATCTCGCTGTCTAAACATGGTAGCGCTAGGCCAGTGGGACCGCCGGGACTCACGTGCACTCACAAGTTGTTCTGCGCGTGGGCGGCAGTATCAGACCGGGGCGCCCAAACGCTCCCCGGCTAAAGTTCATCCTGATGCGCCCACATTGTGCGGACAAACCCCACCAAGTCGAGGGCCACGTGGTCAGGAGAACCTCGTCCCTTCTGGTCACACTGTGCCTATCGGCCGGCCTCGAAGACCGAAATTGTGTCGGTTACCGATCCTTCGGGTTCGGAACTATGTCACCCTGAAATTGTGTCGGTTTGCCACGAAAAGGAGATCCCCGCATCGAGTGTGGTATCTTATTTGGTGAAATTCGGTCGATTTGAAGTGGTGAAAATAAAATGTGATCGTGGAAAATCGTAGAGAGGGGCCATTTTGAATTGGTTTTCAGTGAATCGGTTTTCGATTATGACACCGGGTTACTTGTGGTGGATAGGAACACCACTAGGTAAGTAAGGACAACCTTTATTTAGCAAAGATTGGGCAAAAATTGACCGACTAATTCAAAATATTAACTTATATCAAATAGGTCTTTTAAGGTGAAAACGCGATGACGTCACCACGTCACGCGGCACGAATGCGCACCTGTGTCGTTGGAGGTATTGACTTATATAAGGCTGGTTTTCTAAGGCGGGGGCGCAGTGCCGTCGTCGCGTCCCCGGCACGACTCGATTCCGAGGAAATTTTGGTTTTATGGTGCACGGCTCCATTTCACAACGAATTTGAATTCTGTGTACAGTTTTGCCACGAAAATGAGATCCCCGCATCGAGTGTGGTATCTTATTTGGTGAAATTCGGTCGATTTGAAGTGGTGAAAATAAAATGTGATCGTGGAAAATCGTAGCGAGGGGCCATTTTGAATCGGGTTTCAGTGAATCGGTTTTCGATTATGACACCGGGTTACTTGTGGTGGATAGGAACACCACTAGGTAAGTAAGGACAACCTTTATTTAGCAAAGATTGGGCAAAAATTGACCGACTAATTCAAAATATTAACTTATATCAAATAGGTCTTTTAAGGTGAAAACGCGATGACGTCACCACGTCACGCGGCACGAATGCGCACCTGTGTCGTTGGAGGTATTGACTTATATAGGGTTGGTTTTCTAAGGCTGGGGCACAGTGACGTCGTCGCGTCCCCGGCACGACTCGATTCCGAGGAAATTTTGGTTTTATGGTGCACGGCTCCATTTCACAACGAATTTGAATTCTGTGTACAGTTTTATATTTGAGGTCAACATGGGCCAAATTTATGAAATCCTCAATTTTCATCCGATTGACTTGAAATTATTTGAACAGGACTTACATATCTGTTCACTCAATTCAACCACCAAGTATATTTGGCATCAACATAAGCCAAAAGGTCAACAATCTGTGCATGAGAGAGCAATTTACTTTGGAAGAATTCCCAGGATGAGTTGATGTCAGAGGCGGTAGAGATGGGAGACCAGTCCAGATGATTGATGGCTGCTTGAAGACCATGCCAGTTGGCCTGAGTGAAATGTCAGACTCGTCGACGCTGAGGAGGCTCTCTGAGAATGGTCAGAGAGATGTCCACTTTAACAAGCACATGATCAGATAAGCCGATTGGAGCAGAAGAAGAGCAGCAGACATTTTCAGGGAAGTTAGTCATAACCAAGTCTAGAAGAGAAGATGCTCTGTTGACTGAGATCCGTGTCGGGAAATTGACAGATTGTGTCAGTCCCAGTGGCCTGCTGGCTCTAGCGGCCCGCACACCACTCTCACCTCCTCCGAAATAGGAAGCGCTTGGGGCAAGCCTGAAACGCCCATTATTTGAACGTCTTTATCTGTGGGGCGCAAGGATGGTAATTGCCCTTTGTTAATAGTACTGCGGGTCGCCCCTGGGTCGACAAGAAAATCCAGTTGTTGTCCGTCCACGTCTAGTGTCAAGGTCGGCTCCTCGGTCGGTGTCATAGTCAAAAGGGGGCATTCTTTGGGCGACCCGCCGGCGTCCCGTCAATAGGCTACTTGATTTCCCTGTGGTGGGTGTCCCTGGTGGAACCTTCGACAATCACGTTTCCAATGTCCCATCTGTCCGCAAAGAAAGCACGCCCTTTGCGGAATCAGTGGAGCTGTGGGTGCGGGGTGTCCACTGTTGTTGCGCGGACCCTGTCGTTTCGGACACCTTGTAGGCTGTTGGTTCTGCTGTCCCCATTGTGGCGGCCAATTCCCGTTCGTTCCGTTTGTGGCCCAGC
>NC_136261.1:285779657-285804657 GCF_964187855.1 Myxine glutinosa | reverse complement strand
ATTGTGCATTTCTTTGTCCCTGGCATTATTTTTTTTATCAAACCTGTTTTATTGTTGCATTCGAAATCCTTGTCGGTTAAAGTTGTTTACCAGGATCGAAGACATCCAGTGGGATCCGTAGAGGTAAGAGCTTCACTACCCTTCACTGAGCTCATCCCCCATGCGTATTCACACCACCATTGGATTGAACGCCTTGGAGTGTGAAGCTCGATCGGCTACCCATTACCTTGGAGGATCTTAATCCCCAGGAACATGACAGAGGTGCCTGTCCGTCCGTTTGTCCATTCACGGTTACACTGATTCGCTGTTGTGAGGCTAGGTCCAATGTGATTAGCTCCTGGCAAGATTGAATAATGTATCGTTTTGGCTTATCAAAAGCTGATATTCAAAATCTGATTCCATATTTCACAAAAGGAACTCATGGCCTAAGTAATGATGTCGAAATCTAGAGTGAAGTTGGAACAAAATTAGGAAAAGGTTTATGATGAAAAAAAAGAATTGATGCCAGAGGCAGTAGAGATGGGAGACCAGTCCAGATGATTGATGGCTGCTTGGAGACCATGCCAGTCGGCCTGAGTGAAATGCCACACTCGTCGAAGCAGAGGAGGCACTTTGAGAATGGTCAGAGAGATGTCCACTTTAACAATCACATGATCAGAAGAACCGATTGGAGCAGAAGAAGAGCAGCAGACATTTGCAGGGACGTTTGTCATAACCAAGTCTAGAAGAGAAGATACTCCATTGACTGAGATCCGGGTCGGGAAATTGACAGATTGTGTCAGTCCCAATGAGTCGCAGAAGTCCTTTGCTGAGATGCCATGACTGGTGAGAGAGGAACCCACACGCAGCCAGCGGGCATGATGACAGTTGAATTCGCCACATATGAGGAAGAGAGAGTTGGGATGAGTGGATAGAAGTTGGTCCATGTTATTAGACAGCGAAATGTAAATGGAGTCATCACTGTTTGGAGGATGGTACAGAACACGTATTAACAAAAGGTGAGAGCTGAGAGGAAGCCGTAGCCAGAGGTACTCCTGGGGGTGAGGTGGAGAGAGGGCAGTGCAAGGAGAGTGAGGAAGAGAGTTTTTGATAAAGATAGCATCCCCACCACCAGGACGAGGCTCAGGTCTATCATACCGGAGGAGGGAGTAACAAGGAAAACATGTTAAGGAATCAGAGACATCTTGAAGGAGGAAAGTTTCTGTTAAGCAGATCAAGTCTGGATTGTCAGAAGCAACCTGAATGGAGAGATCAATCAGGTTTGAGCGAAGGCCCCGGATATTTGATTTCCATACTGTTAATGAAGAGAGAGGGGGAGCATCGTGTGAAGGACAGGGGACGGGTAGGGTCAGATGAAGGATGAGAGGGGAGGTAGGGAGACCTGTTGATAGTGTGTCAGAGATTACAGAAGAGTTACAAGAAAGGGAAGGATGAAGAGGACAAAAGGTTTGATGGTGATGGGATGAGGCTGAGGATGAGATGGGATGAGGATGATGAGGATGAGGATGGGATGATAGGTGAGGTGTTGTTTGAGGGGGCGCAGAGGAAAGTAGAAGTTTGGGGGAGGTGGAGGTATCAGATAGAATTGAGACGAAGTGGGGAGGAGGCAGCTTTGAGGAGGAGGGGAGAGGGGGAAGAATGGAGAGGTATGGTAAGGGGGGAGATTTGAAGGGGAGGGGTGAGGGGGCGTTTTGGAGGGGAGGGGCAAGGGGGGAGTTTATAAAGTGGATGATTAATGAAAGACGAACATTTATAACAAATTGGGTTTATTGTAATTTTCAAGTCAGAGATCCTTTTAAGAACGATAGAGGAGGGGTGGAATGAAAGTCAGTTTAGAGCATGTAGGGAGGAAGAATTGTAAGAGATTGAATTATTTTTTGAAGTGGAATGACTTGAAGAGGAAATTGAAAAGAGCCTTTTAAAGAGGAAGAAAAACAGCGTGTTGTAATATACCACTGAATAAAACACTGCAGGGGAAAGTTTAAACATATTTAAATAATATTTAAACCGAACCGTGAAGAACAATCTTATATTCACAAAATACAAACGGGGAGAGGGCCTAGAGGGACAACCACGAGTCACGTGAACAGGGCAAAAAGGTGGAAGGCAAGGAGATAATGGCGCGGGCAAGACAGCGCACGTGGACAGAAGCACACGAAACAGCACACGCAGAGAAAAGCAAATAAATGTTTTTTTTGTTTTTTTGGGGGGGGGGTGTGGGGGGGGGGATTTAAAACATTAGACAAAGAGTCGATGTTTGGGGGAGAAGGGAAAAATCTAAGAACCAAGCAAAACACGAAGTAAGGAACTTAATTTAACAACTACCGACGGGGGTCAGGTCAGGTAGCCTCAGGGTACAAGGCCGCGCACGCGGAGCAAACAGAAAATGATTAATTAATTACAAGTTACAGGAAATTCAAACCAAAACTAACTAGAAACAAACATAATGCATAGATGATAAAATAATGAGTGGAAATTTGACAAACACGTGAATGGAAAAATAACAACTTTCAGGGTGTTTTGGGTCTTCTGGGTCTTTGTGGTCTTCAGGTATTTGTGGTATTTTGGGTCTTCCGGGTCTTTGGGTCTTCATGGTGTTTTGGGTATTCAGGGTCTTTTGGGTCTTAAGGGTCTTTTGGTTCCTCTGGGTCTTTGGGGGTAATTTTGTTTATTTGGGGTCTTTGAGCGTCTTTTGGATCTTTGGGGTGTTTCGGATCATTGGGGTGTTTTGGGTCTTCGGTGTATTTTGGGTCTCCAGGGTCTTTGGGGGATTTTGGGTCATCGAGGTATTTTGGGTCTTTTCAGTCTTTAAGGGTATTTTGGGTCTTTAGGGGTCTTGGTGGGCTTAAGGGGCTTACAGGGTTGTGAAAGGTCTGAAGGGACTCAGTAGTCAAAAGGTATATTCCAACAGTATGTGATACGTAATTAAGAGTTCACTGACTGTGTTTTTTGGGTGTTATTTTATTTTGAAGAAGAAGAAGACGTTTTGGGAACAAATAAACAAACTTACAAGAAGACGCCATGCAGAGCACGATACTTGCAAAATCCGCCCCCCCCCCCCCCCCCCCCAAGAAAAAAATTCCATTGATACAGCAAATTCTTAATTTCATCAAGATTAACATTGACAATCCTGATCAAAGCTTTGTACTGATTGGTACTGTCTTTCCCTCGCGGCCCCCCTGTACTGTCTTTCCCTCGCGGTCCCCATGTGCTGTCTTTCCCTCGCGGCCCCCCTGTACTGTCTTTCCCTCGTGGTCCCCCTGTACTGTCTTTCCCTCACGGTCCCCATGTGCTGTCTTTCCCTCGCGGCCCCCCTGTACTGTCTTTCCCTCGCGGTCCCCTTTCCGTGTGCTGTCTTTCCCCCCTGTACTGTCTTTCCCTCGCGGTCCCCCTGTACTGTCTTTCCCTCGCGGTCCCCATGTGCTGTCTTTCCCTCGCGGCCCCTCTGTACTGTCTTTCCCTCGTGGTCCCCCTGTACTGTCTTTCCCTCACGGTCCCCATGTGCTGTCTTTCCCTCGCGGCCCCCCTGTACTGTCTTTCCCTCGCGGTCCCCCTGTGCTGTGTTCCTGGATGTCTTTTTGTTGAATGTGTTTTAATGAATGTTTCCCCCCTGTACTGTCTTTCCCTCACGGTCCCCCTGTACTGTCTTTCCCTCACGGCCCCTCTGTACTGTCTTTCCCTCGCGGTCCCCATGTGCTGTCTTTCCCTCGCGGCCCCCCTGTACTGTCTTTCCCTCGCGGTCCCCCTGTACTGTCTTTCCCTCATGGTCCCCCTGTACTGTCTTTCCCTCGCGGTCCCCCTGTACTGTCTTTCCCTCACGGTCCCCCTGTACTGTCTTTCCCTTGCGGTCCCCCTGTACTGTCTTTCCCTCGCGGTCCCCCTGTGCTGTGTTCCTGGATGTATTTTTGTTGAATGTGTTTTAATGAATGTTTCCCTCTGTACTGTCTTTCCCTCGCGGTCCCCCTGTACTGTCTTTCCCTCGCGGTCCCCCTGTGCTGTGTTCCTGGATGTTCTTTTGTATGAATGTGTTTTAATGAATGTTTCCCCCTGTACAGTACTGTCTTTCCCTCGCGGCCCCCCTGTACTGTCTTTCCCTCGCGGTCCCCCTGTACTGTCTTTCCCTCGCGGTCCCTCTGTACTGTCTTTCCCTCACGGTTCCCCTGTGCTGTCTTTCCCTCGCGGTTCCCCTGTACTGTCTTTCCCTCGCGGTCCCCCTGTGCTGTGTTCCTGGATGTCTTTTTGTTGAATGTGTTTAAATGAATGTTTCCCCCTGTACTGTCTTTCCCTCGTGGCCCCCCTGTACTGTCTTTCCCTCGCGATCCCCCTGTACTGTCTTTCCCTCGCGGTCCCCCTGTACTGTCTTTCCCTTGCGGTCCCCCTGTACTGTGTTCCTGGATGTCTTTTTGTTGAATGTGTTTTAATGAATGTTTCCCCCTGTGCTGTGTTCCTGGATGTTTTTTTGTTGAATGTGTTTTAATGAATGTTTCCCTCTGTACTGTCTTTCCCTCGCGGCCCCCCTGTACTGTCTTTCCCTCACGGCATCCCTGTACTGTCGTTCCCTCGCGGTCCCCCTGTACTGTCTTTCCCTCACGGTCCCCCTGTACTGTCTTTCCCTCGCGGCCCCCCTGTACTGTCTTTCCCTCGCGGTACCCCTGTACTGTCTTTCCCTCGTGGTCCCCCTGTACTGTCTTTCCCGAGCGGTCCCCCTGTACTGTCTTTCCCGAGCGGTCCCCCTGTACTGTCTTTCCCTCGCGGTCCCCCTGTACTCTTTCCCTCGTGGTCCCCCTGTACTGTCTTTCCCTCGCGGCCCCCCTGTACTGTCTTTCCCTCGCGGTCCCCCTGTACTGTCTTTCCCTCGTGGTCCCCCTGTGCTGTGTTCCTCGATGTCTTTTTGTTGAATGTGTTTCAATGAATGTTTCCCCCTTTACTGTCTTTCCCTCGCGGTCCCCCTGTCCTGTCTTTCCCTCACGGTCCACCTGTACTGTCTTTCCCTCACGTTCCCCCTGTGCTGTGTTCCTGGATGTTCTTTTGTTGAATGTGTTTTAATGAATGTTTCCCCCCTGTACTGTCTTTCCCTCGCGGCCCCCCTGTACTGTCTTTCCCTCGCGGTCCCCCTGTACTGTCTTTCCCTTGCGGTCCCCCTGTACTGTCTTTCCCTCGCGGTTCCCCTGTACTGTCTTTCCCTCGCGGTTCCCCTGTACTGTCTTTCCCTCGCGGTCCCCCTGTACTGTCTTTCCCTCGCGGTCCCCCTGTGCTGTGTTCCTGGATGTTCTTTTGTTGAATGTGTTTTAATGAATGTTTCCCCCTTTACTGTCTTTCCCTCGCGGCCCCCCTGTACTGTCTTTCCCTTGTGGTCCCCCTGTACTGTCTTTCCCTCGCGGTCCCCCTGTACTGTCTTTCCCTCGCGGTCCCCCTGTGCTGTGTTCCTGGATGTTCTTTTGTTGAATGTGTTTTAATGAATGTTTCCCCCTTTACTGTCTTTCCCTCGCGGCCCCCCTGTACTGTCTTTCCCTTGTGGTCCCCCTGTACTGTCTTTCCCTCGCGGTCCCCCTGTACTGTCTTTCCCTCGCGGTCCCCCTGTGCTGTGTTCCTGGATGTCTTTTTGTTGAATGTGTTTTAATGAATGTTTCCCCCTGTACTGTCTTTCCCTCGCGGCCCCCTGTCTTTCCCTCGCGGCCCCCCTGTACTGTCTTTCCCTCGTGATCCCCCTGTACTGTCTTTCCCTCGCGGTCCCCCTGTACTGTCTTTCCCTTGCGGTCCCCCGGTGCTGTCTTTCCCTCACGGTCCCCCTGTACTGTCTTTCCCTCGCGATCCCCCTGTACTTTCTTTCCCTTGCGGTCCCCCTGTACTGTCTTTCCCTCGTGGTCCCCCTGTACTGTCTTTCCCTCATGGTCCCCCTGTACTCTCTTTCCCTCACGGTCCCCCTGTACTGTCTTTCTTTCGTGGTCCCCCTGTACTGTGTTCCTGGATGTCTTTTTGTTGAATGTGTTTTAATGAATGTTTCCCCCTGTGCTGTCTTTCCCTCGCGGTCCCCCTGTACTGTCTTTCCCTCGCGGTCCCCCTGTACTGTCTTTCCCTCGTGGCCCCCCTGTACTGTCTTTCCCTCGCGGTCCCCCTGTACTGTCTTTCCCACGCGGTCCCCCTGTCCTGTCTTTCCCTCGTGGTTCCCCTGTACTGTCTTTCACTCACGGTCCCCCTGTGCTGTCTTTCCCTCGCGGTTCCCCTGTACTGTCTTTCCCTCGTGGTCCCCCTGTACTGTCTTTCCCTCGCGGTCCCCCTGTGCTGTCTTTCCCTCGTGGTCCCCCTGTGCTGTGTTCCTGGATGTCTTTTTGTTGAATGTGTTTTAATGAATGTTTCCCCCTGTACTGTCGTTCCCTCGCGGCCCCCCTGTCTTTCCCTCGCGGCCCCCCTGTACTGTCTTTCCCTCGCGATACCCCTGTACTGTCTTTCCCTCGCGGTCCCCCTGTACTGTCTTTCCCTCGTGGTCCCCCTGTGCTGTCTTTCCCTCACGGTCCCCCTGTACTGTCTTTCCCTCGCGATCCCCCTGTACTGTCTTTCCCTCGCGGTCCCCCTGTACTGTCTTTCCCTCGTGGTCCCCCTGTGCTGTGTTCCTGGATGTCTTTTTGTTGAATGTGTTTTAATGAATGTTTCCCCCTGTGCTGTCTTTCCCTCGCGGTCCCCCTGTACTGTCTTTCCCTCGCGGTCCCCCTGTACTGTCTTTCCCTCATGGTCCCCCTGTACTCTCTTTCCCTCACGGTCCCCCTGTACTGTCTTTCCCTCGTGGTCCCCCTGTACTGTGTTCCTGGATGTCTTTTTGTTGAATGTGTTTTAATGAATGTTTCCCCCTGTGCTGTCTTTCCCTCGTGGTCCCCCTGTGCTGTCTTTCCCTCACGGTCCCCCTGTACTGTCTTTCCCTCGCGGTCCCCCTGTACTGTCTTTCCCTCGTGGTCCCCCTGTACTGTGTTCCTGGATGTCTTTTTGTTGAATGTGTTTTAATGAATGTTTCCCCCTGTACTGTCTTTCCCTCGTGGTTGTCAGCTCTTTCACGAGCCTCGATTCAGTATAAAAAAAATAAAAAAATAAAAAAAGCTTGGGTCAATAGGAAGAAAAGTGACGATTTTTCAGATGAAAAATGATGATTTTGGAAGGTTGACCTTGAGTTGACCTTTGACCTTTTGACTTCAAAAATAGTTAATTTCCCTATTTAGTGACTCAATGTGCAAATGCTGTTCAATTTTCAAATCAATCGGATGAAAATTGAGGATTTTTGAAACATGGCCTATGTTGACCTTTTGGCCTATGTTGACCTCAAAAATAGTTGTGGTTGAATTCAGTGACCATATATGCAAATCCTCTTAAAATGTAAAGTCAATCGGATGAAAATTGATGATTTTAGAAATTTGGCCTATGTTGACCTTTTGGCCTATGTTTACCTAAAATATAATTTGTGGTTGAATTCAGTGACCAGATATGCAAATGTTATTTAAACTTCCAGTCAATCGGATTAAATTTGAGGATTTTAGAAATTTCTAAATTCCAAATTCCTGCCCTAATCTTGGTCTAACGTCAAGCCCGGCCAGCGGGTTTGTGAAAGACTTGGGCGAAGCTTCCGTCAGCCAACCCCACAATAACGTGGTGATAAATGTGGCCATAAAAGAAGAAGAAGAAGAAGAGGACAATAAGAGAATTAGTATTGTAGCAACAATGATAAACACACAATTCCAGGAAGAGCAGGATGGGATGTTACAATATTCGTGATGAGGGTTGGTACAACAAGGCCGCAAAAAACAAGGGTAGAGGTGATGTAAATGTGAATATCTTTGTGCAGACGCAACCAATTTTCAATATTGAGGGACGAACGGATTCATATTACAATTCTATATCAAAACATGTATGGTATTGCTTTCAATTGCTGTATTCTGACATGACGGGAACTCTGGAAGCCCCCAAATGTCTTGTGTTCTTACGATTTCACTTATCCAGCTCTTAAATGGCATACATGCAGTGACTTCAAGTTATCTCAAAGCTCATTGATCTTTGTGTACGTCTCGCTATTTTTCCCTGGATCTGTGACTTCTTGTTCTCCCATCAGCAGGGCAGACACTATCATGTAACTCACTCTGATTTGGCATCGCTCAATGCAGAAGTCCTTCAAGGAACACGCTTGGGACCCAATATTATTTTATTATCGATCAATGATGCACTGCAGTCAAATAAAATGTACTTTTGATTACTTAGAACATTTTAATATTGGAATCACACCAGCCTTCAAATACCGTATACAATTAAAAGTGAATAACCTTTTGAAAAAGCCTCAAAGCAATAATATGAGATAAATTCTGCAACATATGTCAAAATTTATGTTTCATTTGTGCGAGATCCCTCAAATGAGCCAATTGTGTGCAGTATGAATTGAAGAGGGAAGCTCATGTGGAAAACCTTGAAAAACATACTAATAGTGAAGTCCACGTGTTACCTCTCTTGAAACGTCATGATTTACCCCTCATTCCCCCTCCCACCCACCCAACACACACAGACTATATTTATAAGTAAAATTCGATCTCTTGCCAAATGTGCAGCACATGTCTGTCTTGGAGCCCTCACAAAACACTAACATATCCACAATGAGAGTTCAAAAACGTGGTCTTCGTGTAGTATTGGGATGCACATATACACAACAATATGTTTTATCTCAGTATTCATTCCATAGTCTGGAAGAATGCAAAAAGTCACTTTGCAATACATTCATGGGAAAATAAACCTTTAAAACTACCAATCAATTTGCACAAAATTTCCCACAAACTCCACAAGAACCCTGAAGTGAACTGCCAAAGTATTTTTTAACCTTAATGAGCTGATATCTTTGAAAGAAAAGTGGGTTCGGTATTGTCGTAATTGTGCCCACTCGATGTGTTCATATGTGTGTATGTATGTTTAAAAAAAAAAATCTTACTTTATAGTTTAATCCTTCCTCCGTTTTTAAATCTCCTGTTTGCTTATATATTGTTGAATTGTTTACGCTACCCTTGTATTGTTCAGCAAAGCTTTATTGTTTTTCTTTAATGATGCAACTCCAACAGAAATATATCATCCTAATTGTATTTCATTGCAATATATATATATATATATATATATATATATATATATATTGTTACAGATCGCGGATTAAGATGTTATTTACCGAGCGGTGGTATTGCCGCGACCGTTACAGGATCCCTGACTCACCCGATTCACCCAGAACTTTGGCCGTATCGCACCGCAGCTGCTCGATGAGGGAAAAGACTAAAACGATGCAATGCAGAGGAAAAGGAATAAAACGAGAAGACGTACAGACGAGTAATGGGATTTATTATTATCCACACATATAAAAAAAAAAAGGAGCAATCAAGTTTTATTTACAACACAAGACGCAGGTGACACAGTGAAATCTTTAGCTTACCTACACAAGCTTAATTAACCCAGGACAGAACAAACGGAACAAACTCACGTACACAAGAAGGGTGGAAAGGCAGGAGGTGGATGGCTGGAGGGAGAGGGAGGTCCAAGGGGGTCCCGCAGCACAACCGGCGCGTTTAGCAGCCGCCGTTCAGGCCCCACGCTGCTGTTTTGGCTGCTGTGTACGTCGCGTGCTTTGCCAGGCCTTGTCCGACTCGTCTGGTCCAAACCCTCAACTCTTTCTCACCAAGACCAACTCAGACCAACTCTACTGGCAACCGACTCTTTGTGACCAACTCCTCTGGCAACCGACTCCCCTGACTGGTTCTTCACGACTCTCTTTCTTGACGACCAACTCAGCTCTCTCTCACCAAGACCAACTCTGCAACCAACTCACGACTCACTTCCGTGCGCGCCTTTTTATAGCGCCTCCAGCGATTAAGCCGCCGGCGTTTTGGACACGCCCATCGGGGTGCTCACCTCGGCCCTGATTGGTCGCGCGACCCTCGGGCTCCGCCCTCGATGACGACGGGTGGGTACGCCCCTCCTCCCCTCTATGACGAGGTGGAGACACGCCTTTCTTCTCCGACTCAAGCACATGGTCAATGGCGGTTATTGGAGGGGAGGTGATTGAGAATCGAGGGCTCAGCAACGACGAGAGGGGATGTAATATGGGCAATCGAGGCTCGGCAATGACGAAAGGGGATGTGAAGGAAATGGGGATTTTGGGGATGGGAATGAAAGGGGATCTATTCTCTTTCACTGGTGCAATGGAGTACTTCAATTAATGGGAGACACAGCCTTACCCTAAAACACAGAATAAGAGATAACTATCAACAGGGGTATTCTATTACTTGGCTGACGTGTATGCTCGTGGACTAATTATGGGATGCCCTTTCACCTTTACACAGCTCCGGAGGCAGGGGGCGCAGAATAAACAATAATCATCACCAATTTACCACAATACAACACAATCAAAAAAATACAGGCCTCATGTCCGCAACACTGCACCCTCCTCCTCTTAGGCACGTTCCGGGCCTACAACTTTTATTTTTAGTGTGACACGTAGGTGTAGTTCCCTCTATTTTTAACCTGACCCTGAGTGCGACAGTTTTAAAACATAAATAAATGTGTCCCGCTGCTCCATTGCACCCTGCCTAACAGACTTACGCCCACAGTTAACCGAATTGCGGAATGGTCTTCAAACTATACATTGACGGTGGGGAGCATTATTTACAATGACGCTATTTTTATTTACAAAAACTAACCCAGGACCTGTGATTGTTCTTTCTGGGGGGGAGACAGTCTGCTCTGCATCGACGCACCATGAACGCACCCAAAAACGCACCAATACAAGCACCCAAGCACCAATCGGTGCAGTCACCATAGTTCATCAATGTTTATCAGTGTTCCATAAAAATAAAATCAACAACCCCTAACCCTGCAGGTGATCTCTTGCTCTTCGGCTCCCTCTGCTGGTGATTATTATTTGTCTTCCAGATGTTGTCATTCTTTTGCTTTGCTTACTGGCGGCCTATTTGTATTAAAACTTGCACCCAATGTGTCCTTTTTATTTATTTTATTTATGGCCCACAGGGCCGACTAGTGTGGTTCACCTGTGGGGCATCGGTGCCCTGTGGCCAAGGTCCGCCAGCAAGATTTCGGGCCCTCATGGCCGGTTCCAGCAGAGGGGCCATGCCCCAACCCATGGGGTCCATAAGTGGTGCTCGGCCACAGACATGTGGTCCATAATGTGGTGCATCGATGCAGACAGCTGGTTCTGGGAATTTCGGGCGCACAATGGCCGACCCACGCACGCTCCCCTCGGCACCCAATGGCGCACAGGTCATGTGGGAGACAAAAGGGGAAAGACAATTGAGCGAGGGGTAAGGTCACAAGGGTACACATCAATAAGGCAATGCAAGGCGAAATGCGTACGGAGGGCGAAGTGAGAAAGCTCGTCCCTACCGTACATCACCCCCCTGTCACCTACCCTACCCTTGCCCTTACCCCATATGTACAAAAATCTACACATTTACAAATTCGTCACTACTGTCACGTCTTCCCCATATTTCCCCTATACCAAATTCGTCTCCACAATCCCTCTACTTCGAAATTTGCCATCACCAAATTTATCATCAATCCTCATAAGGAGGCAGAGATGGAACATCAAAGCACAATGTCACACCCACGTCATGATGCGTCTCACAATCCAAACATTTGCACAGTAAAAATAATTAAACATGGCATGGTGCGGAGTACCTGTCACCTCAGGTGAGTGGATGCAGATGGTGCGAGGAGACTTCATCCTAACTACTTTCTAAATGACATTAACACACTTTACACTACCCGGGGTCTTTCCCTGCCAATCCATTGGCCAACTTACACTATGGGTTCTAAAAACCAATTCCCATTGACCAAACTGTGGTGCTTCTCAATTTGGGTTCTCACTCCCCCGATTCATCTCCCGGTGCCCTCGCACAATTTCTGGGCTGCGACGTGTAGCTCTCCCAGCAGGTCTACCCACCTGCACACCTCCACCACTGCAGTTGCCACCCGAGCTTACCTAGCTCCTCACCCTAACCTAACTAACTGGAGAAGACTCCTCCTGGTTCTGTCACCCCTTGGTGCCCTCTGGCACTGGGCTACCCGGGTCCGTCCTCCGGATCCTCGGGCCCCATCCACAACTACCGGCTCCCAGAGCCCACCTGCGGCCTCACCTGGCCGACATCCTCACAGTGGTGGAGTGCCCAAACCAACTACACACACTAACAGGCTACACGCCCAGCCATTTCCACAACACTAATG
Organism: Myxine glutinosa; assembly: GCF_964187855.1. Taxonomy (NCBI): domain Eukaryota; kingdom Metazoa; phylum Chordata; class Myxini; order Myxiniformes; family Myxinidae; genus Myxine; species Myxine glutinosa. The sequence goes on along the minus strand of NC_136261.1, from coordinate 285,792,414 downwards.
CACCCATCCAAACATCATTCTTCCACTCGCACCACAGATGCCAATATCCAACCACAATTTACCTGTACCCTCTACCTAACACTTACACTACCCGCCCCGGGTATCCGTGATGGGGGTCCACTCTTCCCCCATTCACACCTTCGCACCATCCACTCCACTCCACCATTTCCACCATACTCACTCCACGACCATCCATTCCAATACTCCATACCATTTATTCCATACACCTGTCCTCCATTCACCTGTCGTTGCACACCTGTGCAATCTCACCTGGTGCCACCTGCACCCTCCTTTCTTCCTGGACCATTTGGTCAACACAACTCACATCACCATCACTCACTCATACACTGCTCCACACACCTGTTCAGTTGCACACCTGTGCAATCACACCTGTTCAATCACACCTGTTCAATCCTCAAACACACACAGCATCATCTCTTCTAACTACTCCCCTCTGAAACTTGCGCTTCCCAGTCGTCCCTTTAAACTATTGCGCTCCCACGTCATTATAATCCACACTAATCTACCTGCGTCCCCACTACCGGTATCAGTCACTAACTAATCTTAACGTTACCTAATGTCATCTTCGCTAGATCCCTACAATTATCCAAGCCCTCCCTGGCTCGGTTGTCATAGCCACCCCATAAACTATAGCGCATTTGCCCCACTCTGTGAGGGATGGTGGATTTGCCATCCCACCACATCGGGGGTCTCTCCCTATAAATTTTGTTCGTCCAAATCCAACAAATCAAAAATTTTCCATTTACTGCCAATTCTACTCACTATTATAAATTTTGTATCAAATCACTACCATCATCATCACAGTCCGCTATATCCTAGCCTCGGTGCGTCGTGACATCATTAAACTCGGCTTCGTAAAGCCGAGCAATGAATTCGGGTGGTTTGGTCGCCTGCAGGTTGAATCCGTCCGGCTTTCGGTTCAAGGGAGGTGGTTTGGTTGGACCGAGGCTCCACGCACCATCTCGGCACGGCACCTTGCGGTCCCGGGCCCGATGGCTCAATCTCCCTCGGTTGGAACCCCGTCCCCATGAGGGGGCACCGTTCCGCTTCCTCCCACTCGCTCTCGAACCGGACCGGTCGCCTCGCCCGACAAAGCCCGGACTCGACCGTGCGGGGCGGGGCCAAGCCCGAATCGGCAACGACGCTTCAAAGAGAAGCGACGCAGCATCGACCCGCGCCGGGCCTCGCACCCAACAAAGCACCCCTCGCACCGAGTGCTCGCATCAGCTATCCGTCGCTCTAACCACTAACCCGGTTACCGTCGATGCTTTACTTGCATGCTTACAAGCATACGCTACCCCTTTCACCCTCACAAAACCTGGCGTTCCAACGCCGTCCGTACATTCCACCAACGCTCTCCCTGTTACACACCACACCTCTCGCGCACACTCTTGCGCACACTTTGGTCCACACCTCTCCTCCCTTACGTCCTCCGTAACACTCACCATGGGCGTGCACTCTTGCATCCACCCACTAACGCGCTCACATGGGCTCTCCCACACCCGCGCCACCACCAATTCAGGTGTGCTTTCTCGCACACGTTCCACCACCACTTTACTCTCCGTGTCACACTTCGTACACCCCGACGTGCATTCTCGCTCGCACTCGGTTTCACACTCGCGCTCCGATGTGCCCTCTCGCACCTGCGCCATCACCAACTCACTATTCGTGTCACACTCCGTACACCCCGACGTGCATTCTCGCTCGCACTCGGTTTCACTCCCACACTTTATAACACACCCACTCGCCGACGCACACTTTTTCCGCCCACGCGTGCCATTTCCACTCACACGGGACCCTTCACCAACGCCCGGATGCCTCCTCGATCCCAAGCGCGCGAAAATTCTTTTGTCGCCAAACATCCTTTTACAAAATCTCCCCGCACAATACACAACAGCACGTCTCACCTTCGGGGTTCTTCTTCCTCCCTGCACCAAAACCTGCAAACTTCCATTTGGATTAGCGAGTACATCATCATGATTTGAGCAGGGACTTTGTACATTTTCCATTTCTCCCTGCAATTCCCGGGCTACCTCCGTCATCTCTTCAATTTCAATGCCCACTTCCGCTTTTTCTTTACTCACCTCGACGACCGCTGGCTTTAATAAAACACCCTTTACCTCATCGGTCGCCGGCTTTTCCAAACCCCGTGTCGCGATTTCTACCCCCGTCATTGTACCCGTGCTTTCCTCCGCTTCGCTCAACCAGCGCTTTTCGACCCGCGTTACCTCGTCGTGCACCCCTGGGACCCTTTCGCCCAACTTGCGGTCTCTGTCCCTCTGCTCCCTTTTCTCCCTATCGGCCCTCATTTCTTTCGTTGTTGCTTCAATTTGCTCAGTCTGAGCCCTCATTTTTGCCATCATTTCAATCATAAAGACTCGCACGTACTCTGGCGTCTCTGGCTCGGCTGCCGCGACCATGGGCGTGGCTAAATTTGGTGCCGCTGTAACCACGTGCGCGAGAGCGCCATTTTGTGCACCTGATACCCCCTCAACCACACCTTCTTTACTCTCCTCCACCCTTTCCTCCACATACATTTCCCCGAGGTCCTGGGTCGATTCTACCCCGTCTATCTCTCCCACCGGCATCCCGTCGCCTTGACCAGCCATGGCGCGATTTCAAAGTTCAGGTTTTTCTTTTAAAAAAAACAAATTTCGGCAGCTCGTAATTTTGACCAAATTTTTTTTTTCTCTATTCGTTTTAAAAATTTGGTTCGGGCCTCGAATCCCACTCCCAGACACCAATTGTTACAGATCGCGGATTAAGATGTTATTTACCGAGCGGTGGTATTGCCGCGACCGTTACAGGATCCCTGACTCACCCGATTCACCCAGAACTTTGGCCGTATCGCACCGCAGCTGCTCGATGAGGGAAAAGACTAAAACGACGCAATGCAGAGGAAAAGGAATAAAACGAGAAGACGTACAGATGAGTAATGGGATTTATTATTATCCACACATATAAAAAAAAAAAGGAGCAATCAAGTTTTATTTACAACACAAGACGCAGGTGACACAGTGAAATCTTTAGCTTACCTACACAAGCTTAATTAACCCAGGACAGAACAAACGGAACAAACTCACGTACACAAGAAGGGTGGAAAGGCAGGAGGTGGATGGCTGGAGGGAGAGGGAGGTCCAAGGGGGTCCCGCAGCACAACCGGCGCGTTTAGCAGCCGCCGTTCAGGCCCCACGCTGCTGTTTTGGCTGCTGTGTACGTCGCGTGCTTTGCCAGGCCTTGTCCGACTCGTCTGGTCCAAACCCTCAACTCTTTCTCACCAAGACCAACTCAGACCAACTCTACTGGCAACCGACTCTTTGTGACCAACTCCTCTGGCAACCGACTCCCCTGACTGGTTCTTCACGACTCTCTTTCTTGACGACCAACTCAGCTCTCTCTCACCAAGACCAACTCTGCAACCAACTCACGACTCACTTCCGTGCGCGCCTTTTTATAGCGCCTCCAGCGATTAAGCCGCCGGCGTTTTGGACACGCCCATCGGGGTGCTCACCTCGGCCCTGATTGGTCGCGCGACCCTCGGGCTCCGCCCTCGATGACGACGGGCGGGTACGCCCCTCCTCCCCTCTATGACGAGGTGGAGACACGCCTTTCATCTCCGACTCAAGCACATGGTCAATGGCGGTTATTGGAGGGGAGGTGATTGGGAATCGAGGGCTCAGCAACGACGAGAGGGGATGTAATATGGGCAATCGAGGCTCGGCAATGACGAAAGGGGATGTGAAAGAAATGGGGATTTTGGGGATGGGAATGAAAGGGGATCTATTCTCTTTCACTGGTGCAATGGAGTACTTCAATTAATGGGAGACACAGCCTTACCCTAAAACACAGAATAAGAGATAACTATCAACAGGGGTATTCTATTACTTGGCTGACGTGTATGCTCGTGGACTAATTATGGGATGCCCTTTCACCTTTACACAGCTCCGGAGGCAGGGGGGCGCAGAATAAACAATAATCATCACCAATTTACCACAATACAACACAATCAAAAAAATACAGGCCTCATGTCCGCAACAATATATATATATATATATATATATATATATATATATATATATATATATATATATATATATATATATATATATATATATATATATATATATATATTGTTACGGTACGCGGTTAAGGATGTTATATTTGCCGAGCGGAGGCTCCGCGACCGAACAGTTGTTCCCCGACTAAACCCGATTCACCCAGACGTTGGCCGTATCGCGCCACAGCTACTCAATCGGGAAAAGACTAAGACGACGAATGCAAAGAGGAAGAAGAAGAAGAAGATGTACAGAAGAGTAACGGGGTTTATTATTATTTACACACATAAGCAAAAAGAGCAGTCACGTTTATTTACAGGGGACATGAGACGCAGGTGACACAGTGAAAATTACTAGCTTATACAGACTTAGTTACTACCCAGGACAGCACGAACAAAACAAACTCACGTAGGCAAAATGGGGAACTTGCAGGCAGGAATGGCTGGAAAGGATGAGCAGGTGGGATCACCGGGCACAGCAAGCAGGTCCACTCCACTCCGGGCGGGAAGCGGGGAGCCGGCAGCTCCTTGTAATCCGCTTTACAGCGCACACCGTCAGGGCTTCACGCGGCTGGTTGAAACGGGGCTGCACTCCTCTGTTGTATCTCTCGTGTAGCTTGTTTCGTAAAAGCTCCTCGGCTTTCTCTTGGACCCTTTCTTTTGTCGTGTCCCTCTCCACGCAGCTCAGCTCGTATTTTTCTTCCTCTCACTTCCCTTCCAGCGCGGGTCTCTCTCGCCCTTTCTTTCACTTCTCCTTTTAGCGCGGGACTGACACGCCCTCCACGGTTTCGGTACCGCCCTCTCCTCCGCGCTCTGTTTCGTGACCTTGTATGGTAATCCCACGGGCTTGTCTCCTTATTTGGGCATGGCGCCGACGGCACGCCCCTCGTGGCGAGCCACGGGCTTGTTTCCTTATTTGGGCATGGGGCTGAACAGCCCCGCCCTTCGTGGCGCGCCCTGGGCTTGCCTCTCCCTGGCGACCCCGCCCCTCCTGTTCAAACAGAGCACGGAGCACATATTCACTATAGCAGCGAAATGAGAGGGCGTGCACCCCACGCTTGTGAACTGCTTTACCCACAGATGGAGAGTTTGGCTGGGTAATGGAATTATTGAAGGGGAGCTATTCTTAATTGATTCGGTGCAATGGAGTGTTATTTTAATGGAAGACAAGGCCTTACTCTAAAACACATAATAAGATATAAGCTACTGAACAAGGGTTTTATCGGGTCCTGCAATGTGGTGTTTCATGGAATAACTACCGGGACGCCCTTTTTACCTTTACACAACTCTGGAGGCAGGAGGGGCCATATCCAACCAATGTTCATCACCATTTCCAATACAATACAACACAATCAAAAAAATGCAATCCTCATATCCGCAACAATATATATATATATATATATATATATATATATATATATATATATATATATATATATATATATATATATATATATATAATCGTTAGATTAAATAAGACGCGGACGTAGCTTCAGGACGTCGATCTTTAATTGTCGACAAGCTTTCGACCAACAAAGGTCTTCTTCTGAGTCTACAAAAACAGCAGGCATGTATATCAGTCAAGTATGTATGGTGATATGTGTGTGAGATGTGTGATGTGTGTAGAAAATGCATACAGAAGGAAGAGCCACGCCAAAGTTCACTCACCAGCCCCAAGTTCAACGGAAGTGACCGTTTGCGTTACAGTTAGGGTGCACGTGCATATACAAATATAGAGATATACATACATAAACACACAAGCATATATTCATATCCCATTTATATTCATATAATATATTTATATATTTATATAAATGACGTATAAAGGTAGAATGAATGAATGAATGAATGAATGAATGGGTTACGGTTAACAATTTGATTGGGTTGATGTGGGAACATGCTTTAGTCATCAAAATTTATGCCATGAGGGACTTTTGTCCGAAGTTTGTGTATCCAAAAGGACTCACGTTTCAGAATCGTGGTGTGTGATCGATTTGTGATTGATTCAATGGCAGAGATCTGAATGTCATTTATAGAGTGATCCGGTTGATTAAAGTGTATCGTGTAAGGTAGAGATTTGCCCTGACTGGTGTGGAAGTTATTGATTTCTGACCGGGTGTTATTAAATCGTGTGTAGAGTGTATTTTCAGTTTTTCCAACATATTGTTTGGTGCACTTTTGGCAAGTGATTAGGTATATGACCCATGTAGATTTGCAGTTCATATAGGAGGTGATGGGGAATTTTTGTCCAGTGCTAGAACTACAGAATTTGTTTCCTTCTAGTAAATGCTTGTGAATAATGCATTTGTTTGCTGTGAATTTATAGAAGCCAGGGATCCTAGTTTCTTTGTTGTGGGGCTGTGGGTGCTTTGCTTTTACCAAGAGGTCCCTGAGTGTCCACCACGTGTTGACAATCCATATCTATATGTCTATATGGAACAAGTGAGCAATGAAATTGAAAAGGTGGCACAAAAATATAATTGTTCCAGACATAAGGACAATCTTACAAAGGCAGAGCGACGAGCACTTCACAATCTCCAAAACAATGAAAAGATAGTCATAAAGCCAGCAGATAAAGGTGCTGCCATTGTCATTATGTCGACTACCGATTACGTTGCAGAAGGTAATCGTCAACTACATAGTGATACTTACAAAGAGCTCCCATCTGACCCTACCCTTTTACATCTTGAAGAGGTTAAAAAGGTAGTAGATTCTATTCGGGTGGATAAAACCATCAAATCTCGCTTGGTTCCGAAAGATCCTCATTGCCCTAACCTTTATTTTCTTCCTAAAATACACAAGGTAAACAATCCAGGTAGACCAATCGTATCTGGCTGCACATGTCCAACTGTTCCAATATCAAAATTTGTTGACTGTCATTTACGTCCTCTCGTGTTGAAGCTCTCCTCATACCCCAAGGACACAACCAGTTTTCTGACCCACATCCAAGGATTGAACAGAATATACTCACCTTTCAACTCCCAAACCATTTTAGTCACAGCAGATGTTACATCCCTCTACACTAATATTCCACATTCAGAAGGCCTGTCTGCATGCCGCAAAGCCCTCGATACACGACAAGTCCCAATACCACCGACTCAAGACCGTATGCGCCTATTAGAACTGACACTCAAACTGAATAATTTCCAATTCAACGGACGACATTACATTCAAACTCAAGGTACCGCTATGGGTACCCCTGTTGCACCATCGTACGCTAACATCTTCATGGGAATGATAGAGGCCAAGATCAATGCACAACCTCATCACGGAATCTTGGAAAAATCCTGGGTACGTTATATTGATGACATCCAGTTCATCTGGTCAAAATCCCCCCGTAGTCTCACCCAATTCCAAAATGAATTAAATTTGATTCATCCGACCATCAAGTTCACATTCGACAGCTCACAGTCCGAAGTTCACTTTCTTGACACATCACTCACGCTTCAAAATAACAGACTCGAAACAGAACTATACACCAAACCAACAGACACTCACTCTTACCTTCTCCCTTCTTCATCTCATCCTAAACATACAATTGCAAGCATACCATACAGTCAAGTACTCAGAGTAAGACGCATTTGCTCAACAAAAATGGCAGAAGAAACTTCTCTCTGCCAATTAGAAACACACTTCATTGCAAGAAACTATGACCCTCACTCTGTGCAAGAAGCAATAACCCGAGCAAAACACATACCGAGAGCAGACCTTCTGACTTACAAGCCCAAACCTGCAACTAACCGTGTCCCACTGGTAACCACCTACTCTGCTACCTCATCCCAATTGCCAAGTATTCTGAATAAGGCCCTTCCTCTCCTCCATCAATCAGAAACACTCGGCACCACATTTCCTCAACCTCCACTAACATCATTTCGACGTGGTCGGACACTCAGGGACCTCTTGGTAAAAGCAAAGCACCCACAGCCCCACAACAAAGAAACTAGGATCCCTGGCTTCTATAAATGCACAGCAAACAAATGCATTATTCACAAACATTTACTAGAAGGAAACAAATTCTGTAGTTCTAGCACTGGACAAAAATTCCCCATCACCTCCTATATGAACTGCAAATCTACATGGGTCATATACCTAATCACTTGCCAAAAGTGCACCAAACAATATGTTGGAAAAACTGAAAATACACTCTACACACGATTTAATAACACCCGGTCAGAAATCAATAACTTCCACACCAGTCAGGGCAAATCTCTACCTTACACGATACACTTTAATCAACCGGATCACTCTATAAATAACATTCAGATCTCTGCCATTGAATCAATCACAAATCGATCACACACCACGATTCTGAAACGTGAGTCCTTTTGGATACACAAACTTCGGACAAAAGTCCCTCATGGCATAAATTTTGATGACTAAAGCATGTTCCCACATCAACCCAATCAAATTGTTAACCTTAACCCATTCATTCATTCATTCATTCATTCATCATTCATTCATTCATTCATTCTACCTTTATATGTCATTTATATAAATATATAAATATATTATATGAATATAAATGGGATATGAATATATGCTTGTGTGTTTATGTATGTATATCTCTATATTTGTATATGCACGTGCACCCTAACTGTAACGCAAACGGTCACTTCCGTTGAACTTGGGGCTGGTGAGTGAACTTTGGCGTGGCTCTTCCTTCTGTATGCATTTTCTACACACATCACACATCTCACACACATATCACCATACATACTTGACTGATATACATGCCTGCTGTTTTTGTAGACTCAGAAGAGACCTTTGTTGGTCGAAAGCTTGTCGACAATTAAAGATCGACGTCCTGAAGCTACGTCCGCGTCTTATTTAATCTAACGATTATATATTCAATACAAATGAGACGCCCTGCTCGTACTTTGGAGTTTCTACTATTTCTTACAGTTAGTTATATATATATATATATATATATATATATATATATATATATATATATATATATATATATATATATATATATATATATATATATATATATATATATATATATATTGTTATGGAAATGAGAATTGTTTTTTTATTGTTGTAAAAATATCACCCTCCTTCCTCCAGTTGTTGTGTATAAAGGTCAAAGGGCGTCCCTTAGTTAGGTCATATACAATCACGTTAGCCAGTCATAGATTTCCTCCTTGTTGGTAGTTATTTCCTTATTCTGTGTATTAGGTTAAGGCTGTGTCTTCCATTAATTGACACTCCATTGCACCAAATTCAAATAGAGTAGATTCCCTTTCATTCCCAAAGCCCCATTCCCAAAGCCTCGATTGCCAACTGCATTCGCCGCCATTGCCATGTGCTCCAGCTCGGAGAAGAAAGGCGTGTCTCCACCTCGTCATAGAAAGGAGGAGTGAGTCGGCCCCGCTCAACCAACCCAGCCAAAGGGGTTTGGCTTGAGCGGGCGGAGAAAGCACGATCGGGGAGGTTCAAAAAGGTTAGAGGGAGGGGCATATATAACCCGCACCACGAGGCCCCCACGAGAGACGAGCTTCAGAGAGAGACGGGAGACGCGTCCTGAGATGAGCCAGAGAAGCGGCAGATGAGCATCAGCCTTGAAATCCACCACCACCAGCTTGGAGCCACGCAGCTTTGACTCCGCCAGGGTGCTCGTATCGGCGGCAGCCCGCATGACCCCAGCTTGGGCGTTGACGGCGGCTGCTGAACGTGCCGATCGAGGAAGGGCGGCGGCTGCTGACTCCCAGGCCGACCGTGCTCCGGTTCGAGCGGAGCGTTCCTCTCCTTCCAGTCCTTCCATTCCTGCCTGCAATTTCCCCATTCGTGTGAGTTTGCTCGTAGTCTGTTTTGTGTGTCTTGTCCTGGGTATTAATTAAGACTGCATAGGTAAGCTAAGGTGCACTGTGTCCGCTTCTTCTTCTTCTTCTGCGGTTTTTACTTTATTATCCTTCCTTCTCCTTGGTTCCTTTCATTGTGTAAATAATAGCAATAAATATAGTAGCATTTCCAACCCTTTTTCCTTCGTCTTCCTCTTCTTCACATCCTTGTCGTTTTGGTGATTTCCCAATTGAATACCGGTGGCACGATTTGGCCAACGTTTAAGGAATCAGGTCTAGTCTTGGTAAACGGCTCACGCCGCAGTTCGCTTCGCTCGGCGCAACATCCATTACGCTGCGGCCGTGAGCGGGGGGTGTTCCTTCGCGTACCGGGAAGCGCTGGTATTTAGGTCATAGGACTTGTGGGCCTAAAACCCTACCCAGCGCCGACCGGGCGTGGCGTCATACCCCCGGGACCACGTCGGTCAGTAACAGACGAGGGGCTTAATCCCCCCTCCATAACGGGAACCGAGGCCGACGTCGGGTTCCGCAACAATATATATATGTATATATATATATATATATATATGTATATATATATACAGTGAAACCTTGACTTACGAGTTTAATTCGTTCTGTGACCGAGCTCGTAACTCAATTTGCTCGTTTCTCAAATTAAATTTCCCCATTAAAATGCATTGAAATGCTATTAATCCGTTCCAGCCCACCAAAAACCACACCAATTTTTTTTGTTACGTGTTTTTAAATAAGAAAAATGTACTTTATAAATAACAAATAATGTATAAACAAGCACGACCTCGTATATACTGTACGTAATAACTAATAAGCGGCATTACGCGCGCTGCTTGTAAACAAGGAGGAAGCGGACAACGCGGTAATTTGTAAGAGTCTTTATTCAAGAGCTCACTGTAACACTGGCGCGCTCCGGGCTGCGCGCCCGGTGTATATCCTGAGGCCACGCCTACCCCTCGGCGTGGCCCCCGCCCACTTGGTGCGCGGAATGATGTCACCACGCCAGTGAGCTGCCGTGTCCGCCACAATGTAAAGAAATAAACTGGTTTTATTAAGTGTATTTACCTTGAACTTCAAGTTGAAGATCAGACGAAGATGCTGGCGGAGGTGGAGGAGATAACTTTTGCCTTTTTCGCCACACTTTCCTCGCTTTCACTTGCAGGGCGTTTCAATAAAAACCTGTCCAACGAGGTTTGTTTCTTCCTCCCTTTCAAAATGTTTCGATCGTACTGCTACGATCGTACTGCCTCGCCAAGTCGACAACACGCACACCTCGCTCATGTTTTTCGACGATTGCGTGTTTTATATCCAAGCACATCATCCTCTTCTTCTTCTCAGTACTGCCCTTGGCACTCAATTTCTTAGGACCCATGGTTAAAACTAAGAAATTTTCCAAAATAACCAAAATGCGAAAACAAAGCAGCAACTATATACGGCAGAGATGCTTGCACGGCAAGATAACCACGTGACCGGAACCCACCTGGTGGCGGGTGGCGTAAGCTCCAAAATAACCAACATGCGAAAACAAAGCAGCAGCGATATACGGCAGAGATGCTTGCACGGCAAGATAACCACGTGACCGGAACCCACCTGGTGGCGGGTGGCGTCAGCTCCAAAATAACCAAAATGCGAAAACAAAACAGCAGCGATATACGGCAGAGATGCTTGCACGGCAAGATAACCACGTGACCGGAACCCACCTGGTGGCGGGTGGCGTCAGCTCCAAAATAACCAAAATGCGAAAACAAAACAGCAGCGATATACGGCAGAGATGCTTGCACGGCAAGATAACCACGTGACCGGAACCCACCTGGTGGCGGGTGGCGTAAGCTCGTAACTCAGATCATCTCGGCTCGCATCTCAAAGCAATAAACCGCCCGAGCGACGGCTCGTATCTCGGAAAACTCGTAAGTTGGTGCACTCGTAAGTCAAGGTTTCACTGTATATATATATATATATATATATATATATATATATATATATATATATATATATATATATATATATATATATATATATATACATATATGTTTGTATATATAGTCGAGGTTCATGAAAGAGCAAAGACGTTGAAACTTGCCGTTGTATTGTGTTGTACATTGTATTGAAAATTGTTTTTTAAATAAACTTTTCTGTTGTATATTATTTATGCATGATTCAAGTGAAATTCAACATGTTATGACACATGAAATTGAATAAAAAAATTTATTATTATTATTATTATTACCTGTGTATATATTACTTGTGAAAATCGAAGATTTTTCAAGTATTTTGGTTGGTTTTGTGGGTGAGTCGGTCTGTTTGTCTGTCTGACTGTTTGTCTGTCAATCGCCTACAGGTCACAATTTCAAACCGTTCTTTACGAAACTTCATCAAATGGTAGATTTGGTCATACATAAGAAGCCTAATGATGTTGAAGTCAAAAGGTCAACATAGGCCAAAGGTAAACTTAGGTGAAGTTTCTAAAATCCTTAATTTTCATCCAATTGCCTCGACATTCGAACGGGATTTACATATTCGATTACTTAACGCAACAACCAATAATTTTTTGGTCTTAAAGTGAAAAGGGCACTAAACGCAACAACCAATAGGCCAAATTTCTACAATCGTCAATTTTAATCTGATTGACTTGAAATTTGAAGAGGATTTTCATATCAGATCACTGAGTTCGACCACTAATTATTTTTGACGTCAACAACATATTTTAGGGATTTCACAAGTATCGTGCTGTGCACGACATATTTCTTGTTTATTTGGTCATTTAATTTTAAGATGTACAAGCCCCATTTTTGAATGTGTGTTTGGGGGCTGTTTCCTCGATGAGGACTTGCATCCTTAAATAATATCTAAAATAACCACCTTTAGA